>NC_048536.1:18017344-18345281 GCF_902806685.2 Maniola hyperantus | reverse complement strand
ACCTGGCGGTCTACTCGCTTCTGGAGTGAGCTTGGATGGCTGGAGTGAAGACTTCAGCGGGGAGGGGCAATGCACGCACAACAGACGGAAACGTTTAAGTGCGGAAACCAGCCCAGAGCGAAGAAGAAGAAGAAGAAGAAGTGGTATCATACCTATCAGTAATCATCAGTACTATCACCTGTCTTCGTTTTTGCGTTCTGGTTCTGGTTTCATCCTGTATATTCATGCAAAGCGGTACAACCAAACAAACGGTTTGTTTCGTACAATTATCGCTATTTCCGACGCACAGTTCGATTCCTATTTCCTAATACACCACCGCCGCTGCCTGGCAGTCCTGGCACCAAATTGCTCATTACAATAACCAGCAGTCAAGATAACGATGGTTTATTGCACTAATTATGCAACGATTTATGTTTCTATTACGTACCTGTAGATATATTATGACACTATTGTATATTGGTGTACTACAAATGTCTCTGATCAAAACCTAGGTCATTAATTTATCTACAGATTTCTAAAAACCAAAGTCCAGAGACCAAAAACCTACCTACTTAGTCATTAGCGACATTATATTTAATTGCGAAGCCCTAAGTTATCAAGAAAACTCCAAACATCCATACTAATACTATAAATGCGACAGTGTGTATGTCTGTCTGCAAGCTTTTCACGGCCCATCCGTTCAAACAATTTTGACGAACTTTTGTACAGATATAGCTTGCATCCCGGGGAAGGACATAAGCTACTTTTTATCCCGGAAAATCAAAGAGTTCCCACGAAATTTTAAAAACCTACATCCACGTGAATGAAGTCGCGGGCCTCATCTAATATATAAAAAGGAAGTAAACAGGTACAAGGAAGAAAGTCACTTAAATTAGCTCTAAAGTAACCTCAAAAAATTACGAATTAAAATCAATTAGAACGTAAATAAGGCCGGTCAAATATTTAAATCAAAGTATGACTCTCTTGGGACGTTCTGTTTGTAGAAAGAAACAAGTTTCCTTTCTCCCATTCGAGCACACTATCTAACTAAATAGTTGTTGCATTTCGCCACTCACTCAGCGCTGATGATACTTGGAGCGTCCAAGTCCACGCCAAATAGAAGTTTAACAAGATTGCATTCACTTCTTCACGCTGCTCCTGTTTGCCTGGATACATTTATTCACCTCTCCTAGTATTTTGCAAAAATATTGAACTTTTAAAACGGACTTTAAACAACAAGACTGTGTGATCACTGACCATTTATATCCTAAAAAATATTATCATTAAACCAAGCCTACATAATATCGAAATATATATTTTTTTAATTGAACGCCGTACACACCAAAGACAAAATGGATATTAAATATTCTCTTATAAAGTGCAGAATATATATCCAAAACAACAGTTATCTTGCAATCGTCACTAACTACTTCTAATTTCTAAATACCTATAAATAGGCATTTAATAAAAAGGTAATCCAACCAAGAAAAAGCGAAATAAAAACTTACTAAAACTTTTTAATTAAAAGCCGCACACCAAAAGACAAAGGTGAAAATTTAAAGACGCAATGGATATTAAATATTCTCTCATAAAATGCAGAATATAAATTCCAGAACAGCAATAATTCGTGCCTTTATCAGATCGGACGGTAAGATTGAAAAACAACGGAGCGACAAAAGTCCGCTTTTGTCCGCATTCCCGGACAATGCATATTGGGACTCTCCGCCGGGTCCCGGGTCTTGTGTTACGCCGCACGCCGGACAAATGCGAGGATTCGATTTATTCTACAACACGATTGTGGAATAGGATTTATGCTTGGACCATAGACATTGTAATATAAATGTTTGTGAGATTTATGAGGTCATTTTCTACACGTGCACATGCAAATATGTGGAATCTGTGATGTTCCTTTACATAATTCCAAAATTTTGGGGTCTATCTCGCTCGCGAAATTATTTGTAAATAGCTCAGATTATAGTGCTCTTAAACGACACCAAAATTATAGCGGTGTTCTTCTTCCTTCCTTCAACTTCCTTACGCCTAAAGCTTAAAAGCTCTGTGAGCTTCAACCTTTTTTAACTCAAAAAGGAGAAGTAGTATATTCGAGACGAGGTTCAAACACCGTAACGCCACGAGGGAGCAACATTGCAGTGGCATTTTAAATTCAGCCGCACGCGATCGGGGGATTTGCCTCAACTTATTGCCAGAGTTTGGATAATGCGCTTGTTGCGATACAGTACCCACTCGGAGCATACACGATATGTATGAGAGTTGTAAACATATTATGAGAGCATATAAGTTATTTTATAAATTCTAGGGAGTTTAAAAATTATTAAGTAAAATAATTTAAATTTAAAACAATATTTTTGTAATGTTCAATGGTCTCCCCCAAGGGCTAAATGGTAACGGTATTAATGTTTTTAAAATCTCCCATGTGCGCAAGTACGACGTCTGGTTTAAATGTATTAATTTTGTTTAAGGACAAGCACCATAGTGTCAAAAGCTATCTTAAAACTAGCTTCGGCTAACTAGGCTAAATGGAAGACAACCCTATTTTTGAAGTCACATAAAAGGGTTGTTCCCGTTGAGTCACATTCCTAACATTGTGACTCAGCGGGAAAATAAAATTCCTCTTGAGTCACTTCCGTTGAATCATACCCACAATATTGCGTGTAGGACAAGATTCCATCCCTGAGTGACGTGGACGCCTCGCTGGTCCCGACTCCCGGCCCGTAGGTAAGCGTCAAATTGCATTTTGATTGTAGCCGGCACTCGGCTACACACGGGTGGACGCAATTATTTGATAATATTACTTTTATCACCGCGAGATGGAATTTTACAATGTCGGATTCCTTTTGTGCTAAAACGATTGCTATCTGCCGTTCTCTCGCTTCAAGGAACGCGGTATCATTTGAGTAAGTACTTTAGATAACGATGTTTCTGAAATATTATCGTTAAATGTAATTTTTATTTTGTACTAGCTGCCCCGCCCCCGGCGAACTTCGTGCCGCCTAACAGTCGATTCTTTTGCAGGCAAATTTTTAATTTTTTCTTTCCGAAAGAACCATCCCCGTGCTTCAAGGAATATTATAAAAAAAGAATTAGCGAAATCGGTTCAGCTGTTCTCGAGATTTGCGATCAGCAACACATTTAGCGTTTCATTTTTATATAGAGAAAGAGAAGATAATATTATTTATACCCACTGCTACAAATTACAATATGGAATGCTCTTCCGACGTCAGCTATCCTAGGCTTTCTCACGCCACGATCGTGTGGCGCTTGCATCCAGCAGCTCCCTGCAACGCGTTTGATGGCAACTAGTGGGGGGTTTCCCAACGCTTCCCTTTCCGGTATAAGGTCGCACATCTAGCACCTTGTGACTCCAATGTCTCACGTGTTTTCGAAGTATTTGACATTGCCACTTCAGCTTCGCAATCTTTTGGATTTTTATTTGTATGTGACTAATCTCTATCGTTTCTGATTTGATCCCGTAGAGAAACTCCAAGCTAGCTCTCTCCATTGCCCGCTGAGCTTTTTTATGAGACCCAAAGTTAGGGACAATGTGGCTAATTCTGTTGTAGGTACACAATCTCTAAACTAAACTAAAATGACTCGTCTAAATCCATTGATATCCCTTTCATGATGTTGCTTGCGGAAAAGGATGGCATTAGATTTAGACCTGTTAATTCAGTTTAGAGATTGTGTACAAAGGAAATCGGCCTCAATGGCACCGATTCTAAGCACAACCTAATTTTAGAGTATTCGCGCCCTCTTCTTACTATTGTAATTTATGAAAAGGACAGAAGCAGTTTGACATTTCTAAATTAAATTTTTAGATGGTAAAACTCGTGATTTTAGCACGCACTCGCGAACCTACCGTTTAAATTTGTATTGTGCACTAAAATTTAGAGTCTTTAAATGTGAAAGTCATGTTCCGTTCCTTTTTTAGCATTAGTAAAAAGAAAAGGATGCAGATACTCTAAATTTAGTTTAGAGAGAGACTAGAGAATCGGGGCCATTGTCTCTGATCAAATTAAATTAGCATTTCTAAAAATGAGTGACAATAATATCGTCAAAGCTTAATTTAATAACACCTACAATGAACCAAAAGCTTAATTTGCTATAATCCGCTGAAACAGGTCAAATCTGTATGGTGCAACATGCAGCATGCGAAATGCACCGCCCGCCCTCCCACTGCTAACCATTCAGGAAAAAGCGGCCACCAGGCAAGCAATACGCACCACCACCACGCAGCACCACACAAATCCCAAAACACACTCGACGCACGTTTAGCCCCGACACCAGAGCATCCTCAGGAGATGTGGTCCTTACAATGCACAGTTGCATCATACAGATTCGACCTGTTGGCTGTTTCAGCGGATTATAGCAAATTAAGCTTTTGGTTTGTACGGGAGCGGTGTGCAGGCTCGACCGTACCAAAGCGGAGATCTCCCACCGAGCGGTTGGTTGTGCTCGTTAGCGCCAGCTGGGCCGACGGTTGTATCTTGAAACTTCTATATATAGTCCAGATTGCAGAACACTCTGTTAGTGCGAGTACTGTCGGCGGTACATTTGTTCGGGACTATGTCATCGATTGAACAGCGCCATCTAGTTTCTATTGTGGCAACCGCCACAGGTTCATTGTGTATCATGGACTTCTACAAAATAAAGCCTGCTTCTATACAACACCTGTTACGTACAGTGAAAGCTTCCCCGTGGTGGCCCGCGACACGTCTCTCCACAGCAACTGCATCACGACCAGAAATAACACGACAAAAGTGCGGCCGTGACACTCCACCTGAATTTTAAAACGTTCCTGCAATGCTACCGCTACTCCCCTGACGCGACGATTTTTGACGACTTTTGAATATTAAGCTTTACTTCACATGAATAATTACTAAGCTGTCATGTTGGCTCGTGTATTTGGATTCTTACATTTACAGTCAGTAGTAAGGTATTTTAGTAGTATAGTAGTTTTTAGGGTTCCCTGCCTCAAAAGGAAAAAACGAAAACCCTTATAGGATCACTTTGTTGTCTGTCTGTCTGTCTGTCCGTCTGTCTGTCAAGAAACGTACAGGGTATTTCCTGTTGACCTAGAATCATGAAATTTGGCAGGTAGGTAGGTCTTATAGCTGACATTTGGGGGAAAATCTGAAAATCGTGAATTTAGGGTTAGATCACACAAAAAAAAATTGTGGTCATGAACTAATAATTCGTATTTTCAACTTTCGAAGTGAGTGACTATATCAAGTGGGGTATCATATGAAAGGTCTTCACCTGTGCATTCTAGAACAGATTTTTATTTATTTTTATGCATCATAGTTTTTGAATTATCGTGCAAAATGTCGAAAAAATACGACTGTAGTACGGAACCCTCATTGCGCGAGCCTGCCTCGCACTTGGCCGGTTTTTATTGCATCGTTATACTTTATGGACTAAGAGCCAGCGCGTGCCAGATGTTCTTTATTTTATAAAAGCTGAAAGTTTATCTGCGTATTATCTACAACACCAGGAGGACCCCAGGAACGTTTGTTTGGATCATGGTGTATTTGGGAGATAACAGGTACTGTAAGACGGCAAAAACTATGATTGAAACGGTGATTGTATTAGTCTGCTGCATTGCTCTGCGGAGTAGTGAATCTATGTAAAACGTCAGTCAAAAATGGCGCGTAGAAAGAGGTTTTTGCTCTTGTGCTCTTATAAATAGTAATTTCTATGTGAACAGTGAATAAAAGCCTTTTAAAGTATATGAAAGTGGTTTCATTCTAATAGTACCTAATAAACGAGTAAAAAGTCTTACGCCAAAGTATAAAGTCTATTTTTTTTTTTTCTTCGGAATTCGGACAGACAGACAGAGAGACAACGAACCGATACTATAAGGGTTTATTTTTTCCTTTTGAGGTAAGGAACCGTAAAAATTATTTGATGCAACACATGGATATGACATCTAAGGGTTAAATTAATTATACTTTACGTTTCTACTTGGTCGTATATTCCCGTAAGTTGTGACGAGACACGTAGTAGCGAGCAGCGCGCGGCACGCTCCGCTCCGCTCCGCTCCGCTCCGCAACTGCATTACCACCAAGAATAACAACACAAAAATACAACCGCGACACGAAACCTGAATTTTAAACCGCCCCTGCAGTGTTATTTCCGCTTTTTGACATAACTTTTTTAGTTTTATAAAAACTTTTAGTTTGTAAATTTTTTTATAGGAAAGGCATTCTGGTACCAGTTGTAGATGGCAATTGACAATTTTAAAGTTCCTATAGTACTTGACAGGTCGAGATAGCAATCGGTGTAGGGCGTCCCATCGCCTCATACCCCGATTGCCATCTCGAGTCGTACAATAATTGTAAAAGTTTATTTTATTCTTTTTTAGGGTTCCGTACTTACCTCAAAAGGAAAAACGGGACCCTTATAGGATCCTGGATCACTTTGTTGTCTGTCTGTCTGTCTGTCTGTCGGTCTGTCAAGAAACCTACAGGGTAAGTACTTCCCGTTGACCTAGAAATTGGGCTTGTAGGTAGGTCTTATAGCAGACATTCGGGGAAAAATCTGAAAACCGGGAAGTCGTGGTCACATCACACAAAGAATATTAAATTGTGGTCATGAACTAATCCATACTTCCATACTAATATTATAAATGCGAAAGTGTGTATGTCTGTCTGTCTGTTAGCTTTTCACGGCTCAACCGTTTAAACGATTTTGATGAAATTTGGTACAGACTTAGCTTATATCCCGGGGAAGGACATATGCTACTTTTTATCCCGGAAAATTAAAGAGTTCCCACGGGATTTTAAAAACCAAAATCCACGCGGACGAAGTCGCGGGCATCATCTAGTAAATAGTATTTTCAATTTTCGAAGTAAGATAACTATATCAAGTGGGGTATCATTTATGAAAGGGCTTCACCTGTGCATTATAAAACAGATTTATTTTTATTTTTAACCGACTTCAAAAAAAGGAGGAGGTTCTCAATTCGTCGGAATCTTTTTTTTTTTTTTTTTTTTTTTTTTTTTTTTTTTTTTTTTTTTTTTTTTTTTTTTTTTTATGTATGTTCCCCGATTACTCAAAAACGCCTGGACCGATTTTGAAAATTCTTTTTTTGTTTGAAAGGGTATACTTCAAAGTTGGTCCCATTTCAATTTGGTGAAGATCTGATGAACATCTTCGAAGATAGATACTGGAACTCCTCAACGGATAAGAGTAAATTGCTCGCGATCAGTGTAATAGCTTAGTAAACAGTAGATTTTTAACCAGTCATAGCATAATTCCATGGGGCCACTAAAAATTGTGAAATAAAAAATTTTTACAAAAAAAATAAAAACCGACTTCGTTACATAAACACTAAAAATTGAAAAATAATTTAATTTATTACCGAATATATTATGTATACAAGAGTTAATATAGTTCCATAATAATATTTTTTGGGGTCGGTGCCAATGAGGTGCCATTGTGGAGTCCCATAAAAATATGAAGTCTAGACGATTCGCGCAGCTAAAGCTAATTGGCACCGGCACCAAAAAGTATTATTATGGAACTATATTAACTCTTGTATACATAATATATTCGGTAATAAATTAAATTATTTTTCAATTTTTAGTGTTTATGTAACGAAGTCGGTTTTTATTTTTTTTGTATTATGCATCATAATTTTAGAATTATCGTGCAAAATGTCGTAAAAATACAATTGTAGTACGGAACCCTCATTGCGAGAGCTTGACTCGCACTTGGCCGGTTTTTTTACGATAGAAACATCAGTTGAAGAGAAATACTTAATTCAAATGTTACTGCTACTAAAACTCTGAATACGAGAAATAAACCAAATCGTTTTGATAATTGAGTTAGTGCAGTTAAAGCGTGTAATGGCTCACTTGATTACAGCTTTACTTTAATAGCTTGAGCAACTTGTAATTAAGAATTACAAAGCTCAAAGCGCTTGAATCGCAACCCGTTTACATTATGCCGTTTCGTATTTTTGTTGAAAAAAATATAGAAAATATAATATAATATGGAAATCACTCACGGTAGTTTAAATGCTAAAAAAATATAGGTAAAAAAATTACACATTACTCTAGTAGGTAAGTAACATATTAAATAAATGTACTTACCTAGTAGTTTTTTAGTCTCTGACTTTTTTATTTAGTTTAAAAAATTCTCAAAAATTTACAAACTTTTTAACATTTTAGAAATATTTTCTAAGATTATTGCTTAACTTTTTATTATTATTTGAGTCTTCTTGATAACTATATTACATGCATATATATCTAATAGGTACCTACTTAAAAAAACTTTATAACTACAGCGTAACGATCAATTCATCAAAGTTGTCGGCCATGAAACAGATTATCAAACTAAATGTCTGCATATTTTCTTTATAATATTTGGGATAACTTGTCAGTATTTATAGTTATCAAGAAAATCGAGAGATGGCATTCTATAGAACGGACTAGGTATACGGTGAACAATTTTTTTCTATTTTCAAACATTGTTGTAATTGAGGTTAACAAATGCAGTTTTTAAACAATTAAAATATATTATCCCTTTACATTAGTGACATTTGAACAACACTGATGCATAAAAGCTCCTAAACATTTGTAAAATGATTTTGAGATAAAAATCTATCAGAAAAATAGTCATATTTTCATATAGATGTGAACGTTCTCTATTATGGCATTGCATTATTAAAGCAACCGAACGGGCGATTAAAACAAAGGCCCGTTTTGAGCGATCGACCGATTATGGCATACTTTAATTATTATAGAATTTCGTAATAATTACATTTATTTGTACGCGAATAATTAATATTCGCATGAATATCTTAATTAATTATCTTAACAGACCTTGTGCGAAGTAAACCTTTATTAACACACGAGTGAAATAATATTTTTACTAGAAATTTTAATTAATACCTTTACCTTCAACACTGAAATACTCTACATCTCACAAAACGAAATAAAGTGTAATTTAAGTTCATAAACTAAAATTTTACTGATATAGTCTTTTTAATACCACCACGTTAAGTTTCTTGTAGGTATAATATTATATTTGTAAAATACAAGCTTTTGCCCGCGAATTCGTCCGCTTGTACTACACAAATTTCAAACCCCTTATTTTTCTACTTAGGGGCTAAATTTTTCAAAAACCGTGATACACGTTTTCTAAGTTTATAACAATTAGTGTAAATACACAATTTCACGATTCTAACTCCAAAACTGACAGACTTTCATACAAATTTCAAACCACTATTTTACCCCTTTAGGGGTTGAATTTTGAAAAATCCTTTCTTAGCGGATGCACGTAGGCATAATAGCTATCTGCATGCCAAATTTCAGCCCGATCTGTCTAGTAGTTTGAGCTATGCGTTGAAAGATCAGTCAGTCAGTCATTCAGTCAGTTGTTGAAGGAGTATGACAGTTTTTTTTATTAAACTTATACCCCTTTAGTTTCTACACGGCATCGTAGGAGAACGATAAATCGCTTGGCGGCACGGCTTTGTCGGTAGGGTGCTAACTAGCCACGGCCGAAGCCTACCACCAGACCAGACCTCAAATTTAGAGATTATTAAATTCCAAACCCCTGCCAGGAATCGAACCCGCGACCTTCCACTAATAAGACCACAGTGCATACCACTGCCCCAGGGAGGTCGTCAGAACGCTGATGGTTTAAGAGTACATTATCATCATCATCATCAACTGATAAACGGCCCCATTCCAGAACCTTAGAACCCTATCTATTAGGATTATCTATCGGCTTTCAAACTATGTATAGAGGATAGTGTAGTGTAAGTTATTTTTTTAACAATAGCGCAAGGCGTTTAATGACTTGGAAAACGTTCTAGGATGGAAAACCAAACATTTTCATTCAGCTATATTGTCGGTGAAGATCAATCGCCTGTATGTTTTATTCAGCGACAGGTCGGGGGGGGGGGGGGGGGGGGGGGAGGGGGGGGGGGGATGGCACGCAGCCAACAACCTCAAGATTCGATTCCGAGCGAGCTATCTGGTTTGACAATTTTTCCAACGAAACTTTAAAGAGAAGTTCGGTATTTAAATTGAGTCGTTATGTGTTTTGCAAAATCTGATTCCTAATTTATAAGTTTTCTCTAATTAATGCTTTTCATTATTGAAGTGCAAATCTACAACAGTCCTTTATACAATAATAATTGACGATGAAACAAATTTACTTGTCCTTCAATCACGTCGCATCAGAGCAACGGATCGACATAATTTTTTCTTGAAACTAACATAAGCTACTTTTGATACCGGAAAATCAAAGAGTCCTGACGGGATTTTAAAAAGCCTTAATCTACGCGAACGAAGTAGCATACATCAGCTAGTTAATGACAAATTTCATTTACATGAGAACAATGTATAGTAATTATGCAATCGCTCCAAACACTGCGTTAGGTACATTATAAAGCTTAAAAAGACCTTGAAATAGTTTGCAATCATAAACTATGCTGTTTACCGTCGTCAAAACATACACAACACAATATAAGCACTGCAAAGCATTTCGCAAAACCAATACGTTTATTTTTTATTTTTATTTATTTTTATTATTCATGTACCAAAAATTGTAGTTACAAAGTAATAATAAATTAAGTTACATCGGAAATGCTTATCTCTAAACAGAGATTTCTTCCAGCTTCCCATTCAAGGTTGTGAGTAAGGCGTATCAAGAAGTGGAATAGGTCTACGGTACTAGAATCTAATAAACTACATAAATATCTTATAATAAATACCCAAATCAACTTATATACAATAATTATACTTATCATAAATAATTATATACATAATATATGAAAAATATAAATACATATAATATATAAAATACTCTATATTAATGATAGGTAATACTGCTTCACTCTGTATTTGAATGAGTGTACTGAGTGGCAGTTCTCTCTGACATTTTCAGGAAGTGAGTTCCAAAGTTGGGTAGCTAGTACGGTGAAAGATTTGTTATAGAAGACTGTGTTACAACGGGGAGTGACGAGAGGATTTTTTGAGACACACGACCGCATAGGTCTAGTAGGAGGGCGGGATAGTTGAAATCGCTCTCGTAGATAACCAGGGGAAGAGGTATTAAGAACATTGTAGAGAACAGTCAGAATATGCAAATTGCGGCGAAAGCGTATTGGGAGCCACTTTAACCGACGACGGTAATCGGAAATATGGTCGAATTTGCGCAGGCCGTATATAAACCGTATGCACAAATTTTGAAGTCGATCGAGTTTGTCAAGTAGCTCTTCGGTAGCATCCAAGTAGCAGACGTCCGCATAGTCGAGAATCGGAAGCAACAGAGAATGTGATAGCATAATTTTGGTACGCAGCGGAAGGAAGTTCTGCAGTCTCCTCAAGGAATGAATCGAATAATGCATACGTTTACTGATCTGATTTATATGTGCTGCCCAAGCGAGGTTGCCATCCATAGTCAATCCTAGGTTTTTCGCTGTGGATGTGTAAGCAACGGGTGTGCCATCATAAGAAACCAAAGGCAGATCACTGAAGGCAATACGATTTCTTAGCGGCCTGCTTCCAATGACCATAACCTGTGATTTATTAGGGTTAACTAATAAACCAAAAGAGTCCGCCCAATTTTTAATAGCAACTAGGTCTGTGTTCATTGCTGTTATCTCTGCATCCAAGTCTGACAGTGTTGCATGCCTATAGAGCTGCAGATCGTCTGCATATAGGTGGTAGTTAGAACTAATAATTTTGGTGATTTCATTGATGAAAATTGAAAAAAGAAGAGGGGATAGTACACCGCCTTGAGGTACACCAGCAGAGAGGTAAGCCCAGTCAGAGTTAGCCTCTTCAGTGCGCACCCTCTGTAGGCGACCGTGAAGATAAGAGTGAAACCAGTCAATCGCAGGGGAGGATATGTTAAGAGATCGAAGGATACCAAGCAGGATATCAAAGTCAACTGAATTAAAGGCGTTACTAAAATCCAACAAGGCGATAATAGTTACTTTTTTGTTATCCATTGCGTAACGAATATCATCAGTGCCTTTGATTAACGCTGTAATGGTGCTGTGAGAGGGCCGAAAACCTGATTGAAAGGGACTCATAAGATTGTTCTTAAAAAGAAACGTGGATAATTGTTTGAAAACAGCATTTTCTATAATTTTTGAAAGAATAGGTAAAATCGAAATGGGACGAAACTGTGAGAAAGAATTAGGATTAGCAATTTTCGGTAGGGGAATGACATGGGCCATTTTCCAGTCTGTAGGGAAGATCTTATGAGCCAAGGAGAAGTTTAATATGTGTGTAATAATAGGCACCATAAGATCTAAAACGAGTAATAACATGTCACGGCTCAGGCCATCACTACCAACAGCTTTTGTTGAAATGGAAAGGATGTACTTTTTTACATCGTCCTCCGCAACTTCTTGGAAATTGAAAGGTTCGCACAATGGTGGGGTGATGTTTGTTAATTTTTGAAGTGTTAGAGATTTTTTAGAATCCGAAATTGTAACAGGCGGAGTGGAAAAATGAGTGTTTAGTGCATTTATATCAATAGAGATAGTAGAAGTACTTAGAAATTTGCCCACACCCAGGGATTTAAGAAATCTCCATTTTTCGGGAGTAGAAGCTTTATCAATCGAGGAATAAATATAGCGGCGCTTGGCATCCCTACACATCCTATTGCAGAGATTACGAAGTTTCTTATAGGCTGCCACATTTTCGTCAGTCGGGGATTTCTTACATTTAGTCTTGGCCCTGTTACGTTTACTCATTAGCTTCTTAATTGTGTCAGTCAGCCAAGGTGCAGGTAAATGCCTAATCCTGACAGGTCTCACTGGAGCATGAGTATCATATAAGTTGATGAGAAGAGTTGTGAAAAGTTTTACTTTTATATCAATATCCGTTGCATTATACACGCAGGCCCAGTCAATTTCAGATGCATCTTTCCTTAAACACTCTATATTAATATTTTTGAAATTACGTTGCAGAATAACCTTATGCTTACGTTTTGGGGAGCGCACTTCATAGCGAAGATATAAAAGGTCGTGGTAGGAGAAGGGTGCAGTGAGCTGACCATGCAAAAGAACGTTGTGAGGATTCGAGGTTATTATCAAGTCTAGAAGAGACGGAGCAAAACTTGGAGCGAAGTGGGTTTCTGAGAGAGGAAGGATAGTCATGTTAATAGAAGACACTAATGATTTTAATTTTTGCGATCTACTATCGTTTCTCAGTAGGCACGTGTTAAAATCTCCCATTATAATAACGTCGGAGTAGGAAGGAGTAAGGTCCTCAAGAAGTTTTTCAAAAGCGTCAAAGTAGTTGATAGAGGACGAAGGGCTATATACAACACCAATAAGAAATTTAGAGTGGTGAGTACAGATTTCAAGGAAAAGATGTTCCAGACTACCAGAGTATGCAGAAGGTGACTGACTAATAATTTTGAACGTTAAGTGGTTCCGAATATAGATACACACACCGCCTCCTCCTTTATCTGTCCGATCATTACGGATAAGAGTAAAATCTGGTAGTCTATAAAGTTCCGAAGAGAGAGAAGGTTTGAGCCAGGACTCGGAAACGAGAATACAATCGACTTGGACGTTACTAAAAGATGCCATAAGATCATCATAATGTGCCGGAATGCTCTGTGCATTAATATGCACAAAATTAAGGTAGCGAGAGTCATCAGAAAATATAGAATTGAGTTTGTGTTCTAGAGAGAAGCTGCCGTCAAAGGATAAATTACTACATACACTTTGGAACTCATCAGAGGAAGAGCATGAAAAAAATTCATCATCACAATAATATATTGGTAATTCATCAGACATAATAGAGTACTAAATATAAAATGATATACAATAATATTTATAAATGAATATATATAAATATATAAAAGTATGCAATATATTAAATAAACAATATTTTTATAAATAAATATGTACTAAGACTTTCAATACAAACTTACCCACACTCACTGGCAAAATGAATAAAGAAATCATTAAATTACAAACAAGCTATGAAGTTAACAATTAGAAAAACTAAAATTAAATAGCTACACTACAGTCATTTCAAATTCTTTTGAAGTTATATAATTTAATTTAATTTTTAATTACAGACAAGCTATGAAGTTAATAATATTAAGTTAAGGAAAACCAAAATTAAATAGCTACCCTACAGTCATACGAAATTCTCTTGAAGTCATAATATAACTTCAAAAGAATTCCAAAAGAATTAGGTAACAAAACTATTACAAGATTTCCAAGAATCAACAAAAATCAAACTTACAATAGAATATACTCAGTTAATAGACGCAGCTTATCAAGATTAGCACTCTGTATTTAGTCTGTATGTTGTTTATTGAAATGTCAAAATTTACACTGACAAGTTATCTACTTAATTTATGTAGGTACCGTCTATTCACCATAAATATTTTTACATTGAGTTACATTATTACGTGTTCAACTGAGTAGGTACCTATTTAAGCTATCGACAACACACCAGCTTGATTTAATATAATAATAGGACAGCGACGCGTGTAATGCTACCAAATAAAAAAGTCCCACCATGCGTTATCGTGTCACGTTTACTTGGCCGTATATTTGTTCACACGGCGAGTTCTCGAAGATTTTTGATCATGGGAGGCGCCCGCGGCGGCCTGTGGATGCTTGGCGATTAATTTATGAAGTTCAGAAAGCGAAACAATCTTGGTACGGGTTTTATCCGTTGATCCGAATTTTAATACGTTGTTGGTCGGTCGTAGTTGCTTCGAGCTTGATTATTTCAACTTGCCCGAGAGGCAGTTGCGCCATTGTTCGCGGGAGTTTCGTTCGAACAAGGTGTGATACGGACGAAGTTTCTCGGATTTCTATTTTCTTCCGCGATATAAAGCGCTAAATCACTATCCATATTACAAATGCGAAAGTGTGTTTGTTTGTTGGTTTATTGTAGTGTCCTTTAATCACGTCGTATTAGAGCAACGGTTGATTTTTTGTATAAGTAGGTTAAGCTAAACACCCGAAGAGTGACAGACTACTTTTTATAGCGGAATGAGTTTCGACGGGATTTTTAAAAGCCTAAATCCACGCAGGCGAAGTCGCAGGCATCAGCTAGTAAATGACAATAACATTTCATTTACTTGAGATCGATATATACCTTTCTAAACATATCATCGCTCTAAACACTGCGTTCGGTACATTAACATCAAAGTGCAAAGCTAACAAAAGCTAACAAAGGGTTTGAAACTGTAACTAATTAATTAAACAGTTTGCGATAATAACATGCTGTCTACCACCGTCATCAAAACACACGCAGCACAATGAAAGCACTTCGCAAAACCAATAAGTTGTTGGTCGGTCGTTGTTGCTGCGAGTCTGATTATTTCTACTCGGCCGAGTGGCAGTTGCGCCTTTGTTCGCGGGAGTTTCGTTCGAACAAGGTGTGATACGGACAAAGTTTCTCGGATTTCTATTTTCTTTCGCGATATAAAGTGCTAAGTTGCGAATAAAAATGCAGATTTGATCGCATTAGCGTGAGAGTAAGCCTGAGATAAAACGCTGAGCGATTCTGTCGTTTTCTTTTGTTGGATGTTTTTTTTACAGAAGAATGGTGATTAATTTAAAAGTAATTGAAATCATAAACGTACCGTTTCGCTGTAGAAAAATTGCTTTATTAGGGTTCCGTACCTCAAAAGGAAAAACGGAACCCTTATAGGATCACTTTGTTGTCTATCTGTCTGTCGGTCTGTCAAGAAAACTACAGGGTACTTCCCGTTGACCTAGAATCATGAAATTTGGCATGAAGGTAGGTCTTGTAGCTGACATTAGGGGGAAAATCTGAAACCCGTGAATTTGTGGTTATATCACACAAAAAAAATTAAATTGTGGTGATAAACTAATAATTAGGATGTTCAATTTTCGAAGTAAGATAACTATATCAAGTGGGGTATCATATGAAAGGTGCATTCTAAAACAGATTTTTATTTATTTTTATGCATCATAGTTTTTGAATTATCGTATAAAATGTCGAAAAAAATACGACTGTATTACGGAACCCTCGTTGCGCGAGCCTGACTCGCACTTGGCCGATGTTTTTTAATATGGAAGACTAGCTGACTCGTCCTTGCTTCTTTCAAGAGGAGGAATTTCCAAAAATCTAGAAATACATACTTAGTATAATATCTTGATAAAATGCTACACAAATTTTGGTTTTATTTAACAGCTTAAGAAATGAAAGTCTTTTATATTACGTAGGGGAAGAAAATTTGTATACAAGTCTTTTATTATTTCTTTCTTTTCCCTTATAGGTACTTTCCAAAAATCCTTTCTGGGTGTGTGTCTACGTATCATTATTGTAATAGTTTTTACTCTGTAAAAAATAAATGATGCCAACCACTTCGTTCATGGGGATTAAAGATTTTTTTAAATTCCGTGAGAAATCTTTAATTTTCGGGGAACAGAATAGCATATTATGTCCTTCCCTGGCAAGCTATCTCTGCAACAAACATTGACTTATATATTACTTCGTATGGACAGGGTTATTGAACAAACAAAATGGCACCGACTCAGTGGTGCTTTAGCACCAATGAAACCTCAGTGACGTCTGGATTTCAAACGGGTCGTTCATTAGGTTCTAAGAGGTGGCGCTGATTTATTTGGTTCCAAAACCGTGAACAATTTTGTTCGCTTGACCATAATCTTGTCATTTATATAGATGGCACCAAATGGCAAAATCCGTTCAACGGATGGGCTGTGAAAATTCAGCAGACAGACAGACAGCTATACACTTTCACATTTTTCAGGTTTTATATGTATTTTAGAATACGAAATAAAATATGTAAAATTAACATTCGTTATTTCGTTTTGATACCCCAGAATCAGATTATAATCTCGACGAATTTGAATTCATTTAAATTGTTGAACCAGCACGCAGGGGCCCAGTTTTACGATTGTATTACGCAGGTTCCGTAACGGATATGACACGCGTAATTTTGTTCAACAATAATAATGTTATCCCCTACTTTTACCCGCGAAGTTTCCCTTTTACAAATTGAGTGCCACAATTATCTAGGTAGGTACACCACGCGGCCGAAAGTAATGTACATCGGCCTTTAGAATGACAAATGGTACTGATTCTGAGCAAAACCTAATTTTAGAGTATTCGCATCCTCTCCTTACTAATGTAATATGAAAAGGACAGACGCAGTTTGACAGTTTTAAATTTAATTTTTAGATGGTAAAAACCGTGATTTTAGCGCACAGTCGCGAGCCTACTATTTAAATTTGTAGCGTGCACTAAAATTTAGAGTCCTTAAATGTAAAGTTCATGTTCGGTCCCTTTTTAGCATTGTTATAAAGAAAAGGATGCAGATTGCAGATACTCTAAATTTAGTTTAGAGAAAGACAACGGAATCAGTTTTGGCTTTGTAGAGCGTTGTCTCTGTCACTCATACCTATACGACGTTTTGTCAGTCTCAACAACAGGGACAACGCTCTAAAAATTTGCTACCACCTTCTCAAGGTCGATGTACATTACTTTCGGCCGCGTACTGTAGCCGTAGTACAAGATTTTACGTCTCATCAAACGAAACCAAATTCGAGTGTCGAAATACTTCCGCGTTACAGTAAAATGGACCTAAACAGCCTTGAATTGAAGTCAAATATTCAATGCCACTGATTTTAATTTCGCAATGTTTCCGCTTGGAGCGCTGGCTGTAGAAGTGTAGACAAACTTGAGCTTTAAAACAAGGCACTTAAGATCCAGTTTACTGTAACGCGGAAGTATTTCGACTCGCGAATTTGGTTTGGTTTGGTGAGACGTAAAATCTTGTACTACGGGTACTGTACAAAAGAGTTCCCAAGGGATTTTTAAAAAACCTAATTCCACGTGGACCAAGTCGCGGGCATCACCTAGTATTTAGATAATAGTACCTATTTAAAAAAAACTCAAATTTTATTTCTTAAGTTTAGAATTCATAACATGACACGTGGGCCCACGGGCCACGTAGCATGCGGGTGGAATGTCTCAACGAAGCGTGCCAGCGAGTGCATTAGCACTAGGAATAGGTAGTATGAGATAAGTCCACCCACGTCCAGCCACGTCCACCCCACCACGACACGACACATGACACGAATTTTCAAAATGCTCTACCAAAAGTAAAGTAGCGCTCACTATGGAATCTTTCTAAATATATAAAAGGAAAAACTGACTGACTGACTGATCTATCAACGCACAGCTCAAACTACTGGACGGATCGGGCTGAGAGGCATGCAGATAGTAATTAATATAACGTGACTGCCGCCAAAAAAGGATTTTTGAAATTACATTTGACTTGACTTCCTCCTCGTGGACTACCCAAATTTGAAACCCCTATTTCACCCTCTTAGGGGTTAAATTTTCAAAAATCCTTTCTTAGTGGATGCCTGCGTCGTAATAGTTATCTGCAGGCCAAATTTCAGCCCGATCCATCCAGTAGTTTGAGCTGTGCGTTGATAGATCTGTCAGTCAGTCAGTCAGTCACCTTTTCCTTTTATATATTTTGATTGACTAGCAGATGCCCGTGAATTCGTCCGCGTACTGGTTTCTCATCAGATCTGAAATTTTCCCGTTGCAAAAGGCCTCACTTACCTACTCACTCAGTCTCACCTTAAGACACGGAACCTAGAATAACTACATGCCAATTTTTATGTCTCTAACTTCATAAACATTCATATAACCCTTCCACCCCCATTTTACTCCCTTAGGGGGGGAATTTAGTTAGATCCTTTCTTATCTGATACCTACCCCCTAGAAATAGCCTACATTTCAAATTTCAAGTAAAAATAACAAATGCCCCCTATTTTACCACCCTTAAGGGGAGAATTTCCCAAATTGAATTATACATATTTTTATTATTTAAAGCTAGTAACCTAAATGTCGATTTTCACGTCTCTAACTCCAAAAACATAGGACTTTCATACAACCTTCGACTTCGAATTTTTCAAAGCCGTTTCTTAGCTGACACGTACGTCCTAGAAAGAACCTACCTTCCAAATTTCAAGTTTGTAGGCTTTATAGTTTCTGAGATTTCGTGATTAGTCAGTCAGTCAGTCAGTGAGTGACTGGTATTTCTCTTTTATATATTTAGAAGATTACGCAGTTACCTGAAGTATAATCATATTATTATGATTTTAAAAAGGAAATTTAAATCCTCTTAAATCCCGTTAGGAGCCGAGATAAAAGTAATATAATCGCATAATCGTGCCCACCCGTGTGTAATCCTGAGCAGGTACAATCAAAATGCAATTTCGTTGGCGCCGCGCTGGAACAAGGCTTCAAGACAAGGCGCACTGTCGCCCCATTTTTAGGGATCCGTAACAAAATTGTAAAAAAACCGGCCAAGTGCGAGTCAGACTCGCGCACTGAGGGTTCCGTAATATTTTCGACATTTTGCACGATAATTCAAAAAATATGATGGATAAAAATAAATAAATAAATGTTTTAGAATGCACAGAATCCCTCTCATAAATGATATAAAGATGAAGAAAATGATATTTTAAAGTAAAATTACTACACCAAGTGGGGCAACATTATGAAAGGGATTTACATGTGCATTCTCAAACAGTTTATTTATTTTTTCTTTTTCTGCATCATAGTTTTTGATGTATCGTGCAAAATGTCGAAAAAATACGACTGTAGTACGAAACCCTCATTGCGCGAGCCTGACTCGCACTTGGCCGGTTTTTTGGTTATAACAAATATCTCTTTGTGTCCTTCTGTTAAAACTAGATTTAGATTTAAATAATAATTATGTAATTACGCTGTTGATTACTTTGAAAGTAATCTATATATATAAAAGGAAAAGGTGACTGACTGACTGACTGACTGACTGACTGACTGACTGATCTATCAACGCACAGCTCAAACTACTGGACGGATCGGGCTGAAATTTGCATGCAGATAGCTATTATGACGTAGGCATCCGCTAAGAAAGGATGTTTGAAAATTGAACTCCTAAGGGGGTGAAATAGGGTTTTGAAATTTTGTAGTCCACGCGGACGAAGTCGCGAGCATAAGCTAGTCATAAATAAACAAAATAAATATTTTTTCATTCAAAAAAAAGCAAGATATCTATACCGAGTGAGGTATGTAATCCTGAGTACAATCAAAATGCAATTTGGTAAGCGCAGCGCCTCTCACTGGAACAAGGCTTCAAGCCACCAAGCCAAGGCGCAGTGTCTCGTCCCCATTTCTCACAATTTATATTACTTTTAAACCGAGGATGGAGGTGGTCTCTCACTGACCGTGAAAACTCAAGCTGCGTTCGATACAGACTCGCCGTTTTTGCAAGCATGGACTTAAATATAATGTAAAAAAAAGCATGCTCATGGTCTTTGCGGCGGGTAGCATTTCTCCCAGCTATGTACCTCCAGTGAGACTGTACGGTGCAGAGCTGGTTAGGGTGCCCAAGTTCACATACCTGGGTCATGTGGTTACAGCAGACATGAAAGATAATTGTGACATTGATAGGGAACGGAGGGCGTTGGCGGTTAGAGGGAATATGATAGCTCGCAGATTTGCTCGTTGCACAAAAGAAGTTAAGGTCACTTTGTTCAAGTCCTTTTGTCAGAGCTTCTACACGTGCAGTCTGTGGGTTGACTATACCCAAAAATCTATAAACGCCCTCCAAGTCCAGTATAATAACATCTTCAGAATAATGTTGGGACTGCCTCGGTACTGTAGCGCGTCCGGTATGTTTGCGGATAACTGTGTAGACGGCTTCTTCGCAATCATACGGAAAAGGATCGCCTCAATCAAAAGTAGGTTGGAGAGAAGTCCCAACATTATCCTGAAGGTGATAGCAGACAGACAGGACAGCGCTCTCAAAGCGCACTGGATGTCTGCATTAGTTAATAAGTATATTAATTATATTAACTAACATAGAATAAGTTTCTTACTAACATACATTATATTATAATATAGTTACTAACATAGGTTAAGATGGTTACTAACATAATATTGTGGGCCTTTGATGTCTGAGGAAATAAAGATTATTTATTTATTATTTATTTATTATTTTCGCCAAAAATCGAGGTTGAATTTCCAAAAATCCTGGAACACGTATTTCTGCATTTGTGACCGACAACCTATTTACCAATTTTCCTGCAAATAACTTGAAAAATTACGGACTTTCATACAAACTTTCATCCCCTATTTAACCCACTTAGGGGTGGAATTTCGAAAAATCCTTTCTTAGTGGATACCTATTGTTTACAAAGAACAACCCCTCAAAATTTCATGTCTCTAGGACCAGCAGTTTAGGCTGTGCGTTGATATATAAGTCAGTCAGTCAATCAGGACTTTGAATCGAGTAATGTTTTTCATTGCGCCTGCTGAGACACATCTAAAGATGATATGCTTTGACTACTCGACCGAGGCAATCAACTTGTGGAGTGGTGCGGCTCGTGCTTTCACACACCATGAGAAGGCATCTTTACTGCAGTATCTATCTACCTGTATATCATTCTGTTTAATGTAATTACAATTGCCGAGTTCTAAGTTATTAAGTAAAGGAACTTTTCACTAGTTTAATTTTTCTTAAAATGTTTAATCCCATTTCTAGTCCACTTCAATTTAATGCTCTCAATGGTTAATCAAAAATCCATTCCCAGCCTACTAGTTACAGGTCTCCTCTCAGAACGAGAAGGGTTTAGGCCATTGACCGCCACGCTCGCTGACCAAGTGTCGATTGGCAGATTTCACACACCTTTGAGAATATCATAGAGAACTCTCAGGCATGCAGGTTTCCTCACGATGTTTTCCTACACCGCTAAAGCAAGTGATATTAAATTGCAGCAGCCCAGTAGCAGAGATGAAACTAATTAATCTCATTACTTAATATTATAAAGGTGAAAGTTTGTATTTGTCTGTGTGTGTGCATATTTGTCTCTTTCACGAAAAAACCATAATTGACGGATTTGGCTAATATTTCGCATGGAAATAGATTATACCTTAGATTAACACAAAAGTTACTTTCCGTCCCGTAAAAACTAAAAATCCATGGTTCCCGCGTAAACATTTATACCTATCCATGCGGACGAAATCGCGGACATCACCTAGTGTGTGTATAAAAACCAGCCAAGTGCGTGTCAGACTCGCACACGAAGGGTTCCGTACCATTATCTATAAAAACAAGCAAAAATCACGTTTGTTGTATGGGAGCCTTAAATATTTATTTTATTGTTTTTTAGTATTTGTTGTTATAGCGGCAACCGAAATAAATCTGTGAAAATTTCAACTGTCTTAGTATCACGGTTCATGAGATACAGCCTAGCGACAGACAGACAGACAGACGGACAGCGGAGTTTTAGTAATAGGATCCCCTTTTACCCTTTGGGCTCTTCTCAATCGTTCACTCTAGACAGAGTGGTCGTGGCTATGAATTCTTCACTGCTGCTCGTGCGATCTCCCTCCAGCGACTGCCCCTACGGAACCCCAAAAACCTGTTTGAACTGTCGGTAAAGATCAATCGCCTGTATGTTTTATTCAGCGCTAGGTGGGAGGTGCGGCGGAGGCTGGCAGGCAGCCAACGACCTCGAGATTCGATTCCCAGCGAGCTATCTGGTTTGACAATTTCACTGCGAAAACCCAAAGAAGTGCAGTATTTTTTACAATTTCAATTCGGGTACTTTTATGCTGTACTTAAAATTCCCGTGGGAACTTTTTGATTTTTCAGAATAAAAAGCAGCCTATGTCACTCTCCATGCTTTTAATTATACCCATGCAAAAAATGACGAATGAGTCGATCTGTTGCTCCGTTGCAACGTGATTGAAGGATAAACCAACAAATCAACAAACAAACACACTTTCGCATTTATAATAAGGGTACTGATAAAATGAAGACGATAAATCATTCTGAGAGGGGACCCGGGCTCAGTAGTTAGTCAGCGCTTGTTAAACATAAGTAAAAAATATTATCTCAGACAAAGGTGTGAAAGTTTCGTTGTCTATTTTCTTAGGCAGTGGAAAACAAACGCGAGCGCCTCAAAGCGCTTTTGTAAGCGAACGTATTGTTGGATTTAGTTAGCATGAATAGTTCCAGTTTGATTATTTCAACTCGGCCGGCGCTTTGCATGCACTATTGTTGTTGAGGAACGAGCTTATGCTCCATATAGATGTAAGGGCCAGTGAAAACCAGTGGATAGGACGGCAGAAGTTTTTAAATAATACTAGCTTATGTAATGTTTTAATAAATAAAATAATGATTCTTCAGATTATTAGGGTTTATTTTAGTATTTAACACTTGGATTAACTTAATATTGGTTTCTCCGTGCGCTTACGAGCACGAAGAAACCAATATTGTGTTTTTTCTGTTTGTGTGGAAAAAAAAATAGTAATTAATTACAAACAAGGAGCTTAGCGTGCACGGATATCACAAGTAGTAAAGTGTATGAATGACGTTGACACTTGACAGGTGACAGATAAGTATGACTTTGACAATTCGTCTCTTGTGTATTAGTTGTCTCTGCTACAGCTTATGCTCGCAACCTCGTCCGCGCGGATTACACAAATATCAAACCCCTATTTCACCCACTTAGGAGTTGAATTTTCAAAAATCCTTTCTAAGCGGATGCCTACATCATAATCTGCATGCCAAATTTCAGTCCGATCCGTCCAGTAGTTTGAGCTGTGCGTTGATAGATCGGTCAGTCAGTCACATTTTCCTTTTATATATTAAAGATTAATGTGTGAATTGAACCCGTAACCTCTCGCTAGCGAAAACAATGTCTATTGAAGCCACTATGCCGCAGGTAATAAACATAAACAACTTAAGAACACCGAGTCGTAGCTACCCAATTCCAGAGCCGAGTCGATTAACCGATACTTATCAGTTAATGCAATTGAATGGACAAACGATCCCTACCTTCTTACCCTGCCCTACCTTCCTACCCTGCCCTACCCAGGCCTGAGTAAAGAACCACCCTTTTCTACTTCATTGTATTGGCTATATTGATTCCGTAAAAGCAATTCATAATAGAACTACCTACCAGCGGCGAAGAGTCAATATAACACGATTCCTATCGGCTTCCCTTTAAGAATTGGCATAATATAGCGTAAGTAGGTACTATTCACATAAATTCCGTAATACGTTCGTAAATACAAAGGTTCGATCGTCACAAATGCTAATTTTTCTTTTGTTATTAAGTACTAATTTAAGTTAAAAACATAACAGCTAATGTAAGTAACATACACCTACGTCCTACACCTTACAAGCCGTAAAATATCGGATTCCCTAGTTAGATTTTTGCTTAGTATTTATCTCTTTCATTTCCCTAGCGAAAGCGAAATGAGCGAACTAGGTCTGTCTCGCTCTACGGTCGACTAATAAAGAGCACACCAATTTAATCTGGCCCAGTAGCGAATACGAATTTGGAACTCTGACAGGTCAGACAAATTTGACGTATATAACTCGGTTGGATCCGAGTTACCCTATAATACCTCCAAATTAAAAATTATATTAATAGTATTGTTTTAACAGGTACATGCTACTATTTTGAGTATTTTGTATTTTGAAGGGTTATTTGATATTGATACATATTTTGTTTTTGTGAAGCGGCCATGCTTGTTTGTTTTTAAAGTTGTTAGTGGTGTTTTATTTTGATATAATAAATTGGGGATGTGATTAATAACTTATAAGTGTAAGTTCACGGTAATTTTGATTCAGTTTGGTAAGCCAAAATCAGATATGGCCTTAATTCACATAGATTGTTGTTTAACAGATTTCTTGTTACGTAACGATAGTAATTTTTCTAAATTAAGTTTTGAAAACAAAAATCGAACAGCTGATATTCTTGTAGGTAAGTACGTTTCCGGCTTCCCTTTATCAGATTTTCACCCTTCGCCACTGCTACCTACTTTAACTTTTAAGTTGGATAAAATCCATAAGAATCGGGCAAGTGTGAGTCGGACTCACACACGAAGGGTTCCGTACCAATCCATACCATACGTTCAAGAAATAACACTTTTTTTCATTATGAAATTCTTATTATTTGTTGTTATAGCGGCAATGGAAATACACATTTTGTGAAAATTTCAACACTCTACCTATTCCGGTTCACGAGATACAGCTCGCTGACAGACAGACGGACGGAAGGATAGCAGGGTAGCCTTCGGGTATGGAATTCTAGAAATTATATTCTATTTAGGTTTTGAAAAATCTCATAGAAACTCAAGATTTTCCTCCATAAAAGTATCCCCTATGTCCATCTTCAGTATGCAAGATACCCCTGTATCAATTTTCGTCAAAATTGGTTTTTTTATTGAGATACTAAATACTATAGATAAGTTAGCCCTTGACTGCAATCTCGCCTGGTGGTAAGTGATGATGCAGTCTAAGAAGTGGGCTAACCTGGAAAGGGACTGAAAGGGTATAGCAGTTTTTATTAAACCATGCCCATTTCTATTGATTTGGTTTCTACACGGCATCGTACCGGAACGCTAAACCGCTTGTCGGCACGGTAGGGTGCTTACTAATCACAGCCTTCCACCAGAAAAAGGTCAATAAAAAGGTAACAGACCAACACAAAGACGGACAGACGGACGAACGATGGAGGTCCCGCTGGCACCCTTGGTACGGAACCTTAAAAAAGTTGCACATAGAAAATACCAAAGAGTAATTCGTACTCCGTTTCTTTTTAAACGATGCTGGATGCACACTGAACAGTTTTTCCTTATTTGCGTTAGTTCCGCTGCTCTGGATTTACAGTGCAGACGTGCTTTTCGAGATTTGGCTGCAAAATGGCGGATCCTTTATTCCCGGATCGGCTTTTTGCGGACGACGTTAAGTTATGAGAGTTGTATCCAATTACTGGAATTGTTTACTATAAGGCTGGAAACACACGTAAGTCTATTTGCAGTTCCCTAAAGTTCCCACGGAGTGTTCAACACCTATCTCTTCGCAATAGGGAAAGCACCTGCTGCAAATTGCTACTTTTGCTCAACAAGTTTTCATAAAACGTAAACTAATTGAAAAATCCTATTACAATGTAAAGGATTATTTAAATGATAAGCAAGCTTGGGAATGAGTTGCTTAACGACTTTGTGATAGTTCTAATAAGTTTCAATAATTTTGTAAAGTGGTGATAATAAAAAGAATACCCGGCTGAGTTTGTTTTGGGCTCTTCTCAGACCTGGGCGCGTTTGGAACCCCCGTAGCTTTAGTTTTAAGTTTGCGTTATAATTATCACCACTATATCTTACAAATCTAACACCATACCAGACTATCAATAAGAGTAATTTATTACCTATTTTGAATAAATCATTTGACTTTGACTTTGACTTTGACTTTGTGGAGAGGAAGACACCCCGAGACACGCGATTTTTGAGGGTCCCGCGTGCGCGGATCTTAGAGAAGCAGCACAGAGAGCAAGTGGCAGTGTCGACGCCCAAAATCTGGTAGCCCGTATATGGCCGATACGGTCAGATGCTGAGGGCCATAATGATGAGAAGGGAAGACAGAGAAAAACAAGAAAAAAAGGAGAGAGAGCAACTAGAGGGTCAGCACTAAGTAATGTTATACGGTTCCGTGCTGATCTCGCAGAGGGGAGATCACACATACACATTGCGGGTTTCAAAAATACTAAATCACTAAAACTACAAAATGAGACAAATGGTTATTGATATTGGATTGTGCATAGATAGTATAACAATAACGCTAAGTGTTTGCTAGCATTCTGGTTACACCCTGTACCCGTAGTACAAGATTTTACGTCTCACCAAACCAAACCAAATTCGAGAGTCGAAATACTTCCGCGTTACAGTAAACTGGATCTTAAGTGCGTTGTTTTAAAGCTCAAGTTTGTCTACACTTCTACAGCCAGCGCTCCAAGCGGAAAAATTGCGAAATTAAAATCAGTGGCATTGAATATTTGACTTCAATTCAAGGCTGTTTAGGTCCATTTTACTGTAACGCGGAAGTATTTCGACTCTCGAATTTGGTTTGGTTTGGTGAGACGTAAAATCTTGTACTACGGGTACTGTATATAACCTGTAACGAAGGTTACAAACCAGTTACCTAAGCGTAGTTCACACTCCGCTTAACTGGAATCGGTCGGATGCACACCGAGCATTCTTCTTTATTTACGGTTGCTTCAGATTTACTGGACGGACGTGCTCTCACAGATTTGGCTGTGAACTGCGGGTTTTTAGGGTTCCGTACCTCAAAAGGAAAAAGGAACCAAGCCAAGATCTGCACCCGTACGTAGTCGTTACTCCACGGATACGTACGAAGCGATTTGCCTCCTCATTTCTAATTCGAACCACTATATTTGGAACACCCTTCCAACATCAGTTTTCTCCTCCAATTATAATTTGGGTACCTTCAAGACAAGAGTGAATATGCATCTTCTAGGCAAACGCGCTCCATCTTAGGCTGCAAGTGATGATCACTTGCCACCAGGTCTAACTGCAGCCAAGCGCTAGTCTATGAATTAAACAAAAGAGTTCTTATAGGATCACTTCGTTGTCTGTCTGTCAAGAAACCTATAGGGTACCTTCCATTAACCGACAATCATGAAATCTCTCTCTCTCTTGAATGCTCTTATAGCACACGTACAGGGCAAAATCCGAAAACTGTGAATTTGTGGAATTTTCACAAAAAAAATTAAAACGTGTTCATGGACAAATATAATAAGTGTTTTCAAATTTCAAAGTAAGATACCTATACCAAATGGATACCTATCATATGAAAGGATTTTACCTGTACCTACATTCTAAAACAGAATTTTATTTATTTTTATGCATAATAGTTTTTGATATATCAGGCTAAATGTCGCAAAAGTACGACTGCAATACGGAACCCTCGGTGCACGAATTTGACTCGCACTTGGCCGGTTTTTATTCAGTGGGTTATCAGCTTTTGTGGTTATAAAGTAGAGGACGACGTGCAATGGCTGAGTCAATTACTAGAATGGTTTGCACTTAGTTTAAGTAACTTTTATTTGTCTGGACTTGTTTGGAATAAGTAGCCAATAGTAAAATAGAAAAAAGTGTTCGCCATTCTACTGAAATTGTTTGGCAAACTTAGGCAGTGGTCCGACCGCCAACGATGAACGAGAAACGAGTGAAATGAAATGAAATGAAAATCTTTTTTATTCGTATAAACTTTTACAAGTGCTTACGAATAGTCGGATGCATCTACCACTGGTTCGGAATGCCTTTCCTGCCGAGAAGAACCAGCAAGAAACTCGGCGGTTGCTCTTTTCAAATATTTGATATAGGTACAAAATTATGCCATGTATAAAATAGTATTTGCTGTCTTGTGCGTTGCTGGAACGAGCTGCGGGTCAAATCCACGCTCTTTTATCATTTAGATAATCTTCAATTGTGTAATATGCTTTTTTCAGGAGCATATTTTTTATAGATTTTTTAAACTTGTGCAAAGGTAAGTCCAAAATAGTTTGCGGGATTTTATTATAAAAGGTAATACCAATACCCACAAATGACTTTTGGACTTTCCTGAGTAGAACTAGAAACTATAAACGAGTTGGCGATCAGCGGGAAGCGAGTGTGTAGTTTCGATAGTTTTGTCGCGGGGCTATAAGCGAGTGTGCAAGTGCGACGAGCGATTACTCGCGCCATTCGCCCGCGGTCGCTCAGTCCTGTGCAAACCTGCGCGCGCGTTACACGTATTCATTTTATGATAATTGAGAAGAAATTTACTTTTTAAAAAATTGTATTACAAGAAAACACGGGAAAAACCCCTGACGTAAAAGGCGGAAGACAAAAACCCGTAAATTATCCGCAAATTTTCTTAAGCGCAGCTGAGCCTTGTTCCGAGAGTGACATCAAGTATTTATACAGCCTCCTCCTAAATGAGCATAATCAATAACAAGATTGCTTTATACAAAATTGATGAACGTTTAGCAAATTTTCAATAAAAGACAAATTGTTTGATGTAACGATATACTTGAATACTATTATAAATGTGAAAGTGTGGATGTTTGGATGTTTGGATGTTTGTTACTCAATCACGCAAAAACGGCTGAACGGATTTGGATTAAATTTGGAATAGAGATAGATTATACCCTGGATTAGCACATAGGCTACTTTTTATCCCGGAAAATCAAAGAGTTCCCACGGGATTTTTAAAAAATCTAATTCCACGCAGACGAAGTCGCGGGCATCAGCTAGTCAGCTAGTAGTAGATATACGAATATCAACTCATGTGGCGCAAGACCGTGATATGTGGAAGTCCCTACAAGAGACCTATGTCCAGCAGTGGACGTCTGTCGGTTGATGATGATGATGATGACACTGACAATATGACGTGGAATTTTACAATGTGGCGCCCGTCTTTATCAATCGTTAAAAAAATGTTACGATCGTGGAAAATTGGCGAAAAAATTTGGCGGTTAAAATTTTTAGTACACGGTGGCACTCGTAAAACGATCACGCCACTGCCGCAAGGCATTTAGGACTCATAAAGGCAGACATTCACAATCGTAATTCAAGTTTGAATTTTTTTTTCAGTCATAAACCACTGGGGCGGCATCTGTTTTGTGTACTGAGGGCCCCTGACTCGTAACAGTGGAGTTAATGTCTTGTAGAGAAAGAGCGCGTGAGGGTGAGACCTTCGTTATTTTATAAAAGCTGAAAGTTTCTTTGCGCATTGTCCCCGACACAGGGATGAGGGAGGTATGAAATTTGGACCATGGTGGCTTTGGCAGAGAACAGGTAACAAAGACATACCTATAAAATTAAATAGTTAAAGAATAGAAATTTCAATTGTTTTTATTGTTTTATTTTTCGTTTTAATTTTAATAGCTTTCTATAGATACTAAGACCAGGACTTCCCTCGTTTGGGCTCGAACAGAATAACAGTGTTGTGGTTACATTATGTATCCACAACATTTAGCTGAGTTTGGGCCTTTTCTTTGGCACGACTGACAACACATTTTTCACACTGTTTGTTAGGTTAAATTTTAAGACATGATATGTTTATTGTGTTTAACATGACGTGTTGGATCAACAAATAAATATATTTCTATTCTATTCTAAAATCTACGTCAAAGTATTTTTCTTCTTTTTTTCTAATTAGTAGGCAGTATTAGAAATCACGTCATGGATTGCCAGGTACTTAAAAGTCACTGATCGATCCTCCCAGTGTTGGAGACATTGCGCTTAGAAACTTTCAGTATTTATAAAATAACGAAGGTGTGGCCCTCACGGGCTCTTAGTCCATTGGTGTAATCATAAAGTCGTTTAAATTGGCCTGAATTGCAGAACGTAACAATATTGTTTACTGGGCCGTCACAGTTTATAGAAATGATGCGGGGAAGACAATATGGGACGCAATTTGAAGAAAGCCTGTACGCTTAGTATAAGATTTTACTTCTCACCAATGTTGATAGTATTTGAGAGTCGATACACCCTAGCGTTAAAGTAAAATGGCCCTTAACTGCCTTGTTTTAATGCTCAAGTTTGTTCATAATATATTTACAGCCAGCACTCCAAGCGGAAACGTTGCGAAATTAAAATCAATGATACTGATTTTTTAAACTTTAAATCAAGAAGCTAAAGGTCCATTTTACTTTGACGTTATTTTGTTTCGACTCTCGAATACGATCAGAATTGGTGAGAAGTAAAATCTCGTACTTACTAAGACACTGTACCTACCGTGGCTTGGGGACTAGGTTACATACTAGTATTCACGAGCCTAATAATATTTTGCAATAACTTTGTATACTGCACGAGAATATGAATTCTTATTCTTATATCTATCATAATACATAATATTATATTGAATATTTAGTGTTTTAAATATAGGTAAGGCTGGAAATGGAAGCAACACTAAATGTCCTAAATTGTATATCAAACTCTTTTTCATTGCTTGCAAGAAAGAAACAAATTATAAAAGAATATTAGTCATGTTAAATGACTAATATTCCTCTTTCCTCTCCAACTAAGCGTCAAGCTTGTGCTAGGAGCAAAGACAATAGTGCAACGGGCGGGGTTTGGACTTTGGAAGCGCTTTGGACGATAGATGCATAATGAAATACAAAACTTAAAAGTTGTAAAAAGGAAAAAAGTTGTAAAGTTGTCATAAACTGGTAAAAAAGTGCACTAATAGGGCAATTGAAGCAGATAGCTCGTTGGCAATATACCGTAAACTATCAGGAACATCAGTGAGGTAATGTAGTGTCGCAGGGCTTATTAATGCTGTCCTTGTCCAGTGCGGCACCTGGCACTGTGCCAGACCCTCGTTTGTTGATAGCGCGTGCGTGGCTCCCGTGCTGCGATACACACGGGTTCTGGCAATTACTGACTGAATTATCAGCGAATGCACGTTACCTACTACGAGTATAAAGCTAGAAAGCGTGATTCAAATGAGTTAGGTATATTTAGTATCGTTGTCAGGACCCTCTTTCCCACTGGGCACTATGGGCACGTGCAAGGCCCCCGATCGATAGGGGCCCAATAGTCCCTGCCACTTACATTTACCAATTATTATTATTATTTTTAAATACATCAAAAATTTCGCGCTCGCTTCGCTCGCGGTTTTATTTCGTTTTAGTAGTTACCCGCAGCTTGTATCCCTTTACCCTAAGCCCTTCTGCATATATTATGTTAAAATTTGTAGCGTGCACTAAATCTTCAAATATAAAATTCATGTTCCGTCCCGATTTAGCAATATTAAAAGGAAAAAGATGCAGATTCTCTAAATTTAGTTTAGAAAAAGATAACAGAATCGGCGTCATTGTCATGATTACGTGACTTTTGAGTCCACCAATTACAACAAAGCATCATGGCATGGTTCAGCCCTGTCCCCCGCCAACTTTTACGATTTTGTTTTCATGCAAAACCTGTATACGTACTCTTGAGTTTGAACTCTCTGGTCTGACGTAAATGAAGTTTTAGCTAGTAATTCAAGTGAATTGACTCTACCATATTTTATTCGGGACTCTTGCAGCTAGTGTAATAACTTCCCTAAGTTATCAAAGGATGATATCATTTCCACTGTAAGTCGGTTCAATTTCATGTGACGTCCTCCGAAAAGTTCGAACCCGCTGCAGAATTAGGCAGTGGTCCAACCGCCGACGATGTAGGAGAAACGAGTAGAACTAGAAACTAGCGAGTTGGCGATCAGCGGGAAGCATTTGTGCTGTTTCGATAGTTTTGTCGCCGGGCTATAAGCGAGTGTGTAAGTGCGACGAGCGATTACTCGCGCCATTTGCCCTCGGTCACTCAGTCCTGTGCATACCTGCGCGCGCGTTTCACGTGTTCAAGCGAGCGAGCATCACTGAACGAATATCGCTTTTGAAAACTCGTCGCTCAGCGACAAAACTAGTAAAGCGAGTCGTCGCCGTCAATGTGAACAGTCAGAGAGTAACTTTTGATATATGCATCTAGGTAGGTAGGTATCCATTTGCTAAAGTATATAACGCGCCAACTTTATATATTCTATATATGCCACTGACGTTTGGGAAATATAAAAGGCGGTCACTGAAAATCAGCGTTGGGGCGTCTGGTACCTCAGATATTTGCTATAGACGTTTGTGTCTGAGGGGCCCGATGTCTCAACACAAGCTGAGTGGCCTACCTGTTCGAGGTGTTGCACTGATGTACAGGACGATATTGCCTACACCATGTACCACCTATATGATACCTCGAATAAACATTATTCTATTCTATTCTATTCATTTCTTTCGTTTACACGGAATGTACATTCATTGAGCGTTTCTTGAGATAGAAAATCACCGATAGTTAGTCGTTTTCTCGCCGGCGGTCAGACCACTGCCTTATTGCGCAGCTCAGTTACTTCTAGATCTCATTACTCGAGACACTGGAATTTATCCCGAGTGTACTCCGCACTGAATTACACCTCGCCTGCTTTACTTACAACTTTTGTGAAACCTAAAATATAGGAGGGAAGTTTATGGGGGGTTATTTTTGTACTAGCTTATGCTCGCGACTTTATCCGCGTGGACTGCACAAATTTTAAACGACTATTTTAACCCCTTATAAGTTGAATTTTCAAATGATGTTTTTTTTTTCAAATTTTCCTTTCTTACCGTATGTCGACGTCATAATAGCTATCTGTACGCTTAGTATAAGATTTTACGTCTCACCAACGTTGCTAGATTTCGAGAGTCAAAACACAAACGTCAAAGTAAAATGGACCTAAGGAGCCTTGAATTGAAGTCAAAAATTCAATGCCACTGATTTTTATTTCGCAACGTTTCCTCTTGGAGCGCTGGCTGTAGATGTGTGGACAAACGCAGTTAAAATCCAGTTTCCAGTAACGCGGAAGTGTTTCGACACTCGAATACTATCAACGTTGGTGACATATAAAATCTCGTACTAAGCGTACAGCATGCCAAATTTCCATTGGTTTGAGCCACGGAGGAGATTTCTCTAGTCCGTGGTACCTACCTATTGCAGGTTTTGTTGTGGGCATGGTGTGAACGACAGGTGCTGTCTGACGTCAAGCTGACGTCTTATTCACACGGGGGCTAACGGGGAGCCTGCTCATAGTCGGCGACTAATATTACTTTGGATGTGAATACAGGATGTTCAACGAAGACAAGACGTGATAATCATTACTAATAAGATACCACAAAAAACAAAAAACCTTCATTTTTTAAAGCTCGCAATGTAATGCAAATAAAACATCTGACTTACGCTACAGGTCAATGAACGTTGCGTAGTTAGGTGCCACGTTGTAGACAGGGCATTGACCCCGAGTTTTGCACGCTATACATTGCTGGTTTGAAAAATACTAAGTCACTAAAACTACAAGTATAAGGCAAATGGTTATTGGTACAGATTGGGTTTCAGTAGTATAATAAGAGCCTCAATAGCTCAACGGGTAAGGGAGTGGACTGAAAACCGAAAGGTCGACGGTTCAAACCCCGCCCGTTGCACTATTGTCGTACCTACTCCTAGCACATGCTTGACGCTTAGTTGGAGAGAAAAGGAGAATATTAGTCATTTTACAAGCCTAATATTAAAAAAAAAAGTAATAGCGCTAATTTGTTGCTAGCGTTCTAATTAAACCCTGAATGGGGATTTTTTGTTCGCTTTCACTATGAGTGTAAACCTTGTTCCTGTGAAATGAGAATGTTAGGCAATTGCTACAAGTTTATTACAGTTTGCAGCAAGTTTTTGTGGTAGTAAATAATGAGAACTGTCACACACTTTAGTACCTCTTTTAGTTTATTGACCATTGAAAACATATTATGAATATTAGAATACAGAGAGTAGAACTGAAGTATAGTACGATTCAAACTTAAATGCGACTGCGTGAAGTTAGCTTTGCGATCTTGCGCATGGTACACTCGAGATCGAAATCACTTAACGGGCGGCGGTAGGTTAAACCTCAGCTTAAGCAAGCTTAAACAAAGTAACTTCTCAACTCGACTGTACAAACAAACAAGACACGTATAGCGAGAGAGAGACGTATGAGAGAGACGGAATGTAGGAGCGAGACGTGCGCTGTTACCCTCCCCGCTACCTCCCCGACCTCGGACACCCAAAATGTGTGTTCTGCGCAACGTCGTGCGCAAACTTCAGGGGCGCATTTACGTTTGAATCGTACTGTAGATATGTAACAATTAGTCCAATAGCTAGTAAGGTTTCAACCGAGGCTTAGAAACGGGCGCAAAAAAGCACCCACCACAGGAATACTTGGCACTTGCCGTGCATTTCTGGCGTGGTAGATACCATGATCATTTTCACTTCCATCATCTTCGGAGGTGGGTCTCAACGCATGCGCCGCACATATGCAGGCGATAAGAGCGATGTAGAATAGCTGCAAATAACGTCATTAATACAACTTTAATAAGTTCATCTAAATCATATATAAAAGGAAAAGGTGACTGACTGACTGATCTATCAACGCACAGCTCAAACTACTGGACGGATCGGGCTGAAATTTGGCATGCAGGTAGCTATTATGACGTAGGCATCCGCTGAGAAGATTTTTGAAAATTCAACTCCTAAGGGGTGAAATGGGGGTTTGAAGTTTGTGTAGTCCACGCGGACGAAGTCGCGAGCGTAAGCTCGTTTACATAATACAGCGTGTCCCGTAAATAATGGATCAAATTTAAGAGGAAGATATATCACCTAATTATCTAAAACTAATTTGATCAGTTTTTAAAAAAATCGCAGGGTGACCAATTTTTTGTGTTTTTCTTAGTTTGTCCATTTTTTCTACCCTAATATAGTCTTTTTAACGTTGTAGCTGTAATACATAATAGTTTTTGGATCTGATTTTTGTTAAATATTGCTGATTTGTTTATCAATGTATTAAGAAAACCATTTTGGTAAATAATGTTTTATTTGTTTCGGAAAAAAGGTTCGAATCGAATAATTAATTTTCTTTGATTAAGACAAACCAAATTAAAAACAGTCTCCTGTAAAAAAACTGTGTGACGCCGAAGTGTACCTACTATTATTTTAAAAACTTGTACACTTATCAAGGTTTGCAATCTATACTATCCATACTAATCCATACTACATACTAATATTATAAATGCGAAAGTGTGTATGTCTGTCTCTCTGTCTGCTAGCTTTTCACGGTCCAACAGTTTAACCGATTTTGTAGAAATTTGGTACAGTGATAGCTTGCATCCTGGGGAAGGACATAGGCTAACTTTTATCCCGGAAAATTAAAGAGTTTCCATAGGATTTTTAAAAACCATGCGGATGAAGTCGCGGGAATCGTCTAGTTCTAGATTGAAAAATCAGCCTTAAAATAATTAAAACAAACAACCGAAAGTGAACAAAATGGAAAAATAAACTTTCACCAGTTTTCCATTCATTTAAAATAATTATTATGAAAAAGTAAAATATGAGAAATCGAAAATATACTTACAGTAGTTTTCATTGTGCACCAACAAAACACACTGATAACTTTTGTGGAACCAACGTTAATTTATACAATCTGTCATAATTAATGTGTTTTAAATTACTTGGATATACAATTAAATTGATTTTTTAATAAGTATTTACCAATGGATTTTTAATTACATGATTATTAAGTTTGTAGTTAGTTTAATTTCTCCATTTAAAGAAACAATAAAAGAACACTTAGGTTCTACTTATTGGGTAATATTTCTAACTTTGTTGAAATGTAGAGATAGCCTTGTTTCAGTTATTTTTGTGAATCCTTAGTTCACTGCCCGACATGGTATTTGAAACATTATGATTTCAATAAGTAACTAGCTTATGCTCGCGACTTCGTCCGCGTGGACTACACAAATTTCAAACCGCTATTTTACCCCCTTAGGGGTTGAATTTTCAAAAATCCTTTCCTAGCGGTTGCCTACGTCATAATAGCTATCTGCATGCCAAATTTCAGCCCGATCCGTCCAGTAGTTTAAGCTGTGCGCTGTTTAGTACGGGGAATGTAATGCAGACACTCACTAAGAAAGCAATCTTGGAAATTCCACCCCTAAGAGGGGATGAAAGTCCATAATTTTTCAAGTTTTATCTATTAAAGGTATTTGAGCTTTCGGACAAGAATAAAGACGTAGGTAATGTGTTTCAGGATTTTTTGGGAATTCTACCCTTTCAACGATTTTCAAAAACTCTACCTGGCCTGAGCGAATCTTGGGCGGATCAGCTAGTTTAACATAAAATGTGCTGCTGTAATCAGTTGTATATAAAAGGAAAATCTGACTGACTGACTGACTAATCTATCAACGCACAGCTGAAACTACTAAACGGATTGGGCTGATAGCTACAGCTATATTATGAAGTATGACGTAGACATTCGTTAAGAAAGGATTTTTGAAAATTCTATCCCTAAAGGGTAAAATAGGGGTTTGAAATTTGTGTAGTCCCCGCAGACGAAGTCGCGGGAATAAGCTAGTAAATTCATACGAATAATATGAAAATAAACTAGCAGAGGATATTCAAGTTAGATCTTATATTCACCTGACGCGAGTAACAAGATTTGCAGGAAGTTCGCCGTAATTCTTCAACGAGTTCCAAGTTCCCAGAACATGTCTCATAAAATTAAACCTGTTCGGAATGATATTTTCTATTATACATATATGACACACCGGCTTTACTCACGTGTTTAGTTGACGTTAGCCCGACTAGTTTCGAACCCATCCGGGGTCCTTTTTCACAGGGACTCAAATCGCGCACAGCCCGCTGTGAGGTTGGCTGAGGTGGGGGGAGACAGCTGAAGATCGTCTTCCGACAATTCCTGCTGATCTTCATCGCTGGACTACGATTGAAATTCGGGTGGCGGCTACTAGAACACCCAGTGGTTGGTGTAAAAAACCTACGGAAGAGACCCTATCCAATAAGCATCATCATCATGATCAACCCATTACCGGCTCACTATAGAGCACGGGTCTCCTCTCAGAGTGAGAGGGGTTTTGGGCATAGTCTACCACGCTGGCCATGTGCGTATTGGTAGACTTCACACACCTTTAAAAACATTATGTAGAACTCTCAGGCATGCAGGATTTCTCACGATGTTTCCTTCACCGTTAAAGCAAGTGATATTTAAATAATTAAAACGCACATAACTCCGAAAAGTTAGAGGTGCGTGCCCGGGATCGAACCCCCGACCTCCGATTAGAATGCGGACGTCCTAACCACTAGGCTATCACAGCTTCCTATAATACTAACGATAATACTAACGATAAATATATCGAAGTTTCTCCACTAAATGCAATACAAATCAATTCCCTAAGACGTTACACAACACTGTGTCATGGCGCGGGCGTGCTTAACGACACTATAAAGATTAATTAACAACGCTTCGAGTACACATAAACCATAACATTGATAGTGTAAAACGGATCTAATAACCATATAAATAAGGTTGTATTTAGAAGTGTGGAGCAGAACTGACGTGTAAGATCCTGTAATTCAAATGTGTTTCGCGTCGATTGGCCCCAAGAGTATTGCATCCGCCTCCGATATTAGGACTGCTAATGAATGTTCTCAGTTACCGTTTGAAAATAAACGAATTGATGCCAATTCTGTAGATTTATAGGTTAGCAAAACCCCTCTACTTTATCTGAATACCAAACAAATAAAATTTAATATGATACCAGATAAAGGAAAATGCCCAGTCGACAACGGGGTTTTGCCCAAGATTATGTCCAATGAATGAAATTACAGGCATTAGGACTAAAGCCACAGATAAGGAAACAAGCACTATTGTCCACGTAAAACTCGGATGAAGTTTTGAAAAGTATGTGTTGTGTTATTGAATTAACTAGTATAACGTGTATTTTTAAGACACAATAAAGTTTAGTTATTAACAACGCTTCGACTACATATAAATTAACCATAATATTGTGGCTAATTCCGTTGTACACAATCTCTAAACTAAACTAAAATGACACGCCTAAATCTATTGCTATCCCTTCATAATGTTGCTTGCGGAAAAGAGTGTACTAGAGAATCGGCCTCAATTGGTAGTGTAAAACAGATCTAATAGCTATAGAAATAAGGTTGTTGGAAAAATAAATCGTTTTAGCACTCTTTCCCACTATTCGCTTTCACTAGATAGACTAAGCTGCTGGTGTATAAGGCCACTCACCCAGCTTGTCCTGCAGCACGGTCTTGGTGTCGCAGCGCACGAGGCACAGCAGCAAGAACAGCGGCACATGCTGCGCCATGCTGCGGCCGAGTATCACGTGCACGCCGCCGCGCGGTGGTGTCGCCACCGGCGCATCTTCTACCACTGCAACAAAAGAGTACGACCATCAACATCATCATTAGGTAATTATTGAAATATGTATGGTGCTAAATAACTGGGATAACAATGACAAATGTAAATATAAATAATTATAAATTAACATAGGTAGTATGATTAGTATTGTAGAATACGCACGTGCAAACTGTGGAACCAACTCCCATCGGCGGTGTTCAAACTAGATTATAACATGGGGTTATTCAAGGGTGTGACGTTGTAAATTTTGAACTACTAATTAGCGTTTCGCTTTTAATAAAAATTTATTTTGTTCAAAGTATGTTGGTGCCACCTAGCATCAAGGTGCAGAACTACGCGTGGGTCGATGTTCAGAGTTCATTCGAGCCACAATAGATGGCGTTTGCTTCGTTGTCAATTGTCGTAAAAATAAAACAAAATAATTAAATAAAACCATAATATCATTTGTTTATTGTTAAGTCATTAACAAAACGGTTCTTATAATATATCCTTAGGTTCCGCAAATATTCAAAAATGAATTGGCTTCATGATCAAACTAACTGAGAGCGGCGACACTCGGGTTGCGTCTGGCAACACCGATTGATGAGATTTAGAATTTTTCCTGGAGTCAACATGTGAAGACGAATTTTTTTCGTTCCAGGAAAATCTCACTCTTTTTCGCCCATGGCTTCGCCTGGAAAAATACAATAGTTCTAAATGTAGTCATCCTAACGTATTTCCATGTTTCATCAGTTATGGTGAGTGAAAAATCAAGTAATGTGGATTCGACAAAATGGCGGTTTGGTTAGAGAAAATCCTAATTTTATGATTTCATTCCAGTTCCAGTTATTTTATCTTCCCAAATAAATGAGGATAATGGGTTGTGGGTGGACTTCTGAAAACCATTGGTGGCCAGGAGTTCAATAGGTGAGTTGTGTTTGATCGGGAAAATTCCACGTGTCGAAATTTTCACACAGCACAAATTATAATCTTGTTTTTCTTTGTTACAGGGTTTTCGTATTTACGATTTACGTTTACGTTTTACGTTTAGCTTCAGTTTTCCGTTTTAGTTTTCCGTTTGCGTTTTCGGTTTTCGTATTTATTTCTTTTGCACATTCACGTTGACAACTTAATTGCTATGGATAAGACTTGGTGAAAATCTTTGTAATGAAACATTTCGGTTGTGAAGAATCAAATAAATTGAGTTTTGGATCTTGGCCGATGCCGTCCAGCTACCTTGCAGTCTTCGCACCTACAAGTAAGCAAAATGTTTGTATCCTGCAACAGTTTAGTGAACCTTCTTAGTGTATGTGTACAGTAAGAACCCTGTCTTTACTACTGAGCTTTTATTTTGAAACAATTTTATGAATTTTACTGTGTCATTGTCTATTCCATGCAAATGGCATCTTAAATTTAAAACATAGATCTTATGTACTATCTACCTAAGTCATTCTAATGTATCTAAATTAAGTCTTGGCATTAAGCTAGAATAACTAAGCATTATTAGCCATCATTCTGTATTAAGCGACCCCGGTAAAAGTTACATTAAAAACAATTTTGCCTAACATCTAGCAAATTTCATTTATAACACCTCATATGCATTACAAGGGAGTCGACGGCTAGCTTCTATTCTTTACTAGGTAGATAGATCAAGTAAAGTAAATTAAAATTATTTTTTTTTTCCTCTAATCTTTGTAAGGTGGTAGATTATTCCGTATCCGGGTATATTTCTATTCCGTCCAATTTACCACCCTTACAAATGGCGCCCGAACGTTTTTTTATATAGTTATTTCTGTATATTTTGAGAAATTTTGTAAATTTTATGAAATGTACTCCGCTGATTGTACAATTTTCTAAGTAGTGACACATTGCAAAGAGCACTAAGCTGTTTTTTATGGTTAACTAACTAAATAATAACTAATAGTTAGAAATTTTGTTTGATAGTTTAAGTAATTTTCTGAGTATAGTCCAACAGTGGTTTTTTCTTATTTAATTAACACATTATAAATGGTGTTTATGCCGTTCAATTATGTTATTTGACTTACCTTGGAGGTGTATAAGTGAATGTTTGCCTTCAGTTTAGTAATAAACATTGCTTAACTGAGTTGTTGTTGGGTATTGCTTTCAATAGTAAGTACATCTTATGTTTGAAAATTCCGGTAACTTAGTATAATTAAAGTTTTGAAACGCTATGTGCTGTTAACTAGTTACACACATACATTTATAAATACTAAGAGTTACAACTTGTGAAACTAAATATATAAACTATATTCAGAGATTACATTAAGTTCAAGTATGAAGTTATGAACAATTTTTTTTCAGTGACTTGATACTTCATTATTTTGTTGAAATTTTGTTTAGAGCTGTGTTAAGGTTATGATAAAAGCTACTTCACACACAAAACATGTTAAGTTTAATTGAATGCTGGTAGTTTAAAGTGACATTTAGAAACAGATTTTGTTGTATTTTAGGTTATGTGTTAAAAGTGTAAAGTAACAGTCATCAAACCATTGCACAATCTCTTTGTTTTTTTTTAAAGATAATATGCTATTCAGAGTTCATTGCAACTTTGTTGCCTGTTTACTTTTGTAATTGTAAAGGTTGTAACACACTGTGTACTCATAAAGGTGATACTGCACCTTACAATCATTTATTCAATTTTGGGAAGTTTATTTTGTTATATTTTGTTTACTATAGTAATAATATGTGCTTGTATTATTAACAATATTTTGGAATAGGAACATAATTGATAAAATAGGTTAGGATAGACTTAAGAATATTGTTTTTGTTGTGTATTTTGCTTGTGTATATTTAATAGTTTAAATAACTTCTTTTGTGTTTGTGTTTAACCAATTTGTATAAGGCTAAACATAGACAGTTACACAAGCTCGATATTTTGTTAAATGTGTTTTGACTTAACACAATGGAACAGACTTTTGCCCAGTTTCATTCACTTTTGAAGGACGAATTGTGTTATGAGGTATCCATTCGTTCCGAAACTCCAGCACCTACAGTGCTAGGTTTAAAGAAACAGTTAAAACAATTAATTCAGGAAATTCCTTCTGAATCAATTTTAGAGACAGATTTCTCTTCTGAAAGTGAGTTAGGGGTTATTACTAAAAAACTTCAAGACTTAGAAGATTTATTAAAAAAGTGTTCTGACACTAAAGATAGACATGCCCTCTGTAGGTCTAAAGCTTTAGCTTCACATTTGTACTTTAGAATTTTGAGAATACAGTGTTCCGAACTCAGCTTAATAAGTAGGAAGAGTGAATTACATACAAAGTTGCAGAGTTTGATTTCCAGATTAGATGCTGACAATGAGTCGTCTCACGACGAATCACTGGATTCCGAGAGTACCGCCGTTGACTGCACTGGTGATAAAAATGTTGCCAAGTGGAAGTTACATTTCAACGGACAGGGTGATCCGCGCAGTTTCATCGAACGCGTTGAGGAATATAAAAGATCTTATGGCGTTTCAGATGGAAAATTATTTGTTTCTGCATTTCATCTTTTTACAGGCCGAGCATTGTTATGGTACAGAGGCAACAAATGTCAAGTTTCGTCTTGGTCAGAATTGAAAACTTTATTTTTAGAGGAATTTGATGCAGTAGATTATGACTACAGGTTGCTAGGTGAAATTCGAGCAAGAACACAAGGCTCTGAAGAACCTGTGTCTATCTATTTCGCTATAATGTTTTGCATGTTTTCAAGGTTGTCAACACCACTTTCCGAAGAACAAAAGTTACAAATTTTATTACATAATATTCGCCCTTTTTACTCAGAACAATTAGCTCTTGTTGACATTAAGTCTGTCGCAATGTTGAAGGAAAAGTGTCGCAAACTAGAGGCTGCGAGGCAGCGTTCCGCCTTATTTTCTGAGCCTACTAACAGTAAGGCAACTTTAAGTTCAGAGTTTGCTTACAAACAAGTGACAAAACAGATAAACACACTTTCAGTCACACCTGCACCTAAGGTTGATACAAGTAAAGGCACTAATTTTACGAAAACAAATAAACAACTATGTTACAAGTGCGGCAAGGGTAACCATTCCTTTAAATTTTGCAGGACAGTTCCGAAATTTATTAGATGTTTTTCGTGTGGACGTCAGAACTTTACAGTAAAGACATGTCCAAGTTGTAGTAAAAAGGCGATTAGTAAACCCGCTCCGGACAAAAATTCAAAAAACTAATTAGTAAGAACTGTGCAGAGACACAAGTAAATAACTTGGTCATTAACAACAAAACATCCCTTTTACCTGACACAGTTCTGTATTCAGTGGATAAACGAGACTTTAGGCCACATTTAAAGGTTTTTGTTGACGATTTTGAGATTACAGGTTTACTAGATTCCGGTGCTTGCGCGTCAATTTTGGGTAACCAGGCGCACAAGGTTTTTTTGAGATTCGGTTATAAATTGCATAGCAGTATTGATACCACATTTTCAGTGGCAAATGGAGACAAACTTGATTGCATGGGTTATATGTTTATTCCGATTACTTATAATTCCGTAACTCACATAATAAAATTTTTTGTAGTACCCTCTATAATAGCGGATGTTATTTTTGGCTGTGACTTTTGGAAAACATTTCAGTTAGCCCCTGGCATTTTTGATAATTTAGAATTAATTAAGGCACCTTCTCAATTTTACAATATTTGTGCGACTGATAATGAACAAATTCATACCATCACTTCTTTTGAAAACTTATCATCTCAACAGAAAGAATTAGCCCAGTCTGTAGTAAATAAATTTTTAGATATTTCTTCAACGAAAATTGGATTGGGTAGAACAAAATTAATTGAACATGTTATTGACACCGGTGATGCCTTGCCAATAAAAATAAAACAATATCCACTTTCTCCCGAAAAGAAGGAAGCTTTAAGTAAAGAGTTAGATAGGATGCTGGAAATGGACGTAGTTACTCCGAGTGAAAGCCCTTGGAATAACCCAGCAATTTTAGTGAAAAAGGCAAATGGAGACTGGAGATTTTGCCTAGATTGCAGGAAATTAAATTCAGTGACAAAGGGGGATTCATACTCAATACCGTACATTCCACAAATTCTAGATAGCTTGAAAGAGGCAAGGTTTTTATCATCGATTGATTTAAGTTCAAGTTTCTGGCAAATTCCGTTAGCTGACGACTCTCAGGAAAAAAACCAGTTTTACAGTTCCTGGTAGAGGGTTATTCAAATTTAAAGTCATGCCGTTTGGCCTATGCGGTGCACCAGCACGACAGCAGAGGTTAATGGACCAGTTATTTAATCAAAATTTTTGTAGTGATATTGAAAATGGAATAGTATTTTGTTATATAGATGATATTGTTATTTGTTCTGCTGATTTTGAAACCCATTTAATTTTATTAAACAGAGTTCTGGATAAACTAAAAATGGCTCAACTATCCATAAATTTTGATAAATGTAATTTTTTTTCGAAACTCTTTGAAATATTAGGGTATATAGTGGATGAATTTGGTTTACGCACAGATCCTGGAAAAGTTGCCGCAGTTTTGAACTTTCCGACCCCAAAAACTGCACAGGAGGTAAAGATTTTCCTAGGCACTTGTTCTTGGTACAGGCGCTTTATTAGGAATTTTTCAACCATCGCTGCACCACTCAATAAACTAACGAGTAAAGGAAAGAACGCACCTAAATTTGAGTGGAGCGAACAGGCAGAGGTAGCATTTAATACATTGAAGAATGCGTTGGTAACCGCACCTGTTCTTGCGGTACCGAATTTTGAAAAACCATTCAAAATACATTGTGATGCTTCTGCATATGGTGTTGGCGGTATGCTAACGCAAGAAACCGATGGTTGCGATCATCCCATTGCGTATGTCAGTAGGAGCCTAAATAAAAACGAAAGGAATTACAGCGCGACGGAACGCGAGGCTCTAGCTGTGATTTTTGCAGTGGAGAAATTTCAGGCTTATTTTGGTTCCAAGCCAGTCACAATTATCACAGACCATGCATCCCTAAAGTGGTTCTTAAATTTAGAAAATCCCTCAGGACGACTCGCCAGATGGGGTTGTAGATTATCACAGTATAATTTTGTTATAGAACATAGGAAGGGTTGTGATAATGTAGTTCCGGATACCTTGTCGAGACTCATACACGTAGATGTAGTTGGGGATCGTAATGATAACTCTAGTCAACAAGTTTTGGTAGATGACTGGTATGACAAAACATTTAATGGCTGTAAAATCAATCCAGCAAATTTTCCGAATTTTTGTATTTTGAACGATAAACTATATCGTTACAGTAAATGTAAATACCAGCTTCTCAGTGAGTTCGACTGGAAAGAGGTAGTCCACAAGAACGACATCCTTAGAATTATGCAACAAAACCATGCAGATGCAACTGCAGGTCATTTTGGTGTGTTCAAAACTCATCGCAGATTATCCCTCAGATATTTTTGGCGTGGTATGTATAAGGACGTGGTTGAGTACGTTAAGAATTGTGATACTTGCTCTGCGTATAAACACACGACATCAGTTATGTTGACTCCAGGAAAAATTCTAAATCTCATCAATCGGTGTTGCCAGACGCAACCCGAGTGTCGCCGCTCTCAGTTAGTTTGATCATGAAGCCAATTCATTTTTGAATATTTGCGGAACCTAAGGATATATTATAAGAACCGTTTTGTTAATGACTTAACAATAAACAAATGATATTATGGTTTTATTTAATTATTTTGTTTTATTTTTACGACAATTGACAACGAAGCAAACGCCATCTATTGTGGCTCGAATGAACTCTGAACATCGACCCACGCGTAGTTCTGCACCTTGATGCTAGGTGGCACCAACATACTTTGAACAAAATAAATTTTTATTAAAAGCGAAACGCTAATTAGTAGTTCAAAATTTACAACGTCACAAGGGGCGGACCAACAAATTCCTAAAAGGCCGGCAACGCATCGGCGGCTCCTCTATTGCTGCAAATGTTCATGGGCGGCGGTAATCACTTAACATCAGGTGACCCGCCTGCTCGTTTGCTCGCTTTATCTATTAAAAAAAAAAAAAAAATTGTTATAAGTTATTGTTAGTTCATGATTCCGTGGCGTCACTCGGTTCAGGGTACCAGCTGAAAATTGGCGCTATATGTTCTTGTGCAACAAGGCATACAGCATAATGCTGAGCTGGGAGCCTTTTTCGTGTTGTGCCACACATGACAGTTTGTTCCGGCGCTACTTTAGCTTGAAGCACGTTGGGCTTATGCTCAGGTGCAAGAAGCGCCGGAATAACCAGCTCTTAGTTATAAGATGTGATGTGTGGCACAGTTTTTTTAAATAAACGTCTTTTCGTTCTTTCTTTCTTTCAGCTTTTTACCACCGCACTGCAAGAGGCCGGCGACTTGACGACCTCCCTGGCGCAGTGGTGAGCGCTGTGGTCTTATTAGTGGGAGGTCCTGGGTTCGATTCCTGGCAGGGGTTTGGAATTTTATAATTTCTAAATTTCTGGTCTGGTCTGGTGGGAGGCATCGGCCGTGGCTAGTTACCACCCTACCGGCAAAGCCGTGTCGCCAAGCGATTTAGCGTTCCGGTACGATGCCGTGTAGAAACCAAAGGGTTACGGGTTTAATAAAAACTGCCATATCCCTTCCAGGTTAGCCCGCTATCATCTTAGACTGCATCATCACTTACCATCAGGTGAGATTGCAGTCAAGGGCTAATCTGAATTTTAAAAAAAACTTTCGGAGAGTGTACCCAAGAATTGTTTGACTTGGTTCCTCCTTCACCTTTCTACTATCACCGCAAGGGGTCGCCAAGGTCTGCTCCCGTACGTAGTCAAAATTCCACTGACACGAACGAAGCGATTTGCCACCTCGGTTCTAGTTTGAACCGCTAGGATTTATAATGCCCTTTAGGCATCAGTTTTCACCTCCAATTTTAATACAGATTGTAACCAAAACGCTTGAAAAACTTAGCGTTATTGTTATATTACCTAAACGCAATTCATATGTAGGTACCAATAACGATTTGCCTGATTTTGTAGTTTTAGTGATTTACCTACTTACTTAGTATTAGTTTATTAGTCAAACCCGCAATGTATAGCGTGCTAAACTCGGGTCAATGCCCCGCCTACGACGCGGCATTGACTCCGAGTGGCCAACTTACGCAACTTTACGATAAGTTACTTCGGGCACAGTCCAAAATCCTTATCTTCTACCCAGACTAGAAGCCCTGCCAAGTCGTCTCCCGTACTAAATTTCAAAAAGGAAATACAGCGAGTTCATTACACCCTCTATACTCTACCTTAAGGCAGCTCAGTTCGGTGCTTTCTTCATACAAACGTAGGAGGGAAAATACAACAATATTCGATATTGTACGCACAAAACTAAGAATTATATCGATTTATCTCGTCATTATCTAGGTTCAATGATATCTAAAACATTGAAAAAAATATTGATTTAAAAGTTACGAGCCTCAAAAGATTCCTATTTTAACACTAAATTTATGTCAACTTTGGGCGTAAATAAATAAGATTAGGAATAGGAAAATTCTAAAAAAAATTATCATTAGACATAGTTTATTTATTCATTAGTTGAAATAACTTTACTTTGCAAACCTAAATTCAGTAGTTTTTTCTCAAAAATACTTTTCCCAAACTACTGTTCAACCCTTTTCAAGCGCTAGATTTCGGCTAAAATCATCATGCTTCTCACCCCAAAACATTAGACACCGCGCGGGTGGCGGAGGGAAGGGCCAGCCCAGCGGCGCGCGGCTGCGCGTGTAATATTGTGGTTTCTATGACGACAACTGTTGTTATTAATATGTTTTCAAAAACAAAAGTCGTAATGATTTTATAAAATTAATTTTATTCAGTGGCTATGCAAATGTGTAGAAGATTGAGCAGAGCAGAGTCAATAAGTCCTTCAAATACTTATTGCATTTTGTACATTGACCTCTGGAATTTGAAATTTGGACACCAATTTTATTCATTGGTTTATTGACCTGACTTTGTTGTTGAGGTCCTAGTAGGGATATCTACTCGTGTGGTCCTAGTACAATAGGTAAGTAACTTTGTTTAGTTATTTATTTTATCTAATTTTAAAAAACCGGCCAAGTGCGAGTTGCTCGCGCACCAAGGGTTCCGTACTCAGGTATTTTTTTGACATTTTGCTCCATAAATCAAAAACTATTATGCATAAAAATAAATAAAAATGTGTTTTAGAATACACACAATACAGTAAAGCCATTTCATATAATACCCCACTTGGTATACTTATTATACATTGAAAATTGAAAATACTAATTATTTTTTCATTAACACACTTTAATTTTTTTTGTAAGTTGTAATCACAAATCTATGGTTTCGGATTTATTCCTTTACTTGTGCTCTAAGACCTACGTACCTACTAAATTTCATGATTCTGGGTCAACGGGAAGTATCCTATAGGTTTGTGTGACAGATACGACACAGACGGAGAGACGGACAGACAGACAGACAACGAAGTGATCCTAAGGGTCCCTTTTTTCCTTATAAAGTACGGAACCCTAAAAGGTACCTGTATATGTATAATAATATAGGTAGGTAGGTACCTACCTGGTGGTATTTCTTTGTATTTTTAGGGTTCCGTACCTCAGAAGGAAAAAACGGAACCCTCTGTCTGTCTGTCTGTCGGTCCGTCTGTCCGTCCGTCCGTCTGTCCGTCCGTCCGTCCGTCCGTCCGTCCGTCCGTACGTCCGTCAGTCCGTCCGTCCGTCCATGCGTCTGTCGGTCCGTCCATCGGTCCGTCTGCCCGTCCGTCTGTCCGTCTGTTCGTCTGTCGGTCTGTCCGTCTGTCTGTCTGTCCGTCTGTCTGTCTGTCCGTCTATCTGTCTGTCCGTCTTACAAATAAAGTACGCAACGCTTCGTACAAATAGTACTTTTTTATTTATTTACTAGCTGACGCCCGCGACTTCGTCCGCGTGGATGTAGGTTTTCAAAAGCCCGTGGGAACTCTTTTATTTTCTGGGATAAAAGAAGGCAGGTCATGCCTGTCGTAGAGGTGATGGCCGTTGGAGCCGGAAAGTTCTTGAGTGGAGACCGCGTAGGTATAAGTAAGCGTAGTGTGGGACGCCTTCCAGCACGATGGACCGACGATATACAGAGGCTGGCGGGAAGTGGCTAGGTGAGGAAGGCTGAGGACCGGGTGTGGTGGCGCTCTTTAGGGAAAGCTTATGTCCAACAGTGGACGACCGCAGGCTGATGATGATGGAAAAAATCACGTTGATCCGTTGCACCCCTCACACGTCCCTATCCGCCTTCTCCACTCCTGTCACGCTGGCGAATAAGTTTGGAATAGAACAGGATTTCGATGGAGTGCGTGGATTTTTGTGAACGGAGTTCAACCATGTAGTCGTGGTTTGGTACAATAGTAAATGGTACAATATTAATTCACCAACAACAGTTCCTAAAACCCATAGAATAGGAGTGCAGTACCCTGCAGCATCAGTATTGAAGAGTTGGAACTTAAAGTTCAATAATGGTATATATGTTTGGCATCTACAATATTATCTCACAATCAACAGTGGCTTAGGAGTGCAATACCCTGCATCATCAGGGTTGAAGAGTTGGGATATCGAGTTGAATTATGAAGTCGTTGCTTGGTACCTAAACCAGAGATAGTTTATTCTAAGCGTACCTTTAATATCAATTCAACATCAACTATTCCTAAAACAGCTGATTGAAATCCAAAAGTACAAAAGCTACCCGTGATTATTATGATGATGGTTGAGAAGTTGGCACTTGAAGTTTTAACATGTATGGTTTCTAACAAAAAAGAATGAATGAAATCGGACTACGCGTTAATGAATTACAGCTCAGTATACATTTTAACTTTCAACCCCTCTCCTAAGGGAACCATGCTGAATTTCGGGATAAAAAGTATCCTATATCCTATATATATCCTCATAGTATGACGTCAAATCGTACCAAGTTTCATTGGAATCCATTCAGTAGTTTCAGCGTGATGCGCGGCCGTGATACAGATAGACAGACAGACAGACAGACAAAAATGAAAAAAATTCCAGTTTTGGGTTCAGTATCGATTATAGAGTGCCCTCGAAAAAAAAATTTCAAAATATCTTCAATGTACAGAATTTCACCTGTTACAGTTTTATTATAAGTAATAAAATAATAATAATAATATTGATTCAGATACAAGTTAGCCCTTGACTGCAATCTCACCTGGTGGTAGGTGACGATACAGTCTTGCTTACGACTATTTCGGATCGGAAATTCTTGGATTCAGGTTAAATGCAGTGCAAAAAGAGAGATCATTAGGATTCCGTACCTCAAAAGGAAAAAGGAACCCTTATAGGATCAGATTGTTGTCTGTCCGTCTTACAAATAAAGTACGCAACGCTTCGTACAAATAGTACTTTTTTATTTATTTATTCAGATACAAGTTAGCCCTTGACTACAATCTCACCTGGTGGTAAGTGACGATACAGTCTTGCTTACGGCTATTTCGGATCGGGAATTCTTGGATTCAGATTAAATGCAGTGCAAAAAGAGAGATCATTAGGATTCCGTACCTCAAAAGGAAAAGGGAACCCTTATAGGATCAGTTTGTTGTCTGTCTGTCTGTCTATCTGTCAGTCTGTCAGTGTGTCTGTCAAGAAACCTGTAGGGTACTTCCCACTGACCTAGAATGATAAAATTTGGCAGGTAGGTAATAACAGTTATAACACACGTAAGGGGAAAAATCTGAAACAATGAATTTGTGGTTACATCACGAAAAATAAATAAAAATGTGTTCATTAACGAATAGTTAGTATTTTCAACTTTCAAGTAAGATTAGTAAACCAAGTGTGATATCATATAAAAGGACCTTACTTGTACATCAAAAACCGATTTTATTTATTTTTATCCATACTAATATTATAAATGCGAAAGTGTATCTGTCTATCTGTCCGTCTGTCTGTCTGCTAGCTTTCACAGCTCATCCATTTAACCAATTTTGATGAAATTTGGTACAAAAATAGCTTGCATCCCGGGGAAGGACATAGGCTACTTTTATGATAAATAAGATTTAGTGGATACCGCTATTTTTCTGGAAATAACGTTAGATGCGAAACTTCAATGGGGCTCTCATATAAATAACTTATCGAACAGACAGTTCTGCTGCATATGCGGTAAAAAAGATTCGCCAGTTGACAGACATAGAAACGGCGAGACTAGTATATTTTAGTTACTTTCACAGCATTATGTCATATGGCATATTATTAGAAAAGAAAAAGAAAGAAAAGAAAAAACGTTTATTTTTTAAAGCTGTACCACACATTACCAGTTACCAACTGGTTAGGTTATCCCAGCGCCTCTTATACTTGAGTAATAAAGTCAAAAAACCTCAAGTAGAAGAAGCGCCGGAATAAAGTATGTCATGTGTGGCACAACCCAAAAAAAAAGGTCCCTACTCAGCATAAATGCATATTGTCTTGCACAAGTACAAAAACATACAGCGCTGGTTTTCAGTAGAAACCCTGATTCAGATGGCACCACGGAATTATTATGGGGTAATGCTGCTGATATAAATTCTATTTTTGTGCTGCAGAAAAGGGCTGTTCGAGCCATATATAGTATGGGACCACGAGAGTCGCTGAGAACTAAATTTAGAGAAGTTAAAATTATGACAGTGCATAATCAATATATTTTTGAAAATTTATTGTACGTATATAAAAACATAAATAAATTAACAAAAAAAGTGACTGTCATAAGTTCAAAGTGACTGTCATAAGTTCAAAGTTTTCATAAAACGTAAACTAATTAAAAAATCCTATTACATTGTAAAGGATTATTTAAATGATAAGCAAGCTTGGGAATGAGTTGCTCGGCTTTGTGATAGTTCTAATAAGTTTAATTTATGATTTTGTAAAGTGGTGATAATAAAAAGAATACCCGGCTGAGTTAGCTGTGGGCTCTTCTCAGTCTTGGGCACGTTTGGAACCCTCGTAGCGTTTGCGAAATAATTATCACCACTATATTTTACAAATCCAACAACTGACAATCGAAAAGAGTAATTTATTACCTATTTTGAACAAATCATTTGACTTTGACTTTTGATCCCGGAAAATCAAAGTTCCCACGGGATTTTTAAAAAACCTAAATCCACGCGGACGAAGTTGCGGGCATCATCTAGTGCATAATAAATAGTTTTTGATTTATCATGCAAAATGTCAAAAAATACTATTTACCTATTTATTTATTTTTATTTTTCACTAGCTGCCCCGGCGAACTTCGTACCGCCTAACAGTCGATTCTTTTTCAGGAATTTTTTAAAAATTTTCTCTCCGTAAGAACCATATTCGTACTTCAAGGAATATTATAAAAAAAGAATTAGCGAAATCGGTTCAGCTGTTCTTGAGATTTGCGATCAGCAACACATTTAGCGATTCATTTTTATATGTACCGAAATTCTAGTTACATAGTAGTAATAAATTAAGTTACATTGTAAATGCTTATCTCTAAACGGAGATTTAGAGATAAACATTTTACTATTGTAGTACGGAAACCTCGGGGCGCGAGTCTGACTCGTACTTGGCCGGTCGGTCTGTCGGTCGGTCGGTCGATTTATTTTAGAATGCATCGTATCGACAGCTGGTGGTAGTAGTTTACATATATCCTACTAATATTATAAACTAGGTGAAGCTATGATAGCCTAGTGGTTAGGACGTCCGCCTTCTAAACGGAGGTCGGGGGGTTCGATCCCGGGCACGCACCTCTAACTTTTCGGAGTTATACGCGTTTTAATTAATTAAATATCACTTGCTTTAACGGTAAAGGAAAACATCGTGAGGAAACCTGCATGCCGAGTTCTCCATAATGTTCTCAAAGGTGTGTGAATTCTACCAATCCGCACATGGCCAGCGTGGTAGACTATGGCCAAAACCCTTCTCACTCTGAGAGGAGACCCCTGCTCTGTAGTGAGCCGGCGATGGGTTGATCATGATGATGATGATGAGGTGATGCCCACGACTTCGTACGCGTGGATTTAGATTTTTAAAAATCCTGTGGGAACTCTTTGATTTTCCGGGATAAAAAGTAGCCTATGTCACTCTCCAGGTCAACCATACCCATGCAAAAATCACGTCGATCCGTTGCTCTGTTGCGACGTGATTGAAGGACAAACCAACGAACCAACAAACAAACACACTATCACATTTATAATAGGTGTAGTGATGTGTGTGTGTGGATGTTTGGATGTTTGTTACTCAATCACACAAAAACGGCTGAACAGTTTTGGATGAAATTTGGAATGGAGATAGATAAAAGTGTTAATTTAGGGTATACCCTAAATTAACACATAGGCTACTTTTTATCCCGGAAAATCAAAGAGTTCCCACGGGATTTTTAAAAACCTAATTCCACGCGGACGAAGTTGCGGGCATCAACTAGTAATAAAATATAATTTGGACTTATCCGAATTCCGAAAGTCAGGGTTGTCAAATCACACTTTACATTATAAAGGCGAAATTTTGTATCTGCGTGTGTGTGTGTATAGGTTTGTTACCCTTTCACGCAAAAAGTACAAGACGGATTTGGCTGAAATTTGAAATAGTGATCGCTTTTGAAAGAGTTCTCGCGGGATTAAAAACCACTATATCCTCGCGGACGAAGTCGCGTATATCATCTAGTTACAAATATAAGTATGTAGGTCATATTGTGTGCTTAGACAATTTAATTATATACTTGAGTTTTCGTGTAACAGAAACAAAAATGGATTGGCGGAAGAGGAAAAAGAAACGGTTTAGACTCGCAAAAGCAAATCCCTTGCAAAGAGGAGATCTATTAAAATTCATCAGAATCTTTCCAAACCATAATATTATCTTGTGATGATAATGCCATTACTTTTTCGGGGTTATTCCTGTGAGTCACACCCGACGTGAGTAACAATGTGACTCGAGGGGAATTTTATTTGACTGAATATGTACTTTTCCGGGATGCTGAATTTGATAATGACATTTATTTTCAAATCCAAAATAGCAGACATGCACTTTTCACAAAAAATAGAAATGGGTGTCGTTTTCAGGGTTTCCAGGATGCTGGTTTTGATAATGACATTAATTTTTTAATCTAAGATGGCGGGCCAGCACTTTTTATAAAAAATAGACGCGAGTGTCGTTTTCAAGGTTCTCCAGGATGGTGAATTTGATGATGACATTTATTTATTTTTAATAAATACTTATATATTATACTTCTATTTTAGTGGATCACGGGATTTTCTTTGGCAAGGAAACGACAAAGCAAAAAATCGAATTGAATTAGATTATGATGCTATCACACCGTACCATTTAGAGCCAGCTTCTGAAAGTTTGACACTGTGTTTGTAAGTTGATATTATTTAGATACTAGCAAATGCCCACGACTTCGTCCGCGTGGGCTACACAAAATTTCGAACCCCTATTTCACGCCCTCCAGAGTTGAATTTTCAAAAATCTCTTCTTAGTGGATGCCTGCGTCATAATAGCTATCTGCATGCCAAATTTCAGCACGATCCGTCCAGTAGTTTGAGCTGTGCGTTGATAGATCAGTCAGTCAGTCAGTCAGTCAGTCAGTCAGTCAGTCAGTCAGTCAGTCACCTTTTTCTTTTATATATTTAGATTAGGAATTAGGATTAGGATAATATAATTATTATGTTACTAGCTGCCCCGACGAACTTCGCACCGCCTACAGTCGATTCTTTTTCAGGACATTTTTTAAATTTTTCTCTCCATAAGAACCATCCCCGTACTTCAAGGAATATTATCAAAAAGAATTAGCGAAATCGGTGCAGCTGTTCTCGAGATTTGCGATCAGCAACACATTCAACGATTCATTTTTATATAATAATATAGAGATTTACTATTTGTTGTCAGATTTGTCAATGCTGAATTATGTTGTATTTTAGTGACTCAAGACATTCCTTTTAGAAGAAAACAAGGAAAATAAAATGAATGTGCCCAATATACGTACCACTGAAATCCAACATGATGCTGCAACATTCAATTCCGTACTAAATATTGAAAGGTCTACCCATACCATACTTGTAAGTTGTTATGCTATGTTTTTTGCATACATTCTATATAGATAATACTCACAATATATTTACGTTGATTGTATGTTTATTAATTCCAGAAATGAAATGGAGAGCTTCAATAGTTCTGCGTCGAATGATACATCTAATGTGACTGTTGAAACAGAAAATGATACATATTGTGTTTATGTGTGTAGTGGGCTTTTAGAGGGAAATTGAATTGTACCTACTTCCTACTTATAAAAATAAAATTTTCATTTTTGAGATCAAAGTGGAATTTATTTAGACTTTTTTATACACAAGTAGATGGTATATATAGTTTTTAGTCGCTACTAATAGATAAGTGTAGGCAACAAAATTTATTTTCACAGACAAACGAATGTGTAATCATGTGTTCCTAATAGGTAATCCGCCAGCACAGAGAATTCAACTCCTAGAGTACGCATATACAAGGATTTACATGAAAACAAAATCGTAAAATGTTGGCGGGGGACAGGGGAGAATGCTTTGTTGTGATTGGTGGACTGACTAATAAAAACAATGTGCGGAATGAGGGTACCGAACGGGCGTGGGCGATGATTCATTTAAAATTCCGTGGGATCACCACGATTTAGCAATGCAATTCCTTAGGTACAGCATCAGGGTCGAGAAGTGGGTCTTCGAGTTCAATGATAAAGTCTTTACTTGGTAGATATAGGTACCTACCTCTCAATATCAATTTATAACCGACAGTTTCAAAATCCCATAAGTTTTGGTGGTCATGTCCCCTGCAGCATCAGGATTGAGGAGTTGAAATCCACATTTTATATAGGACAATGTTGCAAAGTTTCTTTATCAATTAAAAAAAATACGCAAATCGGTTCAGAAATCTCGGAGATTTCTGTGTACATAGGTAGAAAAACACAACTCCTTTTTTAAAAGTCGGTTAAAAAAGTATCCTTTGTTAATTCTCTACTTGTCTGTAAAAGTCCCGTCAAAATAGGTTCTGCCGTTCCGAAGATTAGCCCGTTCAAACTTCAAACAGACAGACAGACAGACAGTTTTTAAAAACATTTGATTCAGCTGTTATGGTACAGTTCAAATAACAATATTATGAGCTTGCGGTAGTTATTTCGAAATTACAGACAGACACTTCATAGAAGTATGGATTTCTATAATATAATATAAGTACGAGTTGTTTATTACACGCTGAGGTAGTAGTTACCTAATAGGTATGTATGTAAGTGAGATTTTATAGTATTCATCAAAAGATAAGTAGGTAATCATTATCATTCAAAAAAAATTTAAAAATATCTATTTCAGTAGGTAAAACAATTTCACATAGTGCGTAGTAATTGGGACCATCCCAGTAAGTGTTTTAGTATTGCTACGAGTACTCGTGGCAGGCGACCCCGCTCTTCCATAAAATCTTATACAATAATAATTGAAATAAGTAGTTCCTTCATAAATCATATATTTACAAAAATTCATCGGTGACATCTGTCCAACTATCTGTGTGCCATCATCAATATATCCGGACGCTAGTGTGAGCGCATGCACTCGCTACACTGCTCATCACTGAGTCTATTTCTTTCTATCACAATGTTAGGTGAAATAGCATACAGGTTACCCACGTGGGCCGAGCAGTTCGGACGTGCATCCAGCGTCACCTTAAGAAAACCACCTCTTCTAACAGCCCGGAAGAAAAAACTTTTAAATGATACCTACCTATTTCTAAAATGAACGAAACTCTTCCTCATCTAGAGAACTCTATTATGAGCTCGTAAACATCGAAATAAACATAAATTCAGTTCTGTATAGAAAAGGATAAGGAATAAAAACCCATAAACTTTTAACACGGACCAGTACACGAGTATTGACTGTAGACATAACTAAGTTATCAAATTGTACTTCATCCATCGCTTGTTTTATACGTCATATGTTTATAACGGTAGATACTAAGCCGTCGCCGTAAATCGGGCTGATGGTTTAAACCAACGTTATAATTTACGAGGTGCGAGGGCTTTCCAGTGGAGGAATTTATTCATGGCTGTAATAAAAGCTGTCGTACAGGCCGCGTGGCCGGCCAGGTTAATTCCTTTTTGAAATTTAGTACGGGACACGACTTGGCAAGGCTTCTACTGTCTGGATATTAAATTATGTGGAAGATAAAGATTTTGGACTGTGCCCGAAGTAACTTATCAACTTGAGAGGTCGACCGTCGAGTGCTTTATAACACGAGGACTCAAATGTAATCGCAATATTTTATTTTGTTTCGTACTCAATATTCTCCTTTAAATACTAATTATTGATGACTTATTTAAAAGAGGACGACAAAGAAAGAGATGGCGGGATATTTTTGCCCAAATTGTAGGACCGGACTGGATGAGGAAAGTTCGAGATAGGGAGCTTTGGAGAGATTTGGGGGAGGCCTACGCCATTGAGGCGACTAATGCGTGACTGAATATATTACTATATATAAGGGACTTAAATATAACATATAAACATAAATTTTGACATTAGAAACTAATTTTATTATGACGATGAATGAACTGATATATTTTTATGAATTGATATTGTTTCGAATACGATGAATTTATGATCAAAAATGATGTAAAAATAAATAAATTATTGTAATAGGAGATATTATAATTGGAATTAACGTATTAGACAATAAAGGCTTTTTTATTTATTTATTTAAATTAGGTATAATATATTATTGACATTATTGTACTTAATAACATTGCACGCCATACTTGTTAATACACTGTTTCCAAAAAAATATTGTAACACCACTTCACGTGTATTTTTTGCAATAAAAAATTATGAATTATGAATGTGATAGTCATACATAGTTCATTTTTAGTTTGACTATGATGTTTTTTACTGGCAGCGCAACATTTGCTAGACGTTGTTTTAAAAGTTTTTAGGGTTCCGTATATCCGTATTCCGGTATCCGTCGCACGATAAATCAAAAACTAAAAAAATAAATAAAAATCAGTTTTAGAATGTACCTACAAGTGAAGCTCTGTCAATGACACCCCATTTGATATAGTTATCTTACGTTGAAAATTGAAAACACTAATTTAGTTCATGACCACAATTTAATTTTTTGTGTGTGCCGCCTTTTTGTACCTACTTATTAAGATTTCTTTTTGTAACCTGTCATTTGTGTTTCTGTGGTGCAATAAAGTATATACATACATACATACATACATGTAACCCTAAATTCACGGTTTTCAGATTTTTCCCCTTATGTCTGCTATAAGGCCTATCTATCTACCTAACTTCATGATTCTAAGTCAACGTGAAGTACCCTGTAGGTTCCTTGACATACCGAAAGACAGACAGACAGACAAACAACAAAGTGATAAGGGTTCCATTTTCCTTTTGAGGTACGGAAGCCTAAAATGTAAAAGAATAGTATCACATAATATTATGTGCAAGTTTTCCCAAGGTCCAAATATATCAGCGATTTTCCAAGGCCCGTAAATAAGTCTCGGAGAGCGGGGGTCGGGGCGGGGGTCGGGGCGGGGGTCGGGGCGGGGGGTGCGGTTATGAGGCAATTTTTTTGTCTCTCACACATTCACGATTTAATTCACAAGTGCTCCGCCGCCGTTTGATTCATGCCTCAATTTATTCGTAATTTATTTTGTTGCGGGGTCAGTAGCTTCGTGAATAACTTTTATATTGCCTGCCGAGTTATATAAGGTGACTAGCTTATGCTCTCGACTTCGTCCGCGTGGACTACAAAATTTCAAAACCCTATTTCACCCCCTTAGGAGTTGAATTTTCAAAAATCCTTTCTTAGCGGATGCCTACGTCATAATAGCTATCTGCATGCCAAATTTCAGCCCGATCCGTCCAGTAGTTTGAGCTGTGCGTTGATAGATCAGTCAGTCAGTCAGTCAGTCAGTCATTCAGTCAGTCAGTCAGTCAGTCACCTTTTCCTTTTATATATATAGATGTGGAGCTATTTGAATTTATATTGAAGAAAGAAAACGAATTATCGCTGTTGACTAAACTCTGTTTCTCTCTCTGTAGCCTAGAATCATGGAATTTGGTAGGAATGTAGCTCTTATAGCAGACATGAGGGGAAAAATCTAAAAACCGTGAATTTGTGATTCATCATCATGATCATCATCAACCAATAGACGCCCACTGCTAGACATAGGTCTCTTAAAGGTAGGTAAAAAGAGCAACCGCCGAGTTTCTTGCTGGTTCTTCTCGGTAGGAACGGCATTCCGAACCAGTGGTAAATTAAAACTACCTGACTATTCATAAGCACTTGTACAAAGTTTACATGAATAAAAAAACATTCTATTCTATTCTATTCTATTCTTGTAGGGACTTCCACACGCCACGGTCTTGCGCCGCCGTCATCCAGCGGCTCCCTGCGACTCGTCTGATGTCGTCCGTCCAACGCTGCGTCTTCCGGTGCAAGGTCGCCATTCCAGCACCTTGAGACCCCAACGTCTATCGGTTGTACGAACTATGTGCCCTGCCCATTGCCACTTCAGCTTCGCAACCCGTTGAGCTATGTCAGTTACTCTAGTTCTCCGACGGATCTCCTTATTTCTTCATTTGATCACGTAGAGAAACTCCAAGCATAGCTCTTTCCATCGTGTGGTTACATAACAAGAAAAAAATTAAAATGTGTTCATGAACAAATATTTCTATTTTCAACTTTCAAAGTAAGATTACTATACCAAGTGGGGTATCATATGAAAGGGCTTTACTTGTACATTCTAAAACAGATTCTTATTTATTTTTAGGCATAATATTTTTTGATTTATCGTGCAAAATGAAGCTAAAATACGATTGTAGTACGGAACCCTCAGTGCGCGAGTCTGACTCGCACTTGGAGGGTTACTTTGAAATGTGTGCAGTGCCCAACCCGCTGATCAATTAGACAATTTAACTGTTAGAAAAACTAAGTGCCTAGCAATAGTAACCAAATGTACGCTCAGCCTTATTAACCAACTAGCTTATGCTCGCGACTTCGTCCGCGTGGACTACACAAATTTCAAACCCCTATTTCACCCCCTTATGGATTGAATTTTCAAAAATCCTTTCTTAGCGGATGTTTACGTCATAATAGTTATCTGCATGCCAAATTTCAGCCCGATCCGTCCAGTAGTTTGAGCTGTCCGTTGATAGATCAGTCAGTCAGTCACCTTTTCCTTTTATATTTAGAAATATGCGCTAAACGTACACCAGAACATCTCCAAACGGGTTACAATATTTTTCTGACATTTGCATTTTCGAATTGAACACTCCGAACGGAACAACATATTCAAACGAAATACACGAGTATTTCACGAAATAAGCTCTCAATACTTCTGTTATATTGTTATACACCTACAGCTCTTAGAACAGCGGAGAGTCGGAGAGAACGGAGAGATAAGGCAAATTGCATTTGTGCTTTAAATAAACGGGTGGAGGCTGGGATGGAATGAACATAGTCGTCGCATTAAACCTATATTCGTCTTACAGTTTCTACTTTCTACTTGTCGAAGCGAAATGAAGAGTTATAATTTTTTAATAAGCGAGGGAATCAATTTAGCTGGATATCTATTTCTAGATTTATAATAACAACGCTAAAATCTGTCCACCTGAAAGTACTTATCTAACTTTATCTCGAGTTCAATAGTATTTTTATATTAAATTTCAAACCCCTATTTCACCCCCTTAGGGATGAATTTTCAAAAATCCTTTCTTAGCGGATGCCTACGTCTAATAGCTATCTGCATGCCAAATTTCAGCTCGATTCGTCCAGTAGTTTGAGCTGTGCGTTGATAGATCAGTCAGTCAGTCAATCGGTGAGTCAATCAGTCACCTTTTCCTTTTATATATTTAGATATTACTACTACTATTATACCTACTATCAGAGAAATTTGATATGAACAGCGCGCAAAAGAGTCCTGGTACTGCAGTCGCGAGCCATCACCCTTGCGTTCAGTAGTGTGACATTGGTATGACGTTATATGGCGTTTTATGTGTCCAAATCTGTACAATTAGGTAAGGTTTCAGTCAAGCGTAAACTTGCCGTAAAGAAAGCAGAGAGAACAGAGAAAATGGAGAGAGATAAACCAAATTGCATTCCAGTTCAAACGCCGAGGCAGCGCGGGAATAAACAGTGTCGCTTAGGCAGTGGTCCGACTGCCGGCGAGAAAACGACGAGGTAACTATCGGCGATTTTCTCTCTCAAGAAACGCACAATAAATGTACATTCCGTGTAAACGAAAGAGATGTATATATCAAAAGTTGCTCTCTGACTGTTCACACTGCCGGCGACGACTCACTTTACTAGCTTTGTCACTGAGCGGCGAGCTTTTAAAAATAAACACGCTTAGCGATATTCGTTCAGCGATGCTCGCTCGCTTGAACACGTGTAACGCGCGCGCAGGTTTGCACAGGACTAAGCTACCGCGGGCCAATGGCGCGAGTAATGGCTCGTCGCACTTGCACACTCGCTTATAGCCCGGCGACAAAACTATTGAAACTACACACTCGCTTCCCGCAGTTCGCCAACTCGTTTCTAGTTCTACTCGTTGTAGAGAAGCAGGCGTTACTTTGCGGAAGTCCATAATATACAATGAACCAAAAGCTAAATTTGCTGTAATCCGCTGAAACAGGTCGAATGCACAACTGCACCTTTGCAATTGTGCATTGTCAGGGAGAAACGTGCGTCGAATGTGTTTTGGGATTTGTGTGGTGCTGCGTATTGATGCCGAGTGGCTGCTTTTCCTGCATGTTTAGCAGTGGGAGGGCGGGCGGTGCATTTCGCATGCTGCATGTTGCATCATACAGATTCGACCTGTTTCAGCGAATTACAGCAAATTAAGCTTTTAGTTCATTGTATAGTTGTACTCGTTTCTCGTTCATCGTCGGCGGTCGGACCACTGCCTTATTGAGAACCTATATTTGTCTTCCCGAAGTCTTGCTGAAACACAAATATTTGCCGAATGAGAACTTATAAGCAGGAAAATCAATTTAGCTGCAAATTGTGTTTACTTCTTGTTTCACAATGCTGCTAATTCTGGTGTACACAAAACTAATCCTAATTCCTAACTGAATTACACGGACTCAGTCAACAACTATGTTTTTATGTTATAAGTCCCATTTTACTGACGTCAGCACTAGACTGAAATTTCGAGGTGATATTTTTATTCCGGCTGACGTCAAAATGACGTCATTTTGATGCTAATGAGACATAGTTCCAGCGTAATAGCAATAAGCGAGACTTATACCGTCCATAGGAGATTTTGCCAGTGACTCTCTGTGGCTCATTGCATGTTGTCTCTGACAGGTTGAGATGGAAATCGGGCTGGAGACACTCAGCACACCCGCACAGCCCCCGCGCTAACCCGGTGCGGGACAGCACCGGTGAAGTGCGGGTGTACGGGGTGTCCCCCCGCCTCATACCTCGATTGCCATCTCAACCTATGGCGTATATAGTAGGTTCATTGTCTGCCAACGCAAAGCTGCGTTTTTCGGTGCGAGATCGCCATTCCAACACCTTGGGATCCCAACGCTTTTTTTCTATGGAGTGGAATTTTTAAATGTTGATTCAGTTCCGATGGCAATGCTTTTTTACGTAGTAGGACCTTATTTGACATCTAGGATTAGCTCCAGATAAAGGAACACTTCAACGGTCAAAAGCACAGAAACGAATTATTTTGTGTACGCGTTTTCTCATGGCATGGTTGATGCACGTAGGTTTGGTTCCTCATTAGGGAACTTTTAAATGGTTAGCAGCACCGACATGGAATATTGTATGCGTATTCAATAATTATCCATTCATTAATCACCCATTTTAGGTGTCACCATGAGACATTTATTACATGTTAAAAGCATACACACGAAACGTTTTAAAGCATTTAAATAAAAGGTTGTTGTTTAAGTTTTTTTGAAACAAAGAAAGAAGTTTATTATCCAATCTGTGGTCTTATCACATCACATCTTATAACTAAGAGCTGCTAGCTCAACTCAATTTTGCTATTGATTCAATCAGATTTCGATAATTTTTCCGGTCACAAAGGTCCGTATTTGTATATGTAGGCCAAGTGTAGTAGTGTGCCAGTAACCTTTTTTTATTTTTATTCAGATACAAGTTAGCCCTTGACTGCAATCTCACCTGGTGGTAAGTGATGATGCAGCCTAAGATGATAGCGGGCTAACCTGGAAGGGGTATGGCAGTTTTTATTAAACCCATACCGCTTTGGTTTCTACACGGCATCGTACCGGAACGCTAAATCGCTTGGCGACACGGCTTTGCCGGTAGGGTGGTAACTAGCCACGGCCGAAGCCTCCCACCAGACCAAACCTGCAGTGTTTATGCCGGTGTCCGCACAACAAACGAGGCGCTGCAAGCCCGTTCAATGCCGAAGCAATGGCCGCTGTCAGTAGTTACTTGGGGCGAGCTTTACGCTTTCAATTGTGATTACCCATTCTAAGTGTCACTGTGATCTAGCTACTGCAGTCTAGGTTGGCTCCTAGCAAGGGAACTCCTAAACGGTTAACAGCGTACACACGAAACGGGTTCTGTTTAAAGCATTTACATACAAGCTTGTTTTTTTGCTATTAATTCAATCTGGTTTCAATAATTTTTCCGGTCACAAAGTCCGTATTTATATTTGTAGGCCAAGTGTAGCGGTGTGACAGTAACCTGCAGAGTTTATGCCGTTGTCTGCGCAACAAATGAGGCGCTGCAAGCTCGTTCAATGCCGAAGCAATGGCCGCTGTCAGTAGTTACTTGGAGCGAGCTATAACCCTCATTGTTATAGATGCGCCGCTGAGAATGGATTACAATAGGATTGTGTAGATGTAACGTTGAATAGAAGGTAAAAGTTTATTTTTATTCAGCTTAGAGCTAACATAAACGAATGTTTTTTTTGTATGAGACCTAGTTTTATCTAGCAATGACCTAATTTTGTAAGTCTGACTGAACGCCGCTTGAGAGTTCAAAAAAGATTAAAAAAAAATTGAAACTTACGCGGATGAAGTCACGCGCATCATCTGCTATTCTCTAAAGTCTACCATATTATCTATAAGATATCTTCTTCATAATGATCTCATAGGTGTGTGAAGTTTGCTTATCCACACTTGGCCAGGGTGGTAGACTATGGCCGGCGATGACTGTGAGTCGATTCGGAGTAGAGTCGGCGTTGAGTCTGTGTAATGTGCGACAACCTTAACTTGAAGCAAATCATTCTATTATACAGAGTGTTACCAGAACGCTAGCAAAAACTTAGCGTTATTGGGGCCGATTCTCTAGTACACAATCTCTAAACTAAACTAAATTAACAGGTCTAAATCTAGTGCTTTCCTTTTCCGCAAGCAACATTATGAAAGGGATAGCAATAGATTTAGACGTGATATTTAAGTTTAGTTTAGAGATTGTGTACAAAGGAATTAGCCACATTGTTATACTATCTAAACATATTCCAAAAACAATAACCATTTGCCTCATTTTGTAGTTTTAGTTTAACCCGCAATATATAGCGTACAAAACTGGGGCCCCGCCCCGTCTACGATGCGGCATTGACTCCAAGTGGCCTACTTACGCAACATTAATTGACCTCTCATTGACGTCAGTCAGAAGTTTTATATGCAATATATCGTAAACTTTTACAAAACATAGAATATTTTTTTGCGTTTTATGGTATCATATCAGTAGGTACTATTACCTATCTTCGTTGTAGCTAGCATTCTGGTTACAACCTGTATTTTAACTATACTAATACAAAATAAACAGTCAGTTCAAACCATATTATCTTCAACTAGCTGATGCCCGCGACTTCGTCTGCGTGGAATTAGGTTTTTTAAAAATCCCGTGGGAACTCTTTGATTTTCCGGGATAAAAAGTATGCCTATGTCACTCTCCAGTTCATTATCTACACCCATGCAAAAAATCACGTCAATCCGTTGCACCGTTGCGACGTGATTGAAGGTCAAACCAACAAACCAACAAACAAACACACTTTCGCATTTATAGTAAGGGTACTGATGTAATTTGGACACTACAAACCAGTTCAAGAAATATTATAATTTTTCGCACTTTAAACCCAAACAAAAAGCTAAGGCGAAACTAACTAGATTTTTGCACTGTGTTAAAAAAGAGAGGCAAAAAAGCAACGTTTAAAGGCAGCAACGTTTTAAGCGCAGTCCAGAGTAGGTAAAATCTAGCGTGACCCATTTCCAGGTCGCATTAAGGCACCCGTTTAAAAAGTTGCTTACCTAATTCACGGCTTACACTTAACGACTCCGTTCATTCGTTCATTCGGTCACGTTAACGACTGAGCGTATAGCACCTGCTGGCTACACTAATGCTATAGTCGAAGAGCCAACCAATCTATTTATACATATAAAGTTGCTTACCTAATTCACGGCTTACACTCAACGACTCCGTTCATTCGTTCATTCGGTCACGTTAACGACTGAGCGTATAGCACCTGCTGGCTACACTAATGCTATAGTCGCAGAGCCAACCAATCTATTTATACATATAAAGTTGCTTACCTAATTAACGGCTTAAACTTAACGACTCCGTTCATTCGTTCATTCGGTCACGTTAACGACTGAGCCTATAGCACCTGCTCTACACTAATGCTATAGTCGAAGAGCCAACCAATCTTTTATAAATTCAATTGGTCAATGACAAAATGACGATCTTTCTGAGATGAAAATGTAAGATTAGAATTCGATTATGAATAGAAAACTTTCTACATTAGATATACCTATAGTAACTATTACTATTTTATTGTTAGTATTTAATAATATAATTTAGTTTAAAAAAATATTTTAAGTAATAGTCTATAGTCCGCGACAGGTTGAGATGGCAATCGGGGTATGAGGTAGGAGGACGCCCAGCACACCCGCACGTCACCCGCGCTCACCCGCACTGGGTTAGGGGGTTAGCATGTGCGGGGCGTTCCCTCCCTGATTGCTATCTCAATCTGTCACGTACTATATCATCTACGATGATAACGTGCTTTGTAAGACAGTAACAGTCACTTTTTCACTGAACTTTTACATTAAAAAATCTATCTGCTATCTCCTATACTACAAACCATTACTGGAGGAAACTCGAAACACAAACTAATTAGCCAATGAAAAATGCACCTAATCTCAGTACAAATAAACGTCACTTTAAATCAACAAGCTGCCAGATTCGTTACAGCTATCAGATTGAAAGGGAAAGAATTATTAGTCGTGACAAAGAGTGACAAGTCCACTTGCATATTGTGTAAAGTGGGAAATCGAGTAATTACATGCAAGTACAACATGTACAACACACGAACACGATTTTTATATTGGTACTAGCTGACCCGCCCTGGCTTCGCTCGGGTGGAATTTAGAAAATCAGCGTGGGGGTAGAATTTTCGAAAATTCTGTAATAGGTAGTACTTACGTACTTATTTTTTCTTTTGTAATCACAGCTGAAACTACAGGACGGATCGGGTTGAAATTTGGCATACAGATAGATTATGACGTAGACATCCGCTAAGGTCCACGTGGACGAAGTCGCGGGCATTAGCTAGCTAGTTTTTAAAATAAACAGACCCTAACGGCGGTTACGCACGAATCCGATCCGAGTTCGTGAAAATACGTTTCGAAATTGTCACAGAATTATTTGTATGGTAGCTTCTGATATGTACGACGCAGATATTATTTACGTATTTTCTCGGATTTGTAATAAAGTAAATAAACAGAAAGACTCAATATTCGGTATCGCCGGAATGCGCACGTTCTTGCCTGTCTCTATGGCATTCTCAATGACCCATGCTCTCCTATATACCTGAAAGAACGTTTTAAACCCAAATATAGATATTCTTGCTTACCCGAAACACAACTCGGCGCTATATTCAGATTCCTTTACTGTTACAGCAATCAGGCTATGGAACGCCCTTCCTCAGCAGGTACGACAAGCTCCGTCTCTTAACGTTTTCAAGACTCGTGTATATAAACACTATCTAAAATGTCAGAACCCTTCTATGTAATTACACATTATTAAATATATTATCCTACAATTAAAACATCAATATTACTCATAATATTATTGTTGTATATTTATTATTCATCTATCACTATATTATATATTAATATATGTATATATATTATGTATTATATATGTACCTGTGTATATCTTTATCTATATATTATTATTAAGGCATTTCTGTGCCTATTAATATACATATTACTTATATTATAATTATTATCTTTATGTTCCCTAACAACTTACGTACACCTTAAACCCAGTTTTCACTAGCCCTTAAATCCTCTTCAACCTAGTTGCCTGGTAGAGATCGCTTCACAGCGATAAGGCCGCTGATTGTATGTTCTTCTTTTACATGTTTCTTTTTGTGTCTTTTCTTTTTGGTGTACAATAAAGAATATTAAACTAAACTAAAAAAGACCAAAAAGAAAAGCAATTCATCCAGTGGAAAGTATTGATTGTTTTCTATAAGCACCAGCACGTAAACTATACAAAGGAGAACAACCGACGAACGGTGTTCCGATTATTTCCGCTGGAGGCACAACTCACAAGCCGTCGGAAATGGAAACGTTTTGGCGGGAAAACTCATCTTCCCAGCCGACACCCATAAATCATCTTTTCAAAACACCCGACGTGCTCTGCCGATAATCTAATAAACTTTACTGCGCTGCACGCTTAGTATACGATTTTACGCCTCGCCAACGTTGCTAGAATTCGAGAGTCGAAACACAATAACGTCAAACTCTGTACGACATGTAAAATTGTAATGACTGTTTTTATTCATTTTCTCGTTTTTGTATGACTTATTTAATCTACTTTTTTGACTATTATATAATTTTGAAGATTTTGTAATTGATACATACCTACGTCATGTTTCTATAAATTTAACTCTAATTAAGTGATATTTAATATTAAATATTCATGCACCAATACTTTATTAGTAGAATGCATAAGGCTCTTTAATTTATATTATAACTATCATGTCACCTGCATTCTAATGAATAAATTAAATTAAAAAAAAAGTAAAATGGACCTAAAGAGCCTTGTATTGAAGTCAAAAATTCAATGCCCCTGATTTTAATTTCGCAACGTTTCCGCTTCGAGCACTGGCTGTAGATGTGTAGACAAACTTGAGTTTTAAAACCAGCCAGTTAAGATCCAGTTTACTATAACGCGAAAGTGTTTCAACACTCGAATACTATCAACGTTGGTGAGACATAAAATCTCGTACTAAGCGTACTGATCCCTCGCAAAAACTCGCTTTTATGTGAGTGTCGATGCAAAAAGTGTTATCCACTTGCGAACTTGCGAACCAATATCTTCAGCTCAGTGAAATAAATTATATTACACTGTGGAACTTCCAATCTTTATCCATCATTTTCAGGACCCCGTATTTACTACAAGCGACCGCCCGCGGCTTCGTTTTCCTAAGAATTTCAAAAATTATTCATTTCTTATTGCCTGTTGCGTCGTAAAATTCTTTAAAAATTATGAGCAAAAAATTGGGACTCTTATTTTGACCACAAGTAGAGCATAGCAAAGGTGGGCTCGACCTTGCTCTCTCCATTGGCATTCGACACGCGTCCACATTATTAGCCCTTCCACACGCGACCCCACCCACATCGACTCCACGCAGCCCCATTCACGAACACGCGGCATGATGGACGGTGAATATAGAAAATATCAAAGCCTACATTAAGTGGCTTGGGAGTTTTGTAAACGAAAGCGATAAGAATATAATCTGTGATGATAATAAAAGAGTTTTTTTTACAAAAGCATTGACCTCTTTATCATCATCATTATCGATAGACGTCCACTGTCTCCCACACGGCGTAATCTTGCACCGCCTGAATCCAACGGCTCCCTGCAACTTGTTTGATGCCGTCTGTCCACTTATGGGCTTTTCACAGCTGCATTTTCTGGTGGGAAGTCGCCATTTTAGCACCATGGATCCCCAACACCTATTTAAACTGTTACGAAGCTGAAGAGGCAATGGCCACTTCAGCTTCGTAACCCATTGAGCTAGGTCTGTTAGTTAGATTCTCCTAAAGATATCCTCATTTTTAATTAAATCACGTGGGAAAACTCCAAGCATAGCTCTCTCCATAGCTGACTGAGCATAGACTCTGAGATATCATGGTATGAGGCCCATAGTTAGCGACTATGTCTTGCATCCATATGTCATCACTGGCGATACCCACTGTTACCACCCAGAAAAATCAACACTACCAAAACTTTTTAAAAATACTAATAGTAGCACTAAGTGATTCATACCACGGACAGGTCAGGTCGCAAGTTGACCTTTATTGCTTTACCAGCGATTTTAGAAGTGACCTTCGCAGGCCAATTTTGGAGCATACGGAAATTACGACGTCAGATTAGATCTAATTTCTTTTGGGATCGAGCTATTTTGATTAAGTACTTAATCACTCAAATTGATAGCAATATTAGAGGGCGGAGGGTTCCGCTTTCCTATGCAAAGTCGCCTTTTCGTATCGGTTTTTCAAACTACGTGTCCTGCCCATTACCACTTCAGCTTTGCAACCCATTGACCTATGTCAGTTGTTTTGGTTCTCCCATGGATCTCCTAATTTTTTCTTTGATCTTCTTTACATAGCTGTATACAACGTTAGTTTTAGTATCTACAAAACCTGAAAGTAGTTTGTTCAGAATCAGTAACATAATCGATTGCAATCATTTTTACAACGTGCTATATTTTGACTAAAAAATACTTCAAAATCCTGCAAGTTTGGACACCTATGTAGTTGAATGACCGCATGCACCAGCTGATTCGAGCCGCTCAAGCGGCAGCGCGCAGAGACATCAGCCGTCTCTTTCGCTCACAGCCGCTCGCTCGGGGCGAGCATTTTTTTGTGATGACAACGAATCAACACAACAAGCTTATTCGTAAACTTTCATTAAATATTTTTGAAATTTTGCATATTATATATTCTTCATGTAAAAATATTCGACACGTGTTTCAGTTTTTGCGTTAACTAATACTAACACTGTATTATGTCCTTGCATTAATGCATGTCCTTACTAACGACTAGCTCTTCGAAAGTGGATAGAGGATATTGCAAACGACTTTGTCAAACTGTCAACTGTGTAATAGCTCGTCAATCAACGGCTGCCCGGCGATAGCGTCACACACGGAGGATATATCGGAATTTTTCGGCGGCCCTGTATTTTCGTTCGGCTTCTACAAAGGATTAAAGAGGGACGATAAATTGCTTAGCGGTCCGGCTTTGATGCTATGTCGTTGCGATCAAAGTTTAAAAACCCCGCAAGATTAATAAAAACCGAGTTGGTTCAGAAAAGTTCATCATCATCATCATCATCAGCCTGTGGACGTCCACTGTTGGACATAGGGTTTCCCTTAAGAGCGCCACCACACCCAGTCCTCAGCCTTCCTGATCCAGCCACTTCCCGCCAGCCTCTTTATATCGTTCGGCCATCGTGCTGGAGGGCGTCCCACACTATGCTTGCTTAAACGCGGTCTCCACTCAAGGACTTTCCGGCTCCAACGGCCGTCGCCTCTACGACAGGCATGACCTGCCCACTGCCACTTCAGCTTGCTAATAGTTTGGGCTATGTCAGTGACCTTGGTTCTCCTGCGGAACTCTTCGTTTCGGATCTGATCCCTCAGGGAAACTCCTAACATAGCCCTCTCCATAGCTCGCTGAGCGACTTTGAATGTGTGAATAAGGCCGTTTGTCAGCGTCCACGTTTCAGCACCATAAGGGTACTGATGCTCTAGTTGTCAATTAGCATTTCAATACTAAAAAAGCAAGCGTCAGCAGCATCAGAGTACACCGTAAAAAAACGCAAGTGGAGTATCTCCTGCGGATCTTGAGATACAACATTTCCAATTAATGGAAGATGCAACTTGGAAGATTCAAAACATCTCGCAAATTCGAACAAAGAAAATTAAAACTTTAAAACAGAAAATGTGGCTAATTCCTTTGTACACAATCTCTAAACTAAACTAAAATATCACGTCTAAATCTATTGCTATCCCTTTCATAATGTTGCTTGCGGAAAAGGAAAGCACTAGATTTAGACCTGTTAATTTAGTTTAGTTTAGAGATTGTGTACTAGAGAATCGGCCCCAGTATCCTTTCAAATTCAAAATAGGTCCTTCATTAAAACGTCCGGCAATTACTTACAATCCGAAAACCTTCTCAATACGCAGACAATTCCCTGTTATTAAATAATCCATACTAATATTATAAATGCGAAAGTGTGTCTGTCTGTCTGCTAGCCTTTCACGGCCCATCCGTTCAACCGATTTTGACGAAATTGGGACAGATATAACTTGTATCCCGGGGAAGGACATAGGCTACTTTTTATCCCGGAAAATCTAAGAGTTCCCGCGGGATTTTTAAAAACCTAAATCCACGCGGACGAAGTTGCGGGCATCATCTAGTTTTCGATAAAAGAAAGATGCAACTTTTAATATTCAAAACATCTCGCAAAAGAGCTATGGGAACAAATAAAATTAAAACATTAAAACAGAAAATAATATGCTTTCAAATTCAAAATAGGTCCTTCATTAAAACGTCCGGCAATTACAACAGTAATTTCGTACAATCCGACAACTCTCTCAATCTGCAGACAATTCCCTGTCATTAAATAATAATGTATAAATTTGTTCAAAAGAATTTAATGGTCTTCCCAAGACGGGTTTCCGACTCGGATCTCGAAACTTTGCAAAGTCAAGAAAATTGTGCAGAATCTTAATTGTTTCAGTTAAGTTTTCCGGTTTCATTTAGTTTAATGCTCACCGTCATCGGACTTATTGCGTTTGTTTACTTTTACTGTCTCTCATAATTCCTAATTTACCTTCTTCTTCTTCTTCTCGAGTCGACGGTCACCTCAAACATGGGCAGCCCAAAAAGCCGCAACCGCGATAGCTCGGTCTTAAAGGTCGTCGTGGTATTTAACCTCATTAGTTTGTAAAAGAGTTAATAGATTGCATATTAAAATCTCTCTCTGGTAAATATGATGTTTGTAGAAATATGGACTCAGTCCATATATCCCAATACTTCATATTCAATCCCACGGGGACTCTTTGATTTTCCGGGATAAAAGTAGCCTATGTGTTAATCCAGGGTATAATCTATCTCCATTCCAAATTTCATCCAAATCCGTTCAGCCGTTTTTCCGCGATTGAGTAACAAACATCCAAACATCCACACTATCACATTTACGAGTATAACATTAGTAAGTAGGATAACTCATTCGGAAATATACGAGCCTAATATGGAGTATGCCTGCCTAGAATATGCCATTTACTCTTCTTTTGAAAGTGCCAATAATATGGCTGGCAGCCTGGCGGGGAAAACAGAAACAATACGAACAAACTTTATATTTTCCCGTTTAATTTTAAACTCATCGCATTTCTATCTTCGGACGAGATCGCTGTTGAGCTTAAACCAATTAAGTATTGATGAAATTGCGCTATTGGAAATCTTAGTTAATCAAATCACGAGCTCTTCCTAGAAAGCAATAATAGTCTACCTTTCACGAGTTAGTCAGAAATTGCGAGGATTCAACTTTTACAAACAATTTGTAAAACAAATACCTAATATTAGGTACTTTTCTTTTATTACGTTGGTTTATAGACTTTTTAAAACGCTGACTATCCACTCGAATTTTTTCCTTAATTTTTGCTATAAGACCTACCTTCCTGCCAAATTTCATGATTCTAGGTCAACGGAAAGTACCCTATAGTTTTTCTTGACAGACACGACGGACGGACAAGCAGACAGACAACAAAGTGATGCTATAAGATTCCTTTTTTCCTTTTGAGGTACCGAACAACTTTAGATGCTATCAACTTTACTATTAAAAATTTACAGAAGAGCTAGCAAAAATGCAACCCAGAGATTTTATTTCGTCCATGAATTTCAAAGAAAAGGAACAAGATTAAAGTTCAAGAATTGTAGACAGGCTTGGGATTTGCAGAATCCAGGAGGAATTTACAAGTGGGGAGATGTGCCAAGGATACGATTGAAAATCTGGTAAGCCCGCTCGCGTCGATACGCCCGGGCGAAGTTTACACTTTTCAGCGGTTCCCGGCAAAAATGTAAAGGTGTATCTTCAACAAGAGCAACTGCAATCTTAGTACAGTTCTTGCAATTGGGTGTTTACCTACTTTTGAATTTGATAAATATTATTATTTTATTATAAACTAGAATGAAAATAACGACGTACGCTGAAAAAAATATTAAAATCCAACAATGATTTACAAAGTTACAGGCATTTTAATTTTGGAGTGGGAGGGTCTTCTATCCCTTTCTCGCAAAATGAAAATTTGTATGAAACCGCAGGAAGCTACTATGGCATTAGTAAGTCCTATTTACTTTAAAACTTAAGTGTCATTGATCCGACCGCCGGCGAGAAAACGACTATCAGCGATTTTCTCTCTCAAGAAACGCACAATAAATGTACATGTAAATGAAAGAGATGCATATATCAAAAGTTGCTTTCTGACTGTTCACACTACCGGCGATGACTCGCTTTACTAGTTTGGTCGCTGAGCGACGAGCTTTCATAAATAAACTCGCTCAGCGATATTTGTTCAGCGATGCTCGCTCGCTTGAACAAGTGTAACGTGCGCGCAAGTTTGCACAGTACTGAGCGACCATAGCTCGCGGGCGAATGGCGCGAGTAATCGCTCGTCGCACTTGCACACTCGCTTATAGCCCTGCGACAAAACTATCGAAACTACACACTCGCTTCCCGCTGATCGCCAACTCGTTTAACTTTCTAGTTCTACTCGTTTCTCGTTCATCGTCGGCGGTCGGACCACTCGGTAGCTACTCGAATTCTATGAACGTTTGAGTGATGTGAAGTCTCATACTAAGCACACTATGGTTTTTGTCTGCGCTTGACGAAGTACTGTGGAACGGAATTTTTCCGGTGGTAGTTTGAAGAGACCCGCAGATGCTTGAAAAAAGTTAGTTTTTAGTTTTAGTGAGGAACTAGTTAAAAGTGTATAATGTAGCTGAATTATTGCATCCGTAAACTAAGCAAATAGCTCTTGCCCAAAATATTGTTTGCTTTACGATAGTACGTAGTATGATAATACGGAACCCTTCGTGTGCGAGTCCGGCTCGCACTTGACCTGTTTTTTACGTAGACTACATTAAAACTCAGTTTTAAATAACGTATCTCGGGGGGCGGTGTTTGAGCGGATCGCGCCCAACAAAAGTTCCGCAAACTTTGATGGGCCGATACGGATTTTTCATCTCCGTACAATTTGCAATTATAATGCCCCGCGAAGGAATCAAATCAAAATTCCATTTAAAGTTTTGATTTCAATATTTATTTTGCACAGCTGTGGTTTGTCTATCATGGACAGATTGCGTTTTGCCATTATCTCACGTGATTATAACTTATGAACTATTTATTTTTATAGTCATACTAGATGATGCCCGCGACTTCGTCCGCGTGGATTTAGGTTTTTAAAAATCCTGTGGGAACTCTTTCCCCGGGATGCAAGCTATCTCTGTACCAAATTTCGTCCAAATCGGTTGAACGATTGAGCCGTAAAAAGCTAGCAGATAGACAGACAGACAGACAGACAGACACACTTTCGCATTTATAATATTAGTATGGAAAGATTTATAATATTAGTATGGAGTAGTAGTAAAATTCAAAGATTGACTTATATATCAACGCACAGCCTAAACCGCTGGTCCTAGAGACTTCAAATTTCGAGGGCGTGTTTTTTGTAAAGAGAAGGTATCCACTAAAAAGGATTTTTCGAAATTCCTAAGTGGGTTAAATGGGGGATGGAAGTTTGTATGAACGTCTATCATTTTTAAAGATACATCGATGAAAATTGGTGTACAGGCTTTCGATTTAGAATTTAAAAAACTTATTTCACGATTTTTGAAAATTCTACTGCCAAGGGGGTTAATAAGGGATGAAGGTTTGTTCAAAAGTTCATTTTCAAGTTATTTCCATGAAAATTGATATTTGGGTTTTCGGTTACAAAAGAAATAATAAGTAGGTAGATACCTATTTCAGGATTTTTGAAAATTCTACCCCCACGCCGATTTTCTAAATTCCAATGACAACATATTATGATTATTTTATCACACTGATATGCTCTGTGTTAAACTCAAAAAATACAAAATCTATAAAAATATTATTGAAACAGATTTGATACTAAAGTAAACCATGTAGGCATGTTGGTCGATAAAAAAGTAATAAAAATCACAATCACCATAAAATATAGCTAAATTAAATATTGCTACAAATAAAAATAAACGATAACTTTTCCATTTTATTCGATAAACTCAATAGATTCTTACCTTTTTATTATTTACAACATTTTACAGTTTCCAAAACTATTCAGTTATAGGTAAACAAAGGGTTCTTTTGCAGGAAACCATATATTATATAGATTATTATTCAGACTTAGTACTACAACATATTTTTTACAAATTCTTCAAACTTTTTTTACATACATTAAAAATTCTGGCACTCACTAGTGGTTACAAAGATAATATTTCCAAAATGTGTCTGCTATTTGTGCTACTTATAATTTATTTTACTCAACAATGCCAGACTTTATTGCGTATATACGGAGGCAGAGACGCTGTTAGAGGTGAATTCCCTTATGTAGTCCGAATTGAGGAGCATACTACTCTTTTTTTTAATGGAAAGATAGAGAGAACAATCTGGAGACGATGTACAGGTGCCGCCCTCACTCCATCTTGGATCCTGTCTGCAGCACACTGCGTCGATGAAGTTGACTTTAACAACAAAAATAAACAACTGGCTGCAAGATATAACAGCTATTTTCCGAAATATCAGGGAGAAACCAGAACTATTTTCGAAGCCAAAATATATCCCACGTATACATCATACTATGCCAATTTAGAGCGCATTACTGAACATACACTCAGGAATGATCTATGCTTACTTCGGAGCGAAGGTATCGTCGTAGATCATTACGGAAAGTTAAGTATAGTTGACTATAGATCCCTAATTGGTCATGAGGCTTATACTCTCGGATTTGGAGGAACTAATGCCTCGGAGTATAGCAAGCCTCTGCAAGTACTTAAGGGAATGTTATATGACTGCAGTAAAGAGGATATTGGTTCTATTGATACGTTATGTCTTATGCCACAATGCGGCATACAAACCACTATCTGCGGAGGCGATTCAGGTGGTCCCGTTGTCCACTCTTCAGGAATAGTGGGGGTTAACTCTCGTTCTGCAGGAAATTGTAACGAGTACTCTACATCTTTAAATGTTACGACCGGTACTAACGCGGCTGTTTTAGCAACGGTCAGCGGAAAATTTGATTGGATATCAAATATTGTTGTTAATAAAACATCGAATTGACTGTTTATGTTTTTCGATTTAATTTAATATTGAAGTCCTTAAAATATATACCTACCTCTAGCTACTGCAGCGAGTGAATTTTCAACAATAAGGTCTAGTAGGTCTCTAGGTCGAATAAAATATTTTTATTTATTTAATATTTATTTATTTATTCAATGCATTCCAATATTAATAATACATAATTATTTTAATTGATCGATATTTTTTTAACCAATATTAAAAAAAATATAATATAAAACTAACTCTAACTAATATATAACTCAAGGAACAAAAAGTAATAAATTATAAAATATATTTAACTGGTTTATGCTCGCGGTTTCGTCTGCGTGGACTACACAAACAAACCGCTATTTCACCCTTTAAGGGGTTGCATTTTCAAAAATTCTTTCTTCGCGGATGCCTACGTCATAATAGCTATCTGCATGCCAAATTTTAGCCCGCTCCGTCCAGTAGTTTGAGCTGTGCGTTGATAGATCAGTCAGTCAGTCAGTCACATTTTCCTTTTACATATTTAGATGTACAGAAATCGTCCAGTTACAGTTTTATTATAAGTATAGAAGATAGATGTAGATTTGCTTACAGCAAAATTATTATCTTCACAGATATAAATGACAAGATATGTCCAAGCAAACAAAATTTTTCACGGTTTTGGAACCAAATAAATCAGCGCCACCTCTTAGATACTAATGAACGACCCGTTTGAAATGCAGATGTCACTGAGGTTGTATTGTTGCTAAAGCACCACTGAGTGGGTGCCATTTTGTTTGCCCTGTCCATACGAAGTAATTTTTTTTTTAATTTTTTTTTTTTTTTTTTTAATAGGAAGCCAACGGTATACAAAGAAAACTAATTATGACGATTTATATAAACTTAGGACTATCAATGTATACTCACTTACAGGCTAACTCAACATGCTTAACTAGAACTTCTAAATAGTAAAACTTAAACTAAGACATTCTTTGCGTACCTAAAATCTATAACAATTAAATTAATTACTAAATAAGTTAAAACTACGATGATTCTTACAACTAACAATAAAAACTACAATTAAGACTAACAATAGTACCTACCCTACAATTTCAAAATGAATCTTTAAATATTCTATAGCAGACTTACTATAGAATATTTAAAGATTCATTAGGTGGTTTTTAATTTTGCTTTTATTTGTAAGTCAATGATTATCTTGGTTTTATTTCGTACAGCTGTCAGAAAATAATATTATGGTAATAGCAAACATGTTGACCGTTGTTGTTTGTAGTCATTACCATCGAAGGGTTGCGACTTGCGCCTCTGAGGGGCGAGGGGACGACGGACGCAGATGGGTCTACACGGGTTAGTCTCGGGTAATGATAATATCCTTGTAGTTATGCTTATTTAGGGCAAATATTCATAAACTTTTCAAGCTTTGTTCAAGTTTTTTTTTTTTTTTTTTTTTTTTTTTTTCAAGTTGTGTTTCAACTTTCATGTCTTTATGTTTAAACGATGACACAGATCGACTTACGGCCAAAATTAATAAATCCTTATATCCCTAATCCATACTTAATCATATTAATGCGAAAGTGTGTCTGTCTGTCTGTCTGCTAGCTTTTCACGGCTGATCCGTGTAACCGATATTGACGAAATTTGGTACAGCGATAACTTGCATCCAGGGGAAGGACATAGGCTACTTTTAATCCCGGAAAATCAAAGAGTTCCCACGGGATTTTTAAAGACCTACATCCACGTGGATGAAGTCGCGGGCATCATCTAGTTTAAATAATACATAAAAGAAAAAGGTGACTGACAAACTGACTGACTGACTGACTGATCTATTAACGCACAGCTAAAACTACAGGACAGATTGGGCTGAAATTTGGCATGCATATTTGAGATGAATTTGGCATGGCTCGCCACTTCGTCCGCATGGACTGCACAAATTTCAAACCCCTATTCCACCCCCTTAGTGATAGAATTTTCAAAAATACTTTCTTAGGAGATGCCTACGTCATAAGCTATCTGCACGCCCAGCCCGATCCGTCCAGTAGCTTGAGCTGTGCGTTGATAGATCAGTCAGTCAGTCAGTCACCTTTTCCTTTTATATACTTAATTTTTTTAAACGAATATTGTGGCTAATTCCGTTGTACACAATCTCTAAACTAAACTAAAATGGCACGTCTAAATCTATTGCTATCCCTTTCATAATGTTGGTTGCGGAAAAGGAGAGCACTAGATTTAGACCTATTAATTTAGTTTAGTTTAGAGATTGTGTACTAGAGAATCGGCCCCATTAGCCATGTTAAATGACTAATATTCCCCTTTCCTCTCCAACTAAGCGTCAGACTTGTGCTAGGAGTAGGTATGACAATAGTGCAACGGGCGGGGTTTGAACCCCCGACGTCTGATTAGGGCGGACGTCCACCACTAGGCTATCACAGCTTATGATATTATCCGTTTCATGCTCATTGTTATTTAGAGCAGGCGAGTCAACGGCCGACTCTAACTCCCCTTATCGTCCACTTTATCTAAATGCCTACACCCGTGGATCTACAGTACAGTACGCTTAGTACGTTCTCATCACGTGTCTCATCAACGTTGATAGTATTCGAGTGTCGAAAACCTTCCGCATTATTATAACTGGATCGTAACAGCCTTGTTTTAAAACTCAAGTTTGTCTTCACATCTACAGCCAGCGCTCCAAGCGGAAAAGTTGCGAAAATCAAAATCAGTGGCATTGAATTTTTGACTTCAATTCAAGGCTGTTTAGGTCCATTTTACTGTAACTCGGAAGTATTTCGACTCTCGAATTTGGTTTGGTTTGGTGAGACGTAAAATCTTGTACTACGGGTACAGTACAGTACGCTTAGTACGAGATTTTATGTCTCATCAACGTTGATAGTGTTCGAGTGTCGAAAACCTTCCGCATTATTGTAAACTGGATCTTAACAGCCTTGTTATAAAGCTCAAGTTTGTCTTCACATCTACAGCCAGCGCTCCAAGCGGAAAAGTTGCGAAAATCAAAATCAGTGGCATTGAATTTTTGACTTCAATTCAAGGCTCTTTCGGTCTATTTTACTTTAACGGTATTGTGTTTCGACTCTCGAATTCTAGCAACGTTTAGTGAGACGTAAAATCTTATACTAAGCGTACAGAACAACATTCCTTATCGCATGGATCTTACCAAAAACCGATGTGTTCATAAATAACTCCCGGATTAAATTGATAAAGTTTCTAATACCTACGAATAGAATAGAGTTTACAATGGAAACAAATTATTGCCACATGAGGTTAAGGTTATGCAGGGTGTAGCCAGAACGCTGGCAAAAACGAAGATGGGTGATAGTACTGATGAGTAGTAGATGATGAGTAGTCTCATTTCAAAATATATTTTTTGTATCTAAACTACCTTTATAAAGTGAAAATATAATGAATTAGAAATTAATTTTAGAAATAAGCGTATGTTAGAACTTAGAATGTTTAGAATATAAGAAAATAGTAATTGAGTATAAACGTTAAAAAATTGAACGTTATACAGTAGTTAATTTAGTTTTTTTATCATGCTTATTCATTTTATAATATAACGTATACTGTATTTAGCCATAAATAAGAGTGTGTTAGAACTTATAGAATTTGTAGAATAAAAGAAAATAGTAATTAAGTATAAACGTTAAAAAAATTGTAACATTATATTATAGTAGTTAATTTAGTTTTTTTAACATGTTTATTCATTTAACAATATAACGTTTACCTACTGTTTACTTTTTAACCATACCTACAGACAAACTGTATGGAATCTTTAGGTACTTAAATTGTTATCCCCTTTGTAACTCTGATATCTGTACGGAATTTGCATGCAGTGTTTACTTTTAAATGATTTAACATAATTGTGCATGATAGAAAAACCTATGTATTTATTATAGTTAGTAAGTTTTATGTTAAAATCGCTAGTAAACCATTCAATAAAAAATAAAAAAATAAAAAAAATAAAACGGATTAATTATGATACCATAAAAAACCGCGAATATTAAAAAAACCAGCCAAGTGCGAGTCAGGCTCGCGCACCGAGGGTTCCGTTTATTTCTGTTTCCGTTAATTTACGATATTTTTACAAAACAAATTGGTTAATATTCTACAAATAACTATTTCTATTCGTAGGTACCTTTTATCTAAATATATGAAAAGAAAAGGTGACTGAATACTGACTGACTCACTGACTGATCTATCAACGCACAGTTCAAACTAGTGGACTGGATCCATCCAATACATTGGCATATTATGACGTAGGCATCCTCTAAGAAAGGATTTTTAAAAATTCAACCCCTAAGGGGGTGAAATAGGGGTTTGAAATTTGTGTAGTCCACGCGGACGAAGTTGCGGGCAAAAGCTAGTTACATAATAATAATAATATTATACTTTTACAACATTACCCCTTCTTGCACTTACAATCCACTTGGTTAATCTAATTAACCCCTAAATACTACGGAAACACAATATTCCTACTTACGGCGGTATCTCAAAACAAACTTAAGCGAAGTGAATAAAAAGAAAACCCCTTGTCTTGTCCGTGATTTTATCATACTTGGTCCAGTTTTATCTTCCATGAAAAACTTGCGAGTTTTTATTGCCGAGGAAAAAGAAACATTAAAAACTCTTATAGATTTGATCAAAAGTACGAGTTGTATCTACTAGGGATAGAATATTTCACAGATAGCATGTGAAAAATCATATGAAAAGCCTTTTCATGTACTAACACTTGCTATCTTACTTAAATAAGCCTGTGAATATTCACGAAGCAAAATCTAAATCATTACATTTAATCCCGTTTTATTATTTAAATTTCGCGCGTGTACGGTCTTTGATCTGAGCTGAAAAGTGAGCGGATAAGAACATAAAAAATAGCAAACAGTTATTTTACTACATTGCACAAAAAGCTAATTGTCGCATTTACAATCAGTGCTAAAATTAAAACCAATCTGCGATTTATCGGCGCTATTGATCTCAATCATAAGTCCTAGATAGAGTGTAGCAAACGATTTTAAGTGCGAACATTGAAAAAATCACTTTTCATGAAAAATCGCCTGTGAAATCACTGTGAAAAAAAAAACATTTCGCCAAATGAAAATGATTCAAAATTAGCAATCATACCCATCGCTTGTAGGTAGGTACCTACCACAATTTCTTGCCGTGGAAAGTGGGAAAGTTTTGAAAACTTCGGACCGAGTGTTAAGGCATTGGCTTTGCTGAAGATACAATGCGCCAGGAATTAAAAAGTTCCTCTGTTATTTTTGTTTCTAAAAGCCGCGGTGGCTTAGTGATTGAGGCACCCGGATTAGTCAAGAGTTACAAATACGAACCCTACAAAAAAAAACAAGTATAATAAAATAAATAATATAGTGCCATGTGGCTTAGGTAGATGGCACTTATTCAGACAATCTGATAGTAATTAGTGATCATACATATAAAGTTAATTGACTTTTATATTTTCATATTATTATATTATTGTAAAGCTTGTTTAAATTATCAAACGTACTGTTATAAATTTATAATTAATAACTATTTAAGTAATCTGTAAAAAATTGTAATCCTATTTGGCCTTATTTTCAGTCTGTTATTATGTAAAATTATATTGTATATATCGCTGTTGATTGCAAAAACGAATAATTAAAAAAAAATACAGTTGAAACAGTTTTTCCAGACAGAAATGAAAATCAGCGAAATTGTAATAAAGAGTTTATCTGCAAAGAACTAAATTTCAACCACCTAACAATTTCTATAAATTAAAAGTAATGTACCTACAGTGTAATGTAATGTACAGGACATAATGTATGTTGGAAGGAGAAAGCGGATTTTTAGAGCATTGTCTCTGTCGTTGAGACCGACAAAACGTCATATTGGTATGCTTGACAGAGACAACGCTCTACAAAGCCAAAATGTCATTCTAAAGACCGATGTACATTATTTTCTGCCGCGTACTGTTCAATTATTATCAATACCCTTATTATAAATGGGAAAGTGTATTTGTTTGTTGGTTTGTTGGTTTGTCTTTCAATCACGTCGCAACGGTGCAACGGATTGACGTGATTTTTTTGCATGGGTATAGATAAAGACCTGGATAGTTACATAGGCCATAAGATACTTTTTATCCCGGAAAAGCGAAGAGTTCCCACGGGATTTTTAAAAAAAACCTAATTCCATGCAGACGAAGTCGCGGGCATCAGCTAGTTTAAAATATTTAACGTTCAGATTTGTTTTATTCCAAAATCCAATGTAGTCTATTGTTTATGAAATAGAAGCGTCCAAATATAATTTCCATTTCGCAAATATTGTGTTGTTTGTTTGTCCAACGGTTAACCTTTGTCTAACATTTATAAAAATACAGTTCGGTATTTATAAAAAAGCAATCGTATGTTCTTACCCAAAATGTTACGGATATCTCTATATAAAAAAATTAATCGCTAAATGTGTATGTGTATATAAATATATCTGGTGGGAGGCTTCGGCCGTGGCTAGTTACCACCCTACTGGCAAAGCCGTGCCGCCAAGCGATTTAGCGTTCCGGTACGATGCCGTGTAGAAACCAAAGGGGTATGGGTTTAATAAAAACTGCCATACCCCTTCCAGGTTAGCCCGCTATCATCTTAGACTGCATCATCACTTACCACCAGGTGAGATTGCAGTCAAGGGCTAACTTGTATCTGAATAAAAAAAAAATAAAAAATAATAATAATGTGTTGCTGATCGCAATTCTCGAGAACAGCTGAACCGATTTCGCTAATTCTTTTTTTATAATATTCCTTGAAGTACAAGGATGGTTCTTACGGAGAGAAAAATTTTAAAAATTTGAATCGACTGTTAGGCGGCACGAAGTTCTCCGGGGTAGTGGTAGCTAGTATATTATAGTTTCGTCAGACCGTAAAAGGATTGTTTTGGTTCATATAAACATGTTAGGACCTGGAACTAATGATTAAGTTAGTGCTCAATACCTGAAATACAAGACCAGCCGGCGGGGTGATTCGCTAACTCAGTGTCTAACACTGAATGATAGCCACTGAGCTTGTGGCGGTTACCACAATAGAAACTAGATGGCGCTGTTCAATCGATGACGTAGTCCCGAACAAATGTACCGCCGATAGTAATCGCACTAACGGAGTTTTCTGCAATCTGGACTATATATAGAAGTTTCAAGACATAACCGTCGGCCCAGCTGGCGCTACCGAGCACAACCAACCGCTCGGTGGGAGATCTCCCCTTTGGTACGGTCGAGCCTGCACACCGCTCCCGTACAAGCTCATTTTTTAATCCGTTGAAGGTTTTCTACGAAAAAATATTTTAGTATCAACCAGTGAAGCAGCAATGTAGAACCAACCAACCTCGGTGGCTAACATTCAGTGTTAGACAATGAGTTAACGCATCATCTAGCTGATCATGATTTCCTACGACTATGGGCAGGCTTATGGGCAGTACCTACCTACTAGTATCTAAATAAATAAAAGGAAAAGCTGAGGAAAGGAAATAAATAATAAATACTTAAATAAACGTCTGACTGACTGACTGCCTGACTGATCTGTCAACGCACAGCTCAAACTACTGGACGGATCGAGCTGAAGCCGATCATTGTGACGTCATTATGCGTTTTCCGTACAGTGTGACGTCAATAATTTATTATGTTAAAAGTAAATACCATAACACCAGACTAAATAAAATTTCTTAAAATAAAAAAAAACAAATTAAATTTCAATGATTTTAAGTGTAAATACCTACCTAATTTCTTCTATTAAGATGAACAAGTATGTTTATAAAGAATTAAAATTTAAATAAACACAAAAAATTATAGTTTTTTCAGAAGATAAAGATTTCAGTAGATCCAAACCGATAATCTGAAAAAAAAAATCCTGAATCCTGATAAAGCATAGATAAGTAGCATAAATTATTCTACAAGAAATAAAGTCAATTTAAAACACAAATTGCACAAAAACATCTGAAAACATATTACACCCAGATCTAATTTCTTATTTGCCGCACACTCGATTATCTTAATTCTATGTAGGCCTTAAATAGTCTAAGAGACAGTGGAAGATATAGAAACGCTTTTATATTGCAGCGATGGGAATTGTTTCCTCAAGCAATTGCCTTTAATTGGGCATGAAAACAGATTCATTACCGCAAACTACTTAGTTTATTTATTTATCCTACACTAGCTTATGCCCGCGACTTCGTCCGCGTGTATTTAGGTTTTTGAAAATCCCGTGGGAAATCTTAAATTTTCCGGGATAAAAAGTAGCCTATGTCCTTTCCCGGGATGCAAGCTATCTTTGTACCAAATTTCTTCATAATCAGTTGAACGGTTGACCAGTGAAAAGCTAGCAGACAGACAGACAGACAGACACACTTTCGCATTTATAATATTAGTATGGATATGGATTCTAAGGCTGAGATCTATAGAGCGTACTTTGACTTTGCTCACACTTAAGATTGCGTTAAAACGAGACAGATTTATGTGAGAGATTTACATCTGTCTCGTTTTAACTCTGTTTTATGTCTAAACAAAGTCAGAGTGCGTTCTATAGATCTCTGCACCCTTAGAACTAAATTATAAATGACTCACTTTATTCAATACTAGCTTTTGCCCGCGACTATACAAATTTCAACCCTCTGTTTTAACCCTTTAGGGGATGAATTTTCAAAAATCGTTTCTTAGCGGATGTCTACGTCAAAGTAGCTATCTGTATCTGCTTGCCTTTCAATCCGATCCGTCCAGACTCCGGTAGTTTGAGGTGTGCGTTGATAGATCAGTCATTCAATCAGTCAGTCAGCTTTTACTTTTATTTATATACAAACTAGCTTATGCTCGCGACTTCGTTCGCGTGAACTGCGCAAAATTCAAACCATTATTTTACTTACCTTGGGGGTTGAATTTTCAAGAATTCTTTCTTAGTGGATTCATTATAATAGCTATCTGCATGCCAAACAGGCCAAAAGCCGCTGGATGGTGGCGCAAGACTTCGGCGTGTGGGAGGCCCTATGTCCAGCTGTGGACGTCTATCGGTTGATAATGATGATGACTATGATACCTGGACATGGCCAATCCTTCCAAGACTTTTGAAAGCCGCCTCTAGCACTAAGAGCGATGGATATCACAATGGGTAGAGGATCCATCTTTATGTTAAACTCGCAAATCAGATAATCTAAATTGGTTTTTAGGCGTAAACTCAATTTTGACGTGTATTTCGGTTTATCGAGCCGCCAGATAAATTGAGTGAGATACCGCGCCTGTATAGAGTACGCTACTCTGATACTTCGTTCAAGATCTGCCGCGTGCACGCTAAATTCGTTATGTGAACTGTTCGCAGTTGCCGCGATTATGGAAAATGCAATTTCCAGTAAAGTGTAGATGTATCATTTTTGCCGTTTTACTAACCATAATTAAACCTCAATGGCTCAAAGGTTAAAGTAGCGGACTGAAAACCGAAATATCGGTAGTTCAAACCCCACCCGTTGCACTAATGTCTTACCTTGCACAAGCTTTAGGCTGAAGGAGGGGAAAGGGGAATATTACTTACATTATTGATTACCATTGCTAATAGGTATATTTATTAAAAAAAGCTAAAAGAAAATAAAGAAGATAAATTGTATTTGTTTGTAGGATTTTTGTTTCTTTCGTCATCCAATCACTCTTGATTTGTCGATGACATAGTCGTTTGTTTGGTGGGAGGCTAGTAACCACCCTATACCAGCAAAGCCGTGCTACCAAGCATTTTAGCGTTCCGGTACGATGCCGTGTATAAACAAAAGGAGTATGTATGGGTTTAATAAAAACCCGTTTCCATCTAAAACTGCATCACAACTTACCATCAAGTGAGATTGCGCCAATAGCTAACTTGAATCTGAATTAAAAAAAAAACCGGCCAAGTGCGAGTCAGACTCGCGCAACAAGGGTTCCGTTCTACAGTCGTATTTTTTTGACATTTTGCACGATAATTCAAAAACTATGATGCATAAAAATAAATAAAAATCTGTTTTAGAATGCACAGGTGAAGACCTTTCATATGATACCCCACTTGATATAGTTATCTTACTTTGAATATTGAAAATACTAATTATTAGTTCATGACCACAATTTTTTTTTGTGTGATGTAACCACAAATTCTCGGTTTTCAGATTTTCCCCGAATGTATGTTATAAGATCTACCTACCTGCCAAATTTCATGATTCTAGGTTAACGGGAAGTACCCTGTAGGTTTCTTGACAGACAGACAGGTACGCAATCCTAAAAAGTCTATAATTAAGTGTAATGTAACATCTGGATTATGTCTAGTAAATAGCTTCATATATACCTAAAATCGTAGGAGAAAATAGGTTGTTGTTACAACCCTCTAAAGCCCTTACGGAAAAATACTGCAAATAAAGATACTAAAGATGAAAGTAATGATATCTTCTTTTCAATATCTAGTTAAGAGGGTATACCCAAACACATAAGGGTAAGATATGATATTAAATTCTATAGTACAGTACGCGGCCAAAAGTAATGTACATTGACCTTTAGAAGGAGATAGCAAAATTTTTAGAGCACTGTCTCTGTCGTTGAGACCGACAAAACGTCATATAGGTATATGAGTTTTTTTTTATTTTTTTTTATTCAGATACAAGTTAGCCCTTGACTGCAATCTCACCTGATGGTAAGTGATGATGCAGTCTAAGATGATAGCGGGCTAACCTGGAAAGGGTATGGCAGTTTTTATTAAACCCATACCCCTTTGGTTTCTACACGGCATCGTACCGGAACGCTAAATCGCTTGGCGCATGAGTATGAGTGACAGAGACAACGCTCTACAAAGCCGAAATGTCATTCTAAAGGCTGATGTACATTACTTTCGGCAAGTGGCGGAAGTGGCAATCGCGGTATGACGCGGGGGGACACCCTACACACCCGCAAGTCACCCGCGCTATCCCGCAGCGGGTTAGCACGGGGGCTGTGCGGGGGCTGTGCTATAGATGTATGTGTTTGTCTCTTTTTAGTGTCACTCTTTCGTTTCATCGAGTTTCAACTTTCAAATGATAATGGTATTAAAGAAGATTTCACGCCAAAAACATTGTTGCTAAGAAATTTTCCTTAGCAAAAAGTTTTTGAAGATTTTCAACTCGACAATTAAATGCTTACCATGAACGGTTTACATTGAATTGAAGTCATCGTGATCAACCCATCACCGGCTCACTACAGAACACGGGTCTCCTCTCAGAGTGAAAAGGGGTTAGGCCATAGTCTACCACGCTGGGCAAGTGCGGGTTGGCAGACGTTCCACACCTTTGAAAACATCAAGTAGAACTCTCAGGATGCAGGTTTCCTCACGACGTTTTCCTTCACCGTTAAAGCAAGTAACTCTGGAAAGTTAGAAGTGCGGACCCGGGATCGAACCCCCGACCTCCGTTTAGGAGACGAACGTCCTAATCACTAGGCTATAACAGCTTATGCTATCAGCATGTATTCATTGAACACACAGGTCTCTTTCGGACAGGGTTTCCTGCTCCTCAGCCGCCTTTACATAAAACTACATATACATACGGGACCAACTTCCGACTCCAACTTACTTTCCAACCCAGTTGTTGGTAACCTCAGAATTCCTATTTCGAAATACATAGAGCGTAATTCATGGACCTTCACTTGTGAAGAATTTTTGAAAAGCTTTTCTTAGAGGAGATTAACTTGAAAAATTGGTAACCTCAGAATTCCTATTTCGAAATACATAGAGCGTAATTCATGGACCTTCACTTGTGAAGAATTTTTGAAAAGCTTTTCTTAGAGGAGATTAACTTGAAAAATATATCGAAAAGCAAAATCCCAGGCACGCATGTCTAATCATGCGGGGTATGTGCGTTTTAAGCAATTAAATATCACTTGCTTTATTTGTGAAGGAAAAATCGTGAGTAAACCTGCATGCTTGATAGTTCTCTCATAATTTTTTCAAAGGCCTGCGAAGTCTACCAATCCACACTTAGCCAGCGTGGTGGACCAAACCTTTCTCGTTCTGATAGAAGACTCTTGCCCAATAGTGAGCCAGCCAAGGGTTTCTGGTGATACATAGATATAAATACCAACTGTCTTGCCATTTCTTTCCTTTTCTTGAAGATCAAGTTACCACGAATTGCTCTTTACATGTATTTTTTTTCTTTTGGGGGAGAACAAGTATCCTACAGTTTTGTGCGTGCTAGAAACATGGATGAACCAGACCCGATGCTAAAGTCGTTCTTAACCACCAAATGAACTGCCTCTTAAGTTGGAGAAGGAAGTCCGCCTAATCTGTAAAGGCTTATATAAAAAGATCAATACGAATCGGCAGCATGTAACGCGCAGTAAATTACTCGAGCCCAGATTCGGGCGAACCTTTTTGTTCGGTCAATGTTCGGTCAATGGCTAGGTGCGATCCAATATGCCGCCACTCAAACTGTCTAAGATACAGAATGCCTGCTTGATAAATTCACTTACAGATCCGGGGAACCTTTCACTCCGATCCGATGTTTCTTTCGGAATTAGCGCTTGTAAGGCCGAAAACACTCAGTTTTTTTTTAATTTATAGACCAGCGCTTGGCTGCAATCAGACCTGGTGGCAAGTGATGATGCAGCCTAAGATGGAGCGCGCTTGCCTAGAAGATGCCTAGGTTTACAGTTTGTAAGTATCTTCTTCTCTTCGTAAATATTTTAACTACCTTTTAATCATCATCATCATGATCAAACTATCGCCGGCTCACTAGATAGTACGGATCTCTTCCCAGAGTGAGGAAAGTTTTGGCCATAGTCTACCACGCTGACCATGAGCGGATTGGTAGACTTCACACACCTTTGAAAACTCCCAGGCATGCAGATTTCCTCACGATATTTGCCTTCACCGTTAGATAAAGCAAGTGATAATATAACTCCGAAAAGTTAGAGGTGCGTGCCCGGGATCGAACCCCCGACCTCAGATTAGAAGGCGGACGTCCTAATCGCTAAGCTATCACAGCTTATTATTTTTTATTTTATTTTTTTAAATTAAAATAAAGAAATTCTTATATAATATATTGGAGGGTCGATATTGACAAATATATGAAATTCTATCGACTGACCTTTAGAAGATGGCGAGAAGTAGCTGAATGGGGAAGATATAATATAGCAGCAGTATATCTAATATGACAGCAAAATATTGGCTAATGATAGATTTAGCTATTAGATACTTAGGTTAACAGATTGATATTGATGGCGTTTAGTAGTCGGTCGTTACAACTCATAAAGGCGTAAACAATAATCCTCAAACCCCATTAACCCTAAAAACTCCTACCATCCGTTGTATTCGCAACCAAGATTAAAAAGCTATCCAATAATTTATTTACACCCAATAAAGCAAGGGTCCTAATCGCCCCAATCAGCCTGAAAGTTAAATTAAACACATCCTCGCTGAAGCAATTGAGCGGCTCTTATTTGTATGGCTCTCTCGTACACTTCTGTATGTACTAGATGAGGCCCGCGACTTCGTCCGCGCGGAATTAGGTTTTTCAAAAATCCCGTGGGAACTCTTTGATTTTCCGGGATAAAAAGTCAAGTTCGTAGTCAATACCACGTCGTAGACGTGGCATTGACAATCGTACAAGTGTACGAGCATCGATATAAATGACAAGATATGATCAAGCGAACAAAATTTTTCACGTAGATACTAATGAACGACCCGTTTGAAATCCAGACGTCACTGAGGTTGCATTGGTGCATAAGCACCAATGAGTCGGTGCCATTTTGTTGGTTCAATAACCCTGTCCAAACAAAGTAATCAGTACCCTTATATAAATGCGAAAGTGTGTTTGTTTGTTGGTTTATTTGTTTGTTGGTTTGTCCTTCAATCACGTCGCAACGGTGCAATGGATTGACGTGATTTTTTGCAAGGGTATAGATGAAGATTTGGAGAATGTCATACGCTACTTTTTATTCCGGAAAATCAAAGAATTCCCATGGGATTTTTAAAAACCTAATTCCACGCGAACTCAGTCGCGGGCATCAGCTAGTGTAAAATACTATAGAACAGGATTCAAAAAATCTCGTCTGCATGCAAAATATATTTTCGATTTACTATATTTGCAATTTCGCCATTTTCTCAAAGTCATTCGTAGCTTTGAGACTGATCCGCATGCCGAATTTCATCCGCGAATCTATTGACGCAGTGAACACGTATCTCGTATATTGCCATAGCCCTAGTCGTAACTTTCATCTAGTATTTATTGAGAGGTTTCCCGCTCTTTGAGTGAAAGCTTTAATGGCCTCAAATAACTAAACGTTGCGAAGCTGTAAGAGTTTCTATATGCTATACACATATTAGTCGGGTCGGTACATTTTGATTCGGCAATTTTTATTGGTCAACAAACCCGACCCGATTTAACTTTTATATATTTTCGACTTTCATTTGGCTCGCCTATCGTCAAAACCACCTTGGTTTATTCGAGCTCCATTCGGCTTTTAGCAATTATGCGTCGTCGTTTGATCCCTTGACCGAACGAATTAATTATCACCAATATATATATCTTACAAATTAACAATTTTGATCATCAGTAAGCGTAAAATTTTACCTATTCTGAATAAACAATTTGAGTTTGACCGGCTATGCCACTTAAGGGCATTTGTGCACTTATATCGTGACTTCACGAATCCATCAAAAAAATACGAATCCAATGTACGTATTTGTATGACAGCCACTTTGAAGAATCACGGATACGAACCGAATACGGATGAGTGCACAAAGGCCCTTATAATAGACTTCGGTGGGTCGCGACCAAAGCGACTGATGGGTGGGAAAGATGCGCCATGGCTGATGTAACTAAACATATTATGTCAGACTAGCTTATGCGCGCGACTTCGTCCGCATAGACTTCACAAATTTCAAACCCCTACTTTACCCCTTAGGGGTTGAGTTATCAAAAATCCTTTCTTAGTGGATGTCTACGTCATAATAGTTATCTGCATACCAAATTTCAGCCCACTCCGTTCAGAAGTTTGAGCTGTGCGTTGATGGATCACTCAGTCAGTCAGTGAGTCAGTCACCTTTTCGTTTTATATATTTAGATGCCATACATTTTCAGTGTTTATGGACTCACCTCATGCGGTTAGTATTATTTGTATGGACTTCTACGCACATACAGTACGCAGCCGAAAGTGATGAACATCGGCCTTTAGAATGTCATTTTAGGTCTGTAGAGCGTTGTCTCTGTCACTCATACCCATACGACGTTTTGTCGATCTCAACGACCGAGACAGTGCTCTACAAATCTGCTATCTCCTTCTGAAGATCGATGTTCATCACTTTTGGTCGCATACTGTACGCTCACTACATCAACTCCGTATCGTCAGCGAACGAGGCGATCCGCTGAAACCGAACTGAGTAGGACCTACAATACTTGCTGGCAGACCGAGCTAACTATGCGTATAGCACTGCTAATAAAAAGTGTTCACTTTTATTTGACTTTATTTTACAATCGGTGTTTCTAAATAACGTATTTCTTGTTTAAATTACATCTTCTCTTTTTCATTACTCTGTCACAAAAATATATTGGATATAAAAGTCCTAAGTCTGAAAGCTTCAACCATAATGTATTTTATATGTATTCATTTCAAACCCTTTTATAGTGCTTCTTTCACTTACAATTTTATTAATATTGACTTCATTCTGTCATTTACAATGTATTTATTGTATGAAAACGTTTACAATGTTTACACAAGTAAATGAAACTTATTTTGCGTGAAAAGTAGAATAAGCGCGAGGTTTTATTATTACCTACCCAATTTCATAAACGTTCCATTTTAAAACGATTATATAGTACGCGAAAGGTCGAGATGGGGAGGGAACGCTTCGCACTACCCCGGTGCGGGCGAAAGCGGGTGACACGCGGAGGGGCGGGGGGCTCATACTCCGCCATCTCGACCTGTCGTGGACTATATCTTTAAAAGAATTTTCAGAATCCTGATCCTGATCTTTAATTCCGGAAATACCCCTCGCAAACTCTTTACAATATTAGTATCGATTCATTGCCCCATCAAAATTATCCCAATAATCAGGGATAAAAAGATACTATAAGCAGAGAATCGACTGAGAAATCGCACCAGTAAACATCATACATTTGAATATTTCATGCGACAAAATTCCAGCGAGATCCAAGCAAATAAGGAATTGTTGTCAATCGAATGCCCCGAAGGCTCGATCTGATTCGATTTGTAGAGGGTCGCCCACATGAGCGTGCCCTTCCTAACTATCCCCACTTGAATATACAATTAGGGTTTGTCTATCTATACCTAGTAGGTAGTTTTTTTTTACAATTTCTGGGTTTCACTTCAATTTACCCGCAACAACTCTGGAAAACGTGCCTTCTTATTATTTTTTTCTATTTTTTATTATTGTACACTGCTTTTTTAGAGGTTTCGGGACTGATTTGCAATTAAAAAAAAATTATCAACACAGGATGTTTCCGTGGTGGTCCCATAAAAATTTCCGGATCCAACTCCTCAATCCTGATGCTGCAGGGTTACTGTCCGCTTAAGTTATTAAGATGCTGAGCACGGAACAGAAAGAACAACTGTTTTTTCTGTTCCGTGATGCTGAGTAATATAGTTACCTGAGTAAGTATATTATATGAAGTCGGGCGAGCATAATAAAAGCGTCTAGAAATCAAAGCGTGAAGTTCGCCCGACTTCAATATACATACACGTGTAAAAATAAAAGTTATTTTTTACTTTGTAGTGGTTTTGGAAGTCGGTTTTTTTAATTTTTCTTTTTTAGGGTTCCGTACCTCAAAAGGAAAAACTGAACCCTTATAGGATCATTTTGTTGTCTGTCTGCCTGTCTGTCTGTCTGTCTATCCGTCTGTCAAGAAACCTACAGGGTGCTTCCCGTTGACCTAGAATCATGAAATTTGGCAGGTAGGTGGGTCTCATAGCTGGCTTTAGGGGAAAAATCTGAAAACCGTGAATTTGTGGTCACATCACACAAAAAAAATTGTGGTCATAAACTAATAATTAGTATTTTCAATTTTCGAAGTAAGATAACTATATCAAGTGGGGAATCATATGAAAGGGATTTACTTGTACATTTTATTTATTTTTAGGTATAATAGTTTTTGATTTATCATGCAAAATGTCGATAAAATACGATTGTCATAGTGAACCCTCAGTGCGCGACTCTGACTCGCACTTGACCGGTTTTTTGTATTTACTTTAACATTCTGAACACAAGAATGTAATTGTCCGTATATCATTACAATTCTTTGGTATCTAGAATACGGGAGTGGTCATTATCATTATTACGGCTTCAATAATTAACAAAATAAATTCCTATCTAATGACATACTTTGGAGGCTTCGTATTAATTGGATACTTCTGACGCTGTTCTAATTAAGTCACTTTTATACATTTACTTGCTATTTGTTGGGGAAATAATACGATTTGTCAAGGAGACGATGCCTTTGCGGAGGCTCTGTTGATATTTCTTTTTTTTTAATTCAGATACAACTTAGCCATTGACTGAAATCTCACCTGATGGCAAGTGATAATGCAGCCTACGATGGAGCGCGCTTGCCTAGAAGATTATTCTTGTTTTGAACGTACCCTTAAATTGGAGGGGAAAACTGATGCCGAAAATGCGTTCTATATCCTGCAGCTCGTTCCAGCAACGCACAAGACTGCAAATACTATTTTATACATGGCATAATCTTGTACCTATATCAAATATTTGAAAAGAGCAACCGCCGAGTTTCTTGCTGGTTGTTCTCGGTAGGAAAGGCATTCCGAACCAGTGGTAGATGCATCCGACTATTGGTAAGTACTTGTAAAAGTTTATACGAATAAAAAAGATTTTATTTTATTTTTATTTTATCTTAAAAGCAAATTACAAAGGCAGAGCATTTGAGCAACTTAGGTAGAAACAGTATGTAGGTAGCTAGGTACTTCTAAAAAGCTCTAAACTCCGAAACTGGCTCGATCCTGGCGCTCGAAAGCACTCGGTAGGTATTTCAAACTTGAAGCGATCTTATTGGCGTAGATTGAAGACTGGAGAGGATCAATGTTTTGTGCTGGAAAATTTCTGGGCTTTGTTTTGCTCGTTATTCACAAAAAGATGAATAATTACCTACTTTAGAATTTTTGCTGACTTCTAGGGTTCCGCCCCGAAGGATGCCAATCATAGATAACAGAAATATTCTACTAAGTACTACCAATCATATACAGGTTGTAACCTCCTGTACAGCTGCTCTATTGCGGCAGAATGAGAGCTACAATGTCACGATCGCAATCACCTCTGATTGGTTGATGCTCGCTCACTATTGGCTACAATGCATTGTTGCAACAAGAATAGCACAAATACAGCCAATAACAACAATTGAGATTGTAATAATGATTGATGCAGGTTTTTCGAAATCAACCTACAGGACGCTAGGAAAAATAAAGACCTCCAGGAGATACTTTCTACTGATGATTCCTGATATGATACCACAAAAAAAACGCGAAAAAATCTAAAAAAAATCCTACATTATGTAAAAGTTCACGATATATTGCAAATAAAACTACTGACTGACGCTAGAGGTCAACGAACATGGCGTAAGTAAGCCACTCGGAGCCAATGTCACGTCGTAGGCAGGGCATTGACCCGAGTTTCGCACGCTATGCACCACTAAAACTACTATGTCATAATACCTATCTGCGTGCCAAATTTCAGCCCAATCCGTCCAGTAAAGACAGCTCAAAAGCTGTGAGTCGACAGATCAGTCAGTCAGTCAGTCAGTCACCTTTTCCTTTTATATAATATTACTAGCTTATGCTCGCGACTTCGTCCGCCAAATTTCAAAACCATATTTCACCCCTTTAGGAGTTGAATTTTCAAAAATCCTTTCTTAGCGGATGCCTACGTCATAATAGCTATCTGCATGCCAAATTTCAGCCCGATCCGTCCAGTAGTTTGAGCTGTGCGTTGATAGATCAGTCAGTCAGTCAGTCAGTCATTCAGTCAGTCAGTCAGTCAGTCACCTTTTCCTTTTATATATATAGACTAGCTGATTCCCGCAATTTCATCCGCGTGGACTACAAACATTTCAAACCCCTATTTTACGCCCTTACGGCGGTTACGCACTCATCCGATCCGAGTCCGTGAATTCAGCCCGATCCGTCCAGCAGTTTGAGCTGTGCGTTGATAGATGAGTGATTCGCAGTTGTGACGTGCAAAGCTGAGTCTAAAAATAAAAGGGTACAACACCCTATCACCGGCCACTCCGCCCCGAGGCCGCTCCTCACGCCCTCATTGCTTGATTCCGTTATATCATATTTATCTTGTTACACTTTGTCGTGATTCGCTAAGATAAAGTTTGGAACGGTCGAGCTAGAATCCTGAGATGATTTTTAATAATATACGTGTTCTTAACATTGATACACAAAACCACAGATATAAATCAGTCAGTCAGTCAGTTAGTCAGTTAGTCATTCAGTCAGTCACCTTTTCCTTTTATATAATATTTAGATGGATTTAGAATCGCACTTGTGACGTGCAAAGCTGAGTCTAAAAATAAAAGGGTACAACACCCTATCACCGGCCACTCCGCCCCGAGGCCGCTCCTCAAGCCCTCATTGCTTGATTCCGTTATATCATATTTATCTTGTTACATTTTGTCGTGATTCGCTAAGATAAAGCTCGGAACGGTCGAGCTAGAATCCTGAGATGATTTTTAATAATATACGTGTTCTGAACATTGATACACAAAACCACAGATATAACCTAGAAGTGTAACTGTAAAAGTACTACTTAAAAATAACTAGCTTACGCTCGCGACTTCGTCCGCGTGGACTACACAAATTTCAAACCCCCATAATATACCCCTTTAGGGGTTGAATTTTTGAAAATCCTTTCTTAGCGGATGTCTACGTCATTCATAATAGCTATCTAAATGCCAAATTTCAGCCCGATCCGTCCAGTAGTTTGAGCTGTGCGTTGATAGATCAGTCAGTCAGTCAGTGAGTCACCTTTTCCTTTTATATATTTAGATTCAGTTGTATTGTTTTAATTGTGATTATAAATGTGTATATTAATTAGAGATGATTGAATTTTCCATGCTTGAAATTCGTGTGAATTTGTAAAAACTTTTATATTCCGATCCAGAAAGTTGTATATTCAAATTTTGTATGATCAATAAGCAAAGTTAGCTGGTTGTTCTAACAGTTTCTGAATGATTAACCTTTACGCAAATATTTTGGATTGGATATACTAAAAATCTACGAAAATTGGTATGTTTTTTTATTTTAGTAATGTTCTTCAATTTTTGAACGCAATTTAAGCTAGGAGCAAATCTATGAAAATTATTTTTAAAATTGAGGCACCACCCGCTACTTCGTCCGCATGGATTTAATTTTATAAATATCCTATTCGATTTTCCGGAATAACAAGTAGCCTAGGTCACGTCGTAATAATTGTCGTCATGTCGTGTCGCAGCAATTTTAGCATTTGAGATGTCGTGAGTGATATAAGTTATATATGTTATTATGTTATATGTTGTATATGCCCGAGTAGTTTCGAACCCGTCTGGGTTCAATTTATATTATTTTATTCAGATACAAGCTAGCCCTTGACTGCATTGTGGTAAGGGATGATGCAATTTAAGATAGAAACGGGCTAACCTGGATAATAAGGAGTATGAGTGGAGTGTATTTTATGTTTATGATGTCGTAGTAAGTTTCGTCAAAGTCGATTAAACGAATAGGCCGTGAAAAAGTAACAGACAGACATTTGGATTTCAATATTAGCATGGTTTATCCTGGATTTCGTATATCATTGGTCCTACCCTGGTCTACCCTCTAAATCGATTTAGCCCTGTTTTTTGACGGTGAATAAATTTGTTTGGATGTTTGGCAAAAAGTGGGGTAAAGTGTGCGATTTACATCCCAAATGTGCGGGTGACGGTGACGGGCCCTACACTTGATAGATATGGTGATAACCATCGATCTACTTCTTCTAGATTTCCGTAGTTCTTAACATACCTGATGTGATCGTATTTATTATTAGACGTTAGCCACGACTTCGTCCGCGTGGATTTGGGTTTTTAAAAATCCCGTGGGAACTCTTTGATTTTCCGGGATAAAAAGTAGCTTATGTCCTTCCCCGGGATGTAATCTATCCCTGTTCCAAATTTCGTCAAAATCGGTTGAACAAATGAGCCATGAAAGGCTAGCAGGTATCAGACAGACAGACACATCTCTACAATTTTTGTAACAAAGCTACACCAAACAAAAATCTGCATACACAAAACAGTGTATTATAAAATCCAAACGGGAAAACTTTGCGAACAACGAATGAATACAAGAGAAGAAGAAAATACAATATTTAAAACCCGTTCCTCTTTTAATATTAAAATAAAAAAAAACCGCTAAAAGCGACCAAGTAAGCGGGCGCCTTATTCAAAAGTATTTTCAACTTCTTTAATTTCACTCGGCGGATTAAGGTAAATGTGTCTCAATTTATGCTGTAGGTACACTTAGTATAAGATTTTACGTCTCACCAAACGTTGCTAGAATTCGAGAGTCGAAACACAATTACGTCAAAGTAAAATGGACCTAAAGCGCCTTGAATTAAAGTAAAAAATTAAATGCATTTTAATTTCGCAACGTTACCGCTTGAAGCGCTGGCTGTAGATGTGTAGACATAGGTACTTGTTTATGATTGCAGGCGTTTTGGGTTCGCCTACAACTCGTGCGGGCTCGGGTACACTCACCGAACTCGAAGTTCTGCATTACGTTGCTCCAATCCAGGGATTTATTGGGATTGTTAAATTAAAAGCGGAGGAGCTGCAAAACACGTCCATTAATTTTCAGGTGAGGTGAAGAGAAAGCGAGAGGGGAAAATTTACAGATTAAATACAGTCTTGTAGACACAGATAACATAATACAACAATTTAGCTATTTTAGAATACTAAACAATACTTGAACTTTAAAACAAGGCGTTTAAGATCCAGTTTACTACAACGCGAAAGTGTTTCGACACTCGAATACCATCAACGTTGGTGAGACATAAAATCTCGTACTAAGCGTACAGGTAGGAATAAAAAGTTTTATCGCTTTAAAAGTTCTCGATTCGTCGCAGTTCCGTCGGTAAAGATTTCGGCCGCTTAATTCACGTTCTTTTAACGCTTTCAACTCAACTTTGTGTTGGAATAATTTGGCGTACGACTTTGTAGCTTTTGAATCTATTTTTAGGGCTCCTTACGTAAAGGGATCTAACGGTGCCAACCCATTACTAAGCCTCCGATGTCCATCCGAAGTCCGAACATCTATCTGTCTATCAGCGGACTTTATCTCACGAACTGTATTAGGTAGGTAGAGTTAAAATTTTCACAGGGTATGTACCTATAAATAGTACAAATTTCAAAATGGCCGCCGTGAATATTAATAAAAGGGTACCAGAAGTGAGTTTAAAATCAGACAGAAAAAGCAGGGCATTTAAGCTATTTTGGGATTGGTTATTGGAATGTCCTCTTTTGTTAAACTTGCGCGCAGACATTGATCACACGCGTAGAGGCTTACCGAGAGGTTTACTCTTTATACTAAACTAACTGTAACATTAACCTGATCAGGCACAAAATTACTATTACAACCAATCAATTAAAATGGCGACCTAAACACAAAGCATTTAGTAGTCGGTTGAGTCTGCGTCTGAACGCAGACTGGCTTTAAAACCATCAACCACCCGTATTTATACAATCGACACAAGATGTTGACGCAACAGATCACGTGATTTCTGTCAGAGATAATAAATTATAAGTGCGATAACATTAACAAGAATTAAAACGTAGGTAGTGTTATATTATTATGTAGTTATTATTATGTTACGATGGTACGGAACCGTTGTGTGCCATAATAGTCAATGAAAAGTACTATTGATAAACGTATTCACTAGGATTCTTAGGTTTAACCTGTGAGAGTTGAGAGTATTCGGAACCGGTGGTGGAGTTACTAATGCCAGACTCAAAAGATTCAAAAGCTTTTAAAGAATTTTGTCAGTGCTTATTTATTTATGGTCTGAAACTCTCACCAGTTTTAGACCATATCAGTACCCTTATTATCAATGCGAAAGTGTGTTTGTTTGTTGGTTTGTCCTTCAATCAAGTCGTAACAGAGCGACGGATTGACGTGATTTTTTGCATAAATATAGTTAAAGGAGACCTGGAGAGTGACATAGGCTGCTTTTTAGTCCGGAAAATCAAAGAGTTCCCACGAGATTTTTAAAAAACCTAATTCCACGCGTACGAAGTCACGGGCATCAGCTAGTAAGAAATAAGTTCTACTTTTTTATTAAATAGGTAGTGAATATTCCAACAAAAAGCTCTCATATTTAATTGAAGTCGTTCGTTAAGAATAAGGCAAATTATATTCAACTACGCTTTTATCGCTTAATTATAAAATTACGCAGAAAACTCGCTTAGTTTCCCACACGTTTCTGCGTCAGGTTATTTGATATACATTGCTGAGATTTATAGCTGTATTTCTTCACACGGCTATACAAAGCCGGCATTGTACAGTGAATCAAATGAAACTATCACTATTTGTATAGACGATGGTATTCCAGGCGGCAATTCCCTGACCCAGTTTTGAGATTGTACGTTTTGACCCAGAGATATAAAGCATTAAAAATCTTTTTTCAAAGAGTTTAAATCTATGCAGCCAAGTTATTCTAGGATGGAAACTTTTAATATTTTAACGTGACTGCAATATGCGAGCTATTGTTGTGGTTCTGAAATCTTAAAAGTGTTAGGTATATTATATATTTAACCGATTGAAAAAGGGCAAAAAACAGAAGGTTGATATTTTTGTAAGACGGATAGATTTTAAGGTAGCTTTTTGGCGTGTACTTGCCGGCTCTTCTCAGTAGAATATACATTCCGAAGCACTGGTAGAGTCGCAGATGGTACATCACCTAATCGAGTAAAAATAAATGTGATTTTTTAGCATTTTTTCTTCCCATCGAGTCACCCCAGAGCAAAAGTGTGACTCATTGGGAATTGTAATTTATAAAAAGGTTGCAACTAGTAACAGTGTGGCTCGATGGGAGAAAAATGTCAATGAATTCCCAATGAGTCACACTATAACACGATTCAGTGTGACTCGTTGGAAAGATAAGGCAGTGAGCGAGCCCGAGCGAGCATCGCTTAACGAATATCGCTAAGTGAGTTTATTTTTGAAAGCTCGTCGCTCAGCGACAAAACTAGTAAAGCGAGTCGTCGCCGGCAGTGTGAACAGTCAGAGAGCAACTTTTGATATAAGCATCTTTTTATGGCATGTACATTTATTGTGCGTTTCTTGAGAGAGAAAATCGCCGATAGTTAGTCGTTTTCTCGCCGGCGGTCGGACCACTGCTAAAAGAGACACTAGTTGTCATACTTAATTTTGATGAGAAATTAGTTCGTTGTTTGAATGAGGTACATTTATGGACGGGAAGGGGAACAATCTTATTTAAATAAAAAAGAGGAGCCCTCAGTAGAGCGCACCTGTAATCCGTCGATTGGAGACCACCTGCCGGCTGGAGTGCGGTCGGGAACCGCCGACGCGCAATTTATGCTGAGCACCACTCGCCGCCGCTGAGCCGGCGTTAAAACACCCTCCACATTAACCGGCCGGAGATAGGCACTCCTACCCTATCGTTTAATTGTTCGTTTTCGATTTTCACAGGCACCCGCTTGGCCGCTATTTTAAAAAAAACGGGCCAAGTGCAAGTCACGCTCGCGCAACGAGGATTCCGTACTACAGTCGTATTTTTTCGACATTTTGCACGATAATCAAAAAATTATGATGCATAAAAATAAATAAAATTCTGTTTTAGAATGCACAGGTAAAAGCCCTTTCATATTATGATACCCCACTTGATATAGGTAGTTATCTTACTTTGAAAATTGAAAATACTAATTATTAGTTCGTGACCACAATTTAATTTTTTTTTGTGTGATGTAACCACAAATTCATGGTTTTCAGATTTTTCCCCGAATGTCTGCTATAAAACCTCTACCTGCCAAATTTCATGATTCTAGGTCAACGGGAAGTACCTACCCTGTAGGTTTCTTGACAGACCAACAGACATAAAGACAGGCACACAGACAACAAAGTGATCCTATAAGGGTTCCGTTATTCCTTTTGAGGTACGGAACCCTAAAAAAGAAAATTGTGGGCATGTACCTAGTCTGGCCAGGCTTCATACTAAAATATTCAAACCCCTTTTTTTAAACAAACAAAGTTAAATAACAGAACTTATTAATAAAAGCAGTAATAATAAGTCCATGGCTACAATCAAAATGTTCAACAAAAGTACGTACACGGCCAAAGTGTCGTTCCAGCATTTTACTGCGGAATCCTAATTAGGAATGCCCTCATAACGTTTCTACTTCCACAAAGTTTAATACTTTGATGGGCGTGAGAAGGAAGACAGCTGAACATTTTTATTTTTATACTTTAGTCCGTCGTTACTCATTACTGAGTCCTTTTCTTGTGTTTTCATGGAACTCCGTGTTACAGTCTACCTACCTACTTGTAGCTGGACTGATGTACACACATACAAATATCCATACTTATCCTAATCCTATATCCTATAATATTATAAATGTGAAAGTGGGGATGTTTGGATGTTCGTTACTCAATCACGCAAAAACGGCTGAACGGATTTGGATGAAATTTAAAATGGAGATAGATTATACCCTGGATTAACACATAGGCCACTTTTCATCCCGGAAAATTAAAGAGTTCCCGCGGGATTTTGAAAAACCAGAGAATATAATCATAGTTTCTCAAAATCTACAACTAAGTATGTAAGTATCACATAGGATTGATGCCAAGTTTTAGTCCGCTAAGTCTAAGCCTAGGAATGTTTAGAGTACCTATCCAAGTGAACACTAATGCGAGTAGCTTGTAATAAATCAGGTCGTGGCGCTCCCATGGACCTAAAACATGAATAAATGATATCATTCGTCAAAGTCGGATCGGCCCCCTTCCCAAACCTACGCAGATGATGTCTTACTCGAATCAATTTTAATGTCCCATTCAAATAGGCCTGTGTGACAAACAGCAATACGTTGACCCAAATCGGTAACTGGAAGGGTGACCGACTTTAGTTGTTCCAATTTGGCCTTTAGGTATCATTAGTAAAATAAGTATTTGTAAAATTATAATTAAACTAGATAATGCCCGCGATTTCCTCCGCGTGGAATCAGGTTTTTTAAAATCCCGTGGAACCTCTTTGATTTTCCGGTATAAAAAGTAGCCTATTTCACTCTCCAGGTCTTAAATATACCTAACCATGCAAAAAATCACGTCGATCCGTCGCGTTGCTCCGTTGCGACGTGATTGAAGGACAAATCAACAAACCAAGTAAAAAGTTCTGTTTCGAGGTTCAACCTTGAGTTCTTTAACGACATTAAAGTAATTCGATTTGGATAATTCATCCGCCATTTTAAACTGAAATTTGTACTAATTAAGGGGATTAGTCGGCCGTGCTGCTTAAAAACAAATTACTTAACGTAGATCAAAGAACTGTGTGCTTAGTACAAGATTTTACATCTCACCAACGTTGGTAGTATTCAACAGTCGAACCAAAATAACGTCAAAGTAAAAGGGACCTAAAAGCTCTTGATTTACAGTAAAAAATACAGTACCACCAATTTCAATCTCACAACGTTTGCACTTGAATCGCTGGCTGTAGATATATGGACAAACTTAGGCATTGAAACAAGTCTGTTAAGGTCCATTTTACTTTATCGCTGAAGTGTTTCAACGATCGAACATTATCAACATCATAAAATCGTACATTAAACCTATAGCACAGTATGCTTAGTATTAGGTTTTACATCTCACCAATGTTGGTCGAATTCAACATTCGAACCAAAATAACGTCAATGTAAAATGGACCTAAAGGCTCTTGACTTACAGTAAAAAAATTCAGTACCATTAATTTCAATTTCACAATTTTTCTTCTTGGAGTGCTGGTTGTAGATATATGGACAAACTTGAGCATTAAAACAAGGCTGTTAAGGTCTATTTTACTTTAACGTTGAAGTTTTTCAACGCTCGAATACTATAAACATTAGTGAGATATAAAATCTTATACAGGGTGTAAACGCTAGCAAATACGAAGACAGGTCTACTGAGAATTACTAAGAAAAAGCGAAAAATAAATAATTAGAACCTATATTTTAAAAAAATCTCAATGTATTGCAAATAAAACAACTGACTGACGCTAGAAGTCAACGAACATTATGTAAATAAATGCCGCAGGGTCAATACCGCGTTGTGAGTGGGGCATTTACCATAAGTTTTGCAGCCTATATACATTGCGGATTTGAAAAATACTAAAACTACAAGTATAAGGCAAATGGTTATTGGTATTGATAAAATAAAATAAATAAATAAATAAAAATCTTTTTTATTCAAATAAACTTTTACAAGTACTTTCGAATAGTCGGATGCATCTACCACTGGTTCGGAATGCCTTTCCTACCGAGAAGAACCAGCAAGAAATTGGATAGTGTTCAGGTAGTAGAATAATAAAGCTAACCGTCGAAAGCGCTAAACTTGTCGTTTGTCGCCTAATATTCCAGTGACAGTACATTTACGCTAGGCTATCACCACTCTGGAACATAGGCATATCCAACGTCTAATATATAAAAACGGGCCAAATTGAGAACCACCTCCTTTTTTCTGGTGGGAGGCTTCAGCCGTGGCTAGTTACCACCCTACCGGCAAAGCCGTGCCGCCAAGCGATTTAGCGTTCCGGTACGATGCCGTGTAGAAACCAAAGGGGTATGGGTTTAATAAAAACTGCCATACCCCTTCCAGGTTAGCCCGCTATCATCTTAGACTGCATCATCACTTACCATCAGGTGAGATTGCAGTCAAGGGCTAACTTGTATCTGAATTTAAAAAAAAAAAAATTGACACAAAATCGGTTTCTGACAATTGTGAATAGCTTCATGTAAAATGTTCTGCCACTGGAAGATTTAAATCCGGGCTCGACAAACAACAAGTGGAAACGGGGGGTAAGTCATAGCTAGCGTTGTAATTACACCCTGTACTGCACTAAGCCTATAGAAATGTCGTATCGGAGTCTGCCGGGCGTCGAGCGCTGTGCAAAAAGGCTAATTAATTAGAAAAGGGTTGGCAAGGCTCGATGAAATTACCGGTATCGGACACAGAGCAACTGGCTTTCGATTAATGACGCAATTTGATACCTAACACCTTTACAACCCTTACCAACAAAAACACGGCGTAATTTTTATTTTTATTTTTTATTTTATTTATTAGGAACACACACAATACATTAATTTAACACAAACTACGACACTTATAGACAAACACAGACTGATAAATGTATCTATAAAATGTGTACACAGCATTTGCAAAATATCTAGACAAATAAAAAGAACTTAACTAACTACTTAACTAAACTATTAATAATTAAGTTACTTAGGAGATGAACCCACCGTAAAATGATAAGAGCTTTTTTTTTAATGCAGTAGCTGAGTCATGAAATATGTCGAAGCCAGGTATCTTTTTTGATATTTCGTTAAATTTTGCACATATACGCATAATTGGGGCTTGATTTCCGAGATGAGAATATATATAATAAATCGTACCTTTAATACTTAGACATACATATTATTATTACTACCCATATTATAATTGCAAAAATTTGTTTGTTGGTTTATCCTTAAATCACGTCGCAACGGAGCAACGGACCAACGTGATTTTTTACATGGGTATAGTTAAAGACCTGGGGAGTGACTGCCTACTTTTTATCCCGGAAAATTAAGGAGTTGTCATGCCATGCCAAATTTTAGCCCGATCCATCCAATAGTTTGAGCTGTGCGTTGATAGATCAGTCAGTCAGTCAGTCACCTTTTCCTTTTATATATTTAGATAAGATTAATTATATAGGTAGCTAAGTAGGTATAATATAGGGCCCTAGTCGAGTAGAAAGATCTAAAGTGTAGTTTGCAAAGTTCAATAAAAAGAGAGCTTCTTCACTAAAGTCCTCGGCGTAAATGAATGCCGTGGGTACGTAGCTAATGATCCCTTAAAACTGCTAAGTTTCGCTAATAAGTGCCGCTCGCTACGACACGCGAAAAGTTCATCATGGCCGTGCTCGCTCGTGATATTACCACTATTAGAGAATATTAATTTAGTCATAATTACACTGAATGTATTGTTGTGAAAGTATGGCTATTGAAAATCCTACCCTAATGTGGTCTCGTAGAACTTTCTGGATCCAATTCCTCAATCCTGATGCTGCATGGTACAGCACTCCTAAACCATAGAGATTCACGAACTGTTCGTACTTCCTAGTGAAATAACATTGCAAATGTCGAGCATAGACTTTGTTATTAAATTTTTATAATTTTTATGATAGTCTTGATATACATAGAAACAAAAGTTATTTTTTACTTTGCATAGTGGTTTTTTAATTTTTAATTTTACTACCCCGAAAGAGTTAAAACGCGATTCCCCACGAGATTTTCAGAGTATTCTGAAAATCTCGTGGGGAACTCTTTCGTATTTAGTATTAAATCCATGCGGACGAAGTCGCAACCAGCATCTAGTTAAGTAATAAAGCTTACGGCACGTGTAAGATTGTGTCACAATGTTTATGCAAATTGAACCGCGGGATTCCTGTATTCAGTCATAAAAGTAATATTACAAGTCATGTCAAATTATAACGCTGGGGCCTACCTGCGAAAAAATGTTGTAAAAAACCGGCCAAGTGCGAGTCAGGCTCGCGCAATGAGGGTTCAGTACTACAGTCGTATTTTTTCGACATTTTGCACGATAATTCAAAAACTATGCATAAAAATAAATAAAAATCTGTTTTAGAATGTACAGGTGAAGACCTTTCATATAATACCCCACTTGATATAGTCACTCACTTCAAAAGTTAAAAATACTAATTATTAGTTCATGAATTTTTTTTGTGTGATCTAACCCTAAATTCACGGTTTTCAGATTTTTCCCCAAATGTCAGCTATAAGATCTACCTACCTGCTATATTTCGTGATTCTAGGTCAACGGGAAGTACCCTGTAGGTTTTTTGACAGACAGACAGACAGACAACAAAGTGATCCTATAAGCGTTCCGTTTTTCGTTTTTTTTTTAAATAGAGATAGCTATATTCCACTGAAACAGATCAAATCTGTATGGTGCAACATGCAGCATGCAATATGCACCACCCGCCCTCCCACTGCTGAACATGCAGGAAAAGCCAGCCACAAGGCAAGCAATGCTCACCACCACCACGCAGCACCACACAAATCCCAAAACACGCTCGACACACGTTTCGCCCCGACACCAGAGCATCCTCAGAAGATGCAGACCTTGCAATCTACAATTGCAAATTTGTAAATTTAGTGTAGTGTTTTAGGATTTGTGTGGTGCTACGTGGCTGCTGGTGGTGCGTATTGCTTGCTTGGTGGCTGGCTTTTCCTGCATGTTTAGCAGCGGGAGGGCGGGCGATGCACATCGCATGCTGCATGTTGCATCATATAGATTTAATCTGTTTTAGCGGATTATAGCAACCTAGATGATGCCCGCGACTTCGTCCGCGTGGATTTAGTGTTTAAAAAATCCCGTGGGAACTCTTTGATTTGACTTGACTCCCCTGGATGCGAGGTACCTCTGTACCAAATTTCGTCAAAATCGGTTGAACGGATGGGCCGTGAAAAGCTAGCAGACAGGCAGACAGACAGACAGACAAACAGACAGACACACTTTCGCATTTATAATATTAGTTTGGATGAATTAAGCTGGTCCATTGTACTACGAAAAAATATCAGGCACAAAAGGTATGAAAGTTCACGAGCGAAAGGAATTGATTAAACCGATGTATCACGAGCGAGCAGATCGTAAAATATCTGCCTCCCTCACTACAAACAGTAGGTAGGGTCAGCAACAAAGCTAGGTTTGCACTCGTTGTACATAGTTACCTATAGTCGTATACGACGGGGGGGTGACAGCTTAGAAAAGCTAATAGTTGACGGGCAACACTAAGGGGAAAAGAGCGAGAGGACGCTCACCAACTAGGTGGTTCGACCAGCTAAAGGAGTCCAGCAGGTTTGGGTTTTATCTCATTGTAAAAATGGCCACCGACAGAAGCCGGTGGAAGCGGATAATCCATTCGAGGGCAGTTTGCCAGGACCACGATCTTCAGCAATGAAGGAACGACCGGAGAGAGAGAGAGAGAGAGTCGCTTGTACTGGCGGGTGTAAACCTAGCTTTGTTGCTGACTGTACAAACCCTCACGACTCCTCAGATTGAGGACAGCTCGTAAAAAGGAATCATACACCTACGAAAATGAGAAAACTAATAGAGAAACAGGACAAGTAGTAAAAATAGGCTTTTTTAGGGTTCCGTACCTCAAAAGGAAAAACGGAACCCTTATTGGATGACTTCGTTGTCTGTCTGTCCTTCTATTCGTCTGTCGTGCCTGTCAAGAAAATGCTATACCAAGTGGGGTATCATATGAAAGGGCTTTACTTGTACATTCTAAAACACATTTTTATTTATTTTTAGGCATAATAGTTTTTAATTTATCGTGCAAAATGTCGATAAAACACGAATTGTAGTACGGAACCCTCAGTGTGCGAGTCTGTCTCGCACTTGACTGGTTTTTTATACATTTTTATGGAGTGAGTGAGTAGCCTCATTTCTAGCATGGAATAGTAATAACTAGCGACCTATAGTAATACTTACTCCATAAAAACCGGCCAAGTGCGAGTCAGGCTCGCGCAATGAGGGTTCCGTACTACAGTCGTATTTTTTCGATATTTTGCATGATAATTCAAAAACTATGATGCATAAAAATAAATTAAAATCTGTTTTAGAATGTACAGGTAAAGACCTTTCATATGATACCCCACTTGATATAGTCACTCACTTCGAAAGTTGAAAATACTGATTATTTATAGTTGATGACCACAATTTAATTTTTTTTGTGTGATCTAACCCTAAATTCGCGGTTTTCAGATTTTTCCCCAAATGTCAGCTATAAGATCTACCTACCTGCTAAATTTCATGATTCTAGGTCAACGGGAAGTACCCTGTAGGTTTCTTGACAGACAGATAGACAACAAAGTGATCCAATAAAGGTTCCGTTTTTCCTTTTGAGGTACGGAACCCTAAAAATGAATAAAGAAAATGGCATCAACAAAGTACAGTAGCTAGTTCTGCAGGCATGCGTGTTCCATCTCATTAGGCGTACAAAATGTGGCCCAGCGGAAATAGATGGCCGTAATTATAGCTGAGAGGAACCGGTTTATCTCAAACAAGGGCGGTAATGGTGCAGGGTGGGGATCGTGACCAAAATATTTTACCCACTCCTTTACGGTACAACCTCTTAATATCTAAATATATAAAAGGAAAAGGTGACTGACTGACTGACTGACTGACTGACTGACTGACTGACTGATCTATCAACGCACAGCTCAAACTACTGGACGGATCGGGCTGAAATTTGGCATGCAGATAGCTGTTATGACGTAGGCATCCGCTAAGAAAGGATTTTTTAAAAATTCAACCCCTAAAGGGGTGAAATAGGGGTTTGAAATTTATGTAGTCCACGCGTACGAAGTCGCAAGCATAAGCTAATATTAAAATATATAAAAAGAAAATGGTGACTGACTGACTGATTGATCTATCAACTTACAGCTCAAACTACTGGACGGATCGGGCTGAAATTTGGTATGCAGATAGCTGTTATGACGTAGGCATCCGCTAAGAAAGGATTTTTGAAAATTCAACCCCTAAAGGGGTGAAATAGGGGTTTGAAATTTATGTAGTCCACGCGGACTAAGTCACGAGCATAAGCTAGTATTTAAATATATAAAGGTGACTGACTGACTGACTGATCTATCAACGCACAGCTCAAACTACTTGTCGGATCGGGCTGAAATTTGGCATGCAGATAGCTGTTATGACGTAGGCATCCGCTAAGAAAGGATTTTTGAAAATTCAACCCCTAAAGGGGTGAAATAGGTGTTTGAAATTTATGTAGTCCACGCGGACGAACTCACGAGCATAAGCTAGTATTTAAATATATAAAGGTGACTGACTGACTGACTGACTGACTGACTGATCTATCAACGCACAGCTCAAACTACTGGACGGATCGGGCTGAAATTTGTCATGCAGATAGCTGTTATGACGTAGGCATCCGCTAAGAAAGGATTTTTGAAAATTTAACCCCTAAAGGGGTGAAATAGGGGTTTGAAATTTATGTAGTCCACGCGGACGAAGTCGCGAGCATAAGCTAGTATTAAAATATATAAAAAGAAAATGATGACTGACTGACTGACTGAGCGATCTATCAACACACAGCTCAAACTACTTTCTCCCTGTATGTTTTCTACTCAATCTTCTACTAAGCACTTTCTAAAGCCCAAATAATGGCTTACAATAAACGAAAAAGAAGTTTTTTCTGCACTGCACAGTCGGTAAACTAATTTAATAAGTCAGTGAGGTAGAAAGTTAAAAGAAAACTCATCCATCTCCCGTTGTGGGAAGTTCGCGAGGAAATGTGAGAAAAACTAAACTAAAGCGTTGCCGCAGCGATTCTTGCTACTTTGTTTGTATACCTGATGGAGGGAAATGTGTTTAGTTATTGCATATTCATCGAAGACGTATTGGTGATCAATTGTTTTTGTTCTTGTATGGAATAAAGCTTGACTGTGCTTTAACCCCATGTGTCTTGAAATTGAACTACACTGTGATGAAAAATCTCTCCAGTACTTTGAGCTGTGCATTCATAAATAATTAATAAATAAAATAAAATAAAATGTTTTTATTTCGACCAACAAGGATCATATTGGTGTTAGTAATTACACGAAACTTAAACCTATTTGTTAAAATAAAATAAAAATCTTTTTTATTCAAATAAACTTTTACAAGTAGGTACTTTCGAATAGTCGGTTGCATCTACCACTGGTTCGGAATGCCTTTCCTACCGATAAGAACCAGCAAGAAACTCGGCGGTTGCTCTTTTCAAATATTTGTTATAGGTACAAGATTATGCCATGTATACAAAAGTATTTGCAGTCTTGTGCGTCGCCGGAACGAGCTGCAGGTCAAATCCACCCTCTTTTATCATTTAGATAATCTTCAATTGTGTAATATGCTTTTTTCAGGAGCACATTTTTAATAGATTTTTTAATAGTAAAATAATAGTTAGTAAAATATCTATAACTATTTAAATTTAGGACAGGATCGATTTGCCAGCACGTGAATCATACAACAGTGATTCAAGTACTGGCAGTCGATCCTGTCAGAAAATACCTTCAGGAGGCCGTTGGAGCTGGACCGGACTCTACGCAACAAGGATGTGCACTGCGCTCGCATAGTAGTATAAAATAAAAACCGGCCAAGTGCGAATCAGCCTCGCGCACTGAGGGTTCCGTAGTACAATCGTATTTATCGACATTTTGCACGATAAATCAAAAACTACTTACTATATCTCGTTCAAACCAATTCTTGGTGGAAGTTTGCATGGTAACGTACATCATATATTTTTTTTGTTTTATCATTCTCTTATTTTAGAAGTTACGGGGGGGGAGACACACATTTTACCACTTTGGAAGTGTCTCTCGAGCAAACTATTCAGTTTAGAAAAAAATTATATTAGAAACCTCAATATCATTTTTGAAGACCTATCTATAAATACCCCACACATATGGGTTTGATGAAAAAAAAATTTTTGAGTTTCAGTTCCAAGTATGGGGAACCCCAAAATTTATTGTTTTTTTTTTCCATTTTTGTGTAAAAATCTTAATTCGGTTCACAGAATAGGTACAAGTGCGAGTCATGCTTGCGCACCGTATTTTTTCGACATTTTGCACGCTAAACACGAGGTACGGAACCCTAAAAATGTGTACAATAAATAAAATAACAGAAAAAAAATTGAATAACAGAAACAACAAAAATATTAGTTTAGTGTATCATTTTATAGTAGATTATATTTCTGTTAAGTATATTTAAATGTCATTTGTTTCATTTTAGAAATTTCAAAGGTAAAATATTGGTAGGTGAAATATTTTTAGATAAATATTAAGATATTATTATTATATACATCTTATTTCACATGTTTTGCTTTTCGATAGGTAATGATTTCGTTATTCCTTTACAATCAAAATATTGCACGAATTTTGTTTTGCTCGAATTGTTGATAGCAACATTCAATTCAAGCCCAATTCAGGGAGTACTTCAACTCTTTTAAGAACCCCCTTAAATCACCCCCTGCTTTTCTAATAACACTAACGTTTACGGGAAGACGTCCTCTCCGTTCCACTTTAACGTGCCTTTATTTTTAATGACAACACTTGGAAACGCATTAAAGTTCACATATGCGGGCCCGGGGGCACCCGGGGCCCGAGCGCGCCTGCCATACTAACAGGTATTATTGTTGCTTCATATTGAAACATATACACATTGTCTAAAATTTCTCAGTGCTTGAAGACCAGAGACATGATCGCTAACTATGGGCCTCATAAGAGAGCTCAGAGTCACTCAGCGGGCAAGGGAGAGAGCTATATGCGGAGTTTCTCTACGTGATCAAATGAGAAATGAGGAGATCTGTATGAGAATTAAGTAATTATAGATCAACGGGTTGCGAAGCTGAGATTGTATACAAGGGAATCGGCCCCATTGTGAAGCTAAAGTACGATTCGCATTCCCATTAAAAATGCCCTAAGTACCTACTCCCCCCCTCCCCCTCCTCGATATCACGCGTACTAACTTTTAATTAACGACTGTTGCGTGACGTGTCGGTGGTTGTTTCGAGCAATCTATCACGTTTATGTGATACATGATACGTGGTAGGTACGGATATAAATTCGCAGATTGAAATTATCATACTTTAGTCGTTTTCAGTGTTTCGTACCCGAAGGGTCCCAAGCGGACTCTATCACTAAGTTTTTATGATTTTTATAGTGTTTTACCTATACTTAAAGGAAAGGAGATGAACAAAAATTGTATAGACGCGTGCCCCAGAATGTACAGAGATGATATATGTGCCATAAAAATCTTCTATTTTAAGAAAAAAAAGTCACATGTTGTTTTGCAGTCGTGGCATTAAGTTTGTGATAGGCATAAAAAGACTTCAACCCAGGGCCGGAAAGTGAAAAAAACCAGCCAAGTGCGAGGTAGGCTCGCGCAATGAGGGTTCCGTACTACAGTCGTATTTTTTCGACATTTTGCACGATAATTTAAAAACTAATGATGCATAAAAATAAATAAAAATCTGTTTTAGAATGTACAGGTGAAGACCAGGTGAAGATAATATGATACCCCACTTGATATAGTCACTCACTTCGAAAGTTGAAAATACTAATTATTAGTTCATGACCACAATTTAATTGTTTTTGTTTGATCCAACCCTAAATTCACGGTTTTCAGATTTTTCCCCAAATGTCAGCTATAAGATCTACCTACCTGCCAAATTTCATGATTCTAGGTCAACGGGAAGTACCCTGTAGGTTTCTTGACAGACAGACGGACAGACAGACAGACAGACAGACAGACAACAAAGTGATCCTATAAGGGTTCCGTTTTTCCTTTTGAGGTACGGAACCCTAAAAAGGGGAAATCTTGGACAAAATCGATTTAAATTCTTATTTTTTTAATTATTTTCAGCGACTGCTTTTAAATGATAAATGTAGATAGTTATTATAAAATTCATTGTATCTTTTATCTGAATTTATTATAATACATTTATATTTGTTCAGCCTGGGGCAAATTTCGTCCATTTCTTTTCTAAATAATTTTAAATACATAGGTATCAAAAATTGCGGACTGGCAGGAATCGAACCCGCGTCTCTTGGGCTCGCACCCGACGCTCTGACTACTAAGCTACGGATCGCATTGTTATATGGGCATTTAGTGGTAGACGCCTCTGACGATTCAAAAATACTTGTGAAAGTTTAACTTTTACGTTTGCACGTTGCGTGGATCCTTTGCGTTCATGCACAACAAGAAACCTTGAGACTCTAAAGTTTGTCCATCAATTCCATCAATACTGCCTTAATAACTAACTCAATCAATAACTAAATCGCACTAATTTCCTTTAATAGAGGCTAAACAACCTGCGTCGAGCTGGCAACACCAAACAACTCCGAACTCGGCTAATAACCTCTCATTTATCATGATTGTTCGCCAAATCGCGACTGCCGCTCTATATTTCACCTCACGTACACACTGAAGATTTGCTACCGAAAACCGATGGCTTTTGGAAAATAATAAATTCGCTGTACTTTGAACCTTATGGCGGAGGGTATAAGAACTGATCACCAGTGTTATGATCTTTGCTTCTTGTAAAAAATAGTATAAGCCTAATACTAACACTTAGGTTTGATAGTGGACTAAATACAGCGCCTAAACCCTTCTGGTTACAGCCTGTATAATATTTTAGTCCACTACCAAAAAAGCTTTAGTCCACGCTAGCAAAAACTCATTTGTAGTTTTAGTGATTTAGTATTTTTCAAACCCGCAATGTATAGCGTGCAAAACTCGGGTCAATGAAAAAACCCCACCTACCAAGAGACCGACAAAACGTCACATATGCGATGACGTCACAGTAATGATGAGTAAAGCCGGGACAGATAGTATTTAAAATGTCGGTATTATATAGCAGCTGAAACAATATAGCTAGCAGTAAAGTGGTGCTGGGTACATGCATTTCTGAACGGAGCATCAGTTATTAATGGCGGACGGAGAGAATGTTTTGAGATACGTTTTTACGTCGGTTAAAGTAAACAATGCTTGCCCAGATCTTGTATTGCATTAAAAATTAATCAGGCGTTGCGAAACTTGAATGAAATGTGATGAGATTTTGTTTGTAACGAATTATTTTTTTGTTTACTTTGGGTACTATGAGAGATTGTGTCTCTGTATAAACGTGTTTATTTGGTCCCATGCAGTGATCGAATAGGGTCTTGGACTGTAGTAACCGGCCAAGTGCGAGTCAGGATCGCGCTCCGAGGGTTCTGTATTACATTCGTATGTATCGACATTTTGCACGATAATCAGAAACTATGATGCATAAAAATAAATAAAGATTTGTTTTTAAATGCAAAGGTTAAGGCCTTTCATACGATACCCCACTTTATATAGTTATCTTACTTCGAAAATTGAAAATACTAATTATTAGTTCATGACCACAATTTTTTTTTTTTTGTGTGATGTAACCCTGAATTCACGGTTTTACGATTTTTCCCCTTATGACTGTTATAGGACCTACCTACCTGCCAAATTTCATGATTCTAAGTCAACGGGAAGTACCCTGACGTTTCTTGACATACTGACAGACAGACAGACAGACAACAAAGTGATCCTATAAGGGTTCCTTTTTCCTTTTGAGGTACGGAACCCTAAAATCCTCATATTAGTATGAGTAACGAAAGTCTCTACCATCAGCGGCTTAGAATTAGTAAATTAACCGCCGTACTCAGAGTCTAGCGACTCGTTACTTAAGATTGAGTTAAAACGAGACAGATTTATGTGAGAGATATAACTCTGTCTCGTTTTAACTAAACTTAAGTAACGATTAAGCGACTCTGAGTACGGCGGTAAGTAACCTACTACTAAGTAACAAACTATTATCTAGCTTATTGGATGAAACAACTCGATTATTTTTGTATCAATGGATGAAACTATTAAAACTGTCTGACTGTCGAATTAGTTGACTTTTCATAAAACGACGCTTAAAACAAGCTTTAGCACATATATGTTTTTTAAAATTTAATAAAAATTTAATTTAATGCTTACCCTAACTTCGAAACCTGTGCACGACACTGCCTACCATTATATCTGAGAAAACAACTTGGGCCCTAGTATAAAAATAAGAAAATAAGCGATAGATACGTGATTTACCCAAACAATTGTTAACAGTTCTAGGTTCTAGGCTACCTACAAAAACATTTCTGAACAATAGGCTTTCAAGGCTGGACTAGACTATGACAAATAGTACTCTCACAATAATACCTAGCCGTGGAGGACCTTACAAATCTTTCCACGCTATTATTACAGGTGAATAAAGCCTTTAATCTATCATCATATCATCAATCAGAACTTGTTATAACCTACTTAAGATAGTATTTTTAGTATACCTAGGTACCTAATACCTATACATGTTTTATGAACCTAAATAATATTATGATTTACTTTGTTATTTGTTGCAGTTTCTTAAAAAGAATATTATGACATTAACAGTCGCTTCAGTACTGAGTGAACATACATATCAGAAAGAAAGAAAGAAGAAGGAATCCCAGGAATCGCAGGTTCGATGCCTACTTGGCTGCACGGCTTTGCCCGTAGGATGGTAACTAGCCAGGGCCAAAAGATTAGACCAGACTAGACCAGATATTTAGAAATTATAAAATTCCAAACCCCTGCCGGGAATCGTACCCGGGACCTCCCACTAATAAGCCAACAGCGCGTACCACTGCGCCAAGGTCGTCGTCCCCTTGCCGTGGGGAAGTTCCTACAAGAGATCTATGTCCAGCACGAACGTCTATCGATTGATAATGATGATGATGATGATGAAAAACACTAATGAAAATATTGCCAATTACTTTCATTGCATTTTTGTGAATAAATAAATGATTTACATTTAACAAAGTAATGAAAATGGACAACAGATTCCAAAATGTACATAAAATCGTCGGTGTTGTGGTTATACACTCTCAATATAATGAAATAAATACAGTATGATGTAATTAATGATAGTGAAAATAATAATAAAATAAGTAAATAACATTTATTCAGCCAGACTTTAACATGAAACAAATATAAGACCATAGTAGGAAAGATTCGAGAAATCGGGAGTACCTACTCTACATTAGGCTCCACTCTAAATAAGTGATCCATAATTAAAGCAGCCTCCTAGCCCTCCAGGTAAGTACCCTGGCTTATGCTCTATCGGTCGGGTTGGGAACTTATGATCGTCTTAGCTAAAAATAGTCTACATCATCCCTACTTACATTTAGGCATCTAGACAGGGTTGATTATAACATTAGTCAAGCACTAAAAGCAAGTACAGATTCCCCAAATCTACAAGTAATCCCCAAAACGCAAATTAACAAAGTAATCCTACATCCTAAACCAAACTTTCGAAGTGTGCGCTCGTAACGTGTAAAGCGTCGTCCTAATACGACGCGAATCATCGCAATTTCGCGCAACTTTTACTCGTACGAACGCGCGATCAAACATACTGTAACGTAACCGTCAAAGTAAAATGGTAGGTCCATTTGCTTGCCACATGCCTTGAATTGAAGTTAAAAATTCAATAGCACTGATTTTAATTTCGCAACGTTTCCGCTTCGAGCGCTGGCTTTACATGTGTAGACAAGCTTGAGCTTTAAAACAAGGCTGTTAAGATCCAGATTACTATAACGCGGAAGTGTTTCGACACTCGAATACTATCAACGTTGGTGAGACATAAAAAGCGTACTGCTGCGCGATTGCGGGAGAATGACAGCTACAAAGTCACGATCGCAATCACCTCTGATTGGTTGATGCTCGCTCTTTATTGGCTACAATGCATTGTTGCAACAAGAATCGCACAAATTCAGCCAATCAGAACAATTGAGATTGTAATAATGATTGATGCAGGTTTCCCGCAATCGAGGTGCTGATCTCGAATAGGTGTCCTAATTGGCATTCGCGTTTTATATTACGATAAAATTGGATACATAATTATTATGCTAAAATTCATCTAATCATAAACTTGGGAGTCCTAAAGTAAATATTTGTTGTAATATTTAAAACAGAATCGTTATTCCGTTTCCGGATTCAATGTCAATGTACGGAAAGAGTATGATTTAAATAGTATCTTTTCTTGTATGTTGTTTAATTTAATATTTAGGAATGTGACAATACGATAAATAATATTATGTGAATTGTCAATACTGGTAACTAATTATTCATTGTAAATTAAATACTGTCAATGTACTAGGAGTGACATTATACTAAGCTATTGTCAACATACAGTTGGCAATAGCTATTATGTGAAATAATAATGTTGTGTAAACTGTCAATTTAAGTCGCTTATTATTATTGTGAATTATTAATACGTAGACCATCATGTCACTGATTTTATTATTGTAAATTGGGCGTGTCAACATGTCTTTTGTCAACAAACCTAAAACAAATAATGATTAATATTAAGATCATGTGATAGTCGACATCCGCCTTGTTTGCGATGGCAGTGTTATAAAAGTACCCTACCTCGACAGAGAGAGACAGTCTTGTATCGACAGTCAATCTGTGAGGTTCCTCAGCCCAGAGCAAACACGGCGGACCTTACTAAAGTTAAGTATTCTTATATTTTATTATTATAATGTATCATTTGCCTTTTATAGCTTACTTGTTATAACTGTGTACCATCTGGTACACAGTACCACGTTTACGTACGTTTTAGGTACTGTGTATGGAATCTTGTAATTGTAATGTTTTTAAAAGATGTGTGTTATGGAGTTTCTTTGCCCTTTCTTCTCCATGACTAAATACCTTAGCGAAATGGGTGGTAGATTCATTTTAATATAAATAGATCAATGCTGAACAATACAATTCAATTATATTTGACTTGGTTGGTTTTACTTCTGTTTTTATAACCTACCCTCTTTTTCTAATTAATTATCTTATATATTGAGATAAACGTAAACATTAGGTTATTAACTTCTAATTATTTTATAAGCCAGTTTAGATGGTGAATAATACAGCAGATGCTTTGCTTTAATTTTAATTACTTAGTATTTGGCCTTACCTGACAAAAGTACAACTACCTACATTTCAAATAATTGATAGATGATAACTTTCATTAGTCATCATTAGATTTAATTTATCATCACTATTAAAGCCCACTGTCTTAACTTCTTTTTCAAATCTCACACGCGCGATGCTCGCAAAGCTATGGACTCATAGTAAAATGTCTGCAGTAGACCCTAAGTTTCGCTGCAGTTTCGCAATTTCGCTAAGCGGAACGTATAACGGTATACAGGCGTAAGGACCCAAACGTGAGTCGTTAAGGGTCGACTGAGCGAAAACTATCTGGAAACACTTCGGCGTAATTAATGTTACTTAGCGCACGAGTATTATGACGCGAGTGTGGGCGGACTCAAGACATAAGAATTTGGTTTTCAAGTTTTTTTAAAATAAAATCCATAGTCTAAATATATAAAACGAAAAGGTGACTGACTGACTGACTGATTGACTGATTGACTGATCTATCAATCAGGATCAGGCTGAAATTTGGCATGCAGATAGCTATTAAACACATAGGCATCCGCTAAGAAAAGATTTTTGAAAATTCAACCCCTATGGGGGTGAAATAGGGGTCTGAAATTTGTGTAGTCCACGCGAAGTCGCGAGCATAAGCTAGTAATATTATAAATGCGAAAGTGTGTCTGTCTGTCTGTCTGCCTGCTAACCTTTCACGGCTCATCCGTTCAACCGATTTTGACGTAATTTGGTACACATATAGCTAGCATTCCGGAGAAAGACTGGGCTAATTTTATCCCGGAAAATCAAAGAGTTCCCACGGGATTTTTACAAGCCTAAATCCAGTGGATGAAGTCGCGGGCATCATCTAGTTAACTATAATTTCTTGTTAATCAAAAAGTAATAATCATTTAATATTTAATTTTGATTCGTTGGTTCTCTTATTTTTTTATTATTAATGTTGTTTGCATTTTTTTAATATGATAACAATGGGAGAAATAAAAAAATAAGAGAAAACAATAATAATAATATAACCTTAGTATTCCCTAGCTGTGAATCCCTTCTAAAAGTTAGTGACTTGCACCACAAACGGTTACCGTTAACAGCGAGTTGACTAAGCGTTATTTGCTGTTAAATATGAAATAACGCGGCGGCACAACGTCACGTATTAATCGTAATCATTCCATTTTGTTCTACTCGCGGCTCTAATTAATTACATGGCATTACATGCGAAAAAATCAGGCCAAGTGCGGTTCGAACTTTTTGCTGTAAACAACTTTATGTAGGGTTTTTTTTTTAGTTTTTGCATTACACAACTTTGTGTTTACTAATGGCGTGTTCATAGACTTAAGAACTGTTATAGAAATCTAATAACTCAAATTCAAGATTTTCGAATTTTTCCCTTTAGATGATGCCCGCGACTTCTTCCGCGTGGATTTAGGTTTTTAAAAATCCCGTGGGAACTCTTTGAATGTCCTTCCCCGGGATGCAAGCTATCTCTGTACCCAATTTCATCAAAATCGGTTGAAGGGATGGGCCGTGAAAGGCTAGCAGACGGGTAGACAGACAGACAGACAGACCGACAGACAGACAGACCGGCAGACAGACAGACAGACAAATTTTCGCATTTATAATATTAGTATGGATATGGATTGCTGTTTACTTGCCTTTCATGATTCCAGGTCTTGATACATGGACCCTATAGGTTTTGATTCCCATGAAGGGTCTTGACAAACACGACAGACAGACAGATAGACGGACAGACACGAAAGACAACCGGACAGACAATGATATGGGTTCCTTTTCTCTGGAGATACGGAACTATAAAATACAGTACCTACCTAAATCTAAATATATAAAACGAAAAGGTGGCTGACTGACAGACTGATCAACGCACAGCTCAAACTACTGCACGGTTCGGGCTGAAATTTGGCATGCAGATGGCTATTATGACGTAGACATCCGCTAAGAAAGGATTTTTGAAAATTCAGCCCCTAGGGGTGAAAGGGGGTGAAATAGGAATTTGAAATTTATGTAGTCCACGCGGACGAAGTCGAATGCATAAGTTAAGTTTGTCGTAAATTTAATCACATATCTACCCATCGATGATGACAAGATATGCCCAAGCGAACAATTTTTTTCACGGTTTTGGAACCAAATAAATCAGCGCCACCTCTTACATGCTAATGAACGACCCGTTGAAATCCAGACGTCACTGAGGTTGCATTGGTGCTAAATAAACATTTTAGGACCAATGAGTTGGTGCCATTTTACTTGTTCAATGGCCCTGTCCTTACGAAGTAAGTAATCTCTACATATGATAGTCTAAATATATAAAAGGAAAAGGTGACTGACTGACTGACTGACTGACTGACTGACTGATCTATCAACGCACAGCTCAAACTACTGGACGGATCGGGCTGAAATTTGGCATGCAGATAGCTATTATGACGTAGGCGTCCGCTAAGAAAGGATTGAAAATTCAACTCCTAAGGGGGTAAAATAGGGGTTTGAAATTTGTGTAGTCCACGCGGACGAAGTCGCGAGCATAAGCTAGTATAAAATAAAGTCGCTGCCCGCGTCTGTATGTATGTATGTATGAACGCGTAGATCGTTTAAACTACGCAACGGATTTTAATGCGGTTTTCACCAATAGATAGAGTGATTCAAGAGGAAGGTTTATAGCCATAGTTTTGTTCTCAAAAAATTAGAGATCCCTAGAGAAATTGAAATAATGTGAATTAGGTCGGAAAAAATTCCTCTCATTTGAGAGTTTCCGCGGCAATGACACCTCAATGACACCACATTAGTATCTACATTACACCCATGCGAAGCCGGGGCGGGTCGCTAGTAATATATAAGTCAATGTCTCTACCTCGTAGGTAGCACTCGGCAAACATTCCTCTCCACTTGCGTCAAGTAAGATGGAGTGGGTATGATCCATCTCAAGCAGCGTGTCAGAGCAGCGATGCATCATCCCACCTTGTATCGGGAAGTCGACGGTTCTAGTTACATCATAAAATCGTGGCGTCACTGTACATTCATATCTCGAATCCTCTTTTGAAGGAGTTCTTTTTACCCGACTATGGCAAAGCCAAAAGGAAGGGTTGGTTTTTGGCAATCTATGTATGTATATTATATGTACACTGTACATACATAATATGTTTGTATCTATGTGTGTTCCACCGTAGCGCTTAAACCACTGGGTTTGTCAGTTTTAAACTTAATTTAGAGCTGTCAAACCTCGTGACGTAGTCGCGAGGTTATTGATTAAATTTAAATGTCAAATTCATGTTCTGTCCTTTTTTTAGTCCTCAATATTAAAAAGTAAAAGATACAGATACTTTTATTTTAGTTTAGAGAAGGACAACATAATCGACGCCAATGTAAATGTCCCTTTTTGGCAGATGACATACCTACGCGATTTTCAAAAAGGAGAGATACAAGGAATGTTAACTAAACCATGATTAATTTGCTTCGTGAAATTGGGCACAAAACTTGTTTATATGCCACTTAAACATCTAAATACATATTATGTGAAAGGAAAAGGTGACTGACTGACTGACTGACCTATCAACACACAGCTCAAACTACTGGACGGATAAGGCTGAAATTTGATATGCAGATAGTTATTATGATGTAGACATCCGCTAAGAAAGGATTTTTGAAAATTCATCCCCTAAGAAGGTTTGTAATTATAAGTAGTCTACGCGGACGAAGTCGCGAGCATAAGCTAGTAGGTTACAGTTAGTGATTGGCTGAAGCCCGTCTAGGCATATTTGACCTACTTAGTTATGATAATAACGGTTTTATAGTAACTCGGTTGTGTTCTCATTAAAACTAAACCTTTTACTAAGTAGAGCGTTAAATACTGAGTTAAACATAATAAAACATGGAACAATATGTGATGGTCGATTAATCCGATTTATAAATAATATGTGATGGTCGACTAATCCGATTTATAAATAATATGTGATGGTCGACTAATCCGATTTATAAATAATATGTGATGGTCGACTAATCCGATTTATAAATACCTACTTAAGGTTGTTAGATTTATAAATTCATGAATTTGTGTGTAATATTTAAACAACAAAATCAGTAGGTACAACAGGAGACAACCAAAACACTCCCTCAAGTGGAACAACGCGTCTGTCCGGAGACAATGGCCGCTATGATGGATGCGCGTCGCCTCGCTAATTATCGCTAAATACCCCTCATCCGCTACCCTCTTCCCTCGTCTGTTACCCTCTTCCGTGCCCTCTCATTCCGTCAGCTGTCAAACTGTGGAATCATCCTGTATAAATTTCAGGCCTAGCTAAGGTACGCGGAAAAAAACTTTTGATTGTTTTGTGGATATTTTTGTAGAAATTATAGGCAGCACTTCGACCATCCACTGTGCGGGCCAGATCCTTCTTCAACTCCCATCGGCGGTGTTCCCACTAGATTACAACGATCATGCATCCTGGGGAAGGACATAGGCTTCTTTTTATGTCGGAAAATCAAAAGAGTTCCCACGCGATTTTAAAACGCGCCTAAATCCACGCGGACGAAGTCGCGGACATCATCTAGTGTATAATGAAATGTACCTAGGTGCCTGTATCTACTGTAGATTCAAATAATAAAGTGTTCATGAAAACGTCCTCTTTTGTTCGAATTTGGATAATTCGAGCGAACTTTAGAAATTTTAACAAAAATTTGTTATTCAAAAAGTTTTTTTTTTTTCAGTAAGCCGAGCGTGAAATTTGCCTGAATAGAATTAAATTGGGGAAACTGAAGAGGGTAGGGATGAGGAGATTTGTTAATGCTCGCAATTTTGATAATTAGCGAATACGGGAAGCTATCGTAGCAATCATTGTCTTCGAGCTTCTCAATTGGAGCAGTTAGACTCGACTCGACTCAACCAGTTTCAACGACTTTAATAGAAAATATAATTAATTCTCAATGCTCCTAAGCTTTAAATATTCTATTAATTTACCAGAGAAAGGAATAGTCTAGTTGAGGGGTCGGGGCTTCGATCCCGGGCACCACTAACATCTCGGAGTTATTTGCGATTAAACAATTAAATAAGTATAAGGTAGGTACTTGCTAGGTTTGTGGTAGTTATTTCGAAATACAGACACTTCAATTTTTGAAGTGGCTGGATGAGGAAGGCTGAGGACCGTGTGTAGTGGCGCTCTTTAGGGAAGGCCTATGTCCAACAGTGGATGTCCACAGGCTGATGATGATGATGGTGATCATGACTTCAATTTTATTTATTAGTATAGATTGCTTAAAATACACATAGTCCCGAAAAGAAGAGGTGCGTGGGATCTCTTCAAATCAAAGCCTCGACAATTCAACGGTTAAAGGAGCGGACTGAAATCCGAAAGGTCGGCGGTTCAAATCCACCGGCGCACTATTGTCGTACCTACTCCTAGTACAAGCTTTACGATCAGTTGGAGGGGAAAGGGGAATATTAGTCATGATAAACTTGGCTAATATTTTTTTCTTTTTGTTAAAGAAAAAATACATGGCCGAATTCTTAACCACTACGCTATCACGACATTTTCTTGCTTAATATTAGGTAATTATTGAAACACACGGAACGGAACAATAGAAACAACAAGGAAAACATCGTGAGGAAATCTGCATAAATAAGAGTTCTCCATAAAGTTCTTAAAGGTGTGTAAAGTCTGCCAATCCGCACCTGCAGGCCTAGCATGGGCCGGGAAATTTTCTCCCCGAGGAAAGGATAAAAATTTTATCCCCTCCGATAGTTATTTCCACTCTCCGAGCATGGGCACAGGGTTGGATATAATTATCCCCGGTGATAAGGCGGGGAAAGACTAGTCCTCGGTTAATGTCAAAGTGTTATTATTTTTTATCTGTGCTTTTGATTTTGCTCGTTTTCGTTACTCGTAACTCGTCTGTGGCTGCTTTTTATTTTAAAAGAGCTAGAAAAGAAGCCGGAGCCGTAAAATAGTTTAAAAAACATTCACAGAAGATTATGCACGTAAGTATTGTTATTGTTTGTGTTTACCTAACCTAACTCCACTTTTGAATTATCCAAATTAAAAAATAATCGAATAGTAGAAATTCCTAGCTATCACAGTAAGTATCACAAAGACAATTTGTGTTAGTCAGTACACAAAATTGAAGTGATAATATATTGATATTGTTAGCGACAAAGAAATGCATAAATTGTTGTTTTATTTGCAGACATGGAAATATGTACTTGAAGAAGGGCACTGGCCACTGACTGACAAGTATGATGAGGCAGCTCGGGATGTAGGACCACCGGGAAATGTCTCAATAGTGCCGTCGGTCACATATATGAGCACATAAGTGTTCAATATTAATTATCACTGTTGGGCATAAATGCTCAACAGGAATTGGACCTGAAGACTCCATAATGGGCCAGCCAGAGAGATGCGTGTATTAATTTAGTTCTATTAAATGTGTGTCTTGTATAACAAACCCAAAATAACTTTAGGTACCTACCTATTGGAATAGGTAAGTTAGGTACACATCTTATCAACATAAAATATTTTCATTATTGTTTGAGATGATGATATAACTAACAGTTCAGCACACTCCACTGAGAAGAGTTCAATATCACTTAAAATTGGTTAAGCTGGTATGGTTTGAGCTATTAAACTAACCTAATTTCTTTATAAGCATGTCAAGCCAATGTTTTTTATCTTATGGCAGGAAATCTTTGAAGTGTCGGTGGTGGACTATGGTGAGACTGTCGTTTAACCCACTTTGTACACAGTGGGTACTTTATAAAACCAATAGCCCCGAGTGGTTTTCCTATAAATGCCAATAAATAAATAAAAAGTAAGTAGAGGATATGTACATTTTTGTAATTTGTAAATAGTTATGAATATAGGAAGTTATTCTATGGCAGTGTGGTTTGATTGAACATTAAACTTGTTACTTCCTTTTCTTAAGGATAATAGTGTACTTTTAGATCTGTTAAGTTAACATCAGAGATTTGTGTACATCCAAATAAGCATTGTTTTAATTGGTATTCCTAATATTATGCCTAAGAGTTTGTGTTTGTTACTCAATCACACAGAAAGAGTACTTAAAGCAAAATTATTTTTTGAAGAAACTTATTTTTTGTTATAGCAGCAATAGAAATAAGTACAAAATTTCAACTTTAACCTGTTACGTTTCAGGAGACAGACAGATGGAGAGCTGAGACTGTAATAGGGTCCCATTGGTACCCTACAGAACCCTAGTAGTAGTAGTAGATATAAGGATGGGTTTGCACAAGGTGGTTTTAGGTAATAGGTACTTAAAGAAATATATTTTAATGCAAATATGTATTTATTATTCCATCCCTTTTTCCCTTTTATTGTCGGGCAACAGTTAGCAGTCTGGTTTGATCCATAGATATGTGAGATTTCTTTATTTGTTACATTTTCTAGTCTGTCCTTTGGTTGTTCCATTGGAATTCTGAAATATACAATTTATACATTAATGATTTTCAATAATAATAAATTAAGACTAAGTGGATATACTGAAATGGTCTATAAAGTATAATAGGCTAACATATTTACTCTTACAAAACACTTATGATGAACCATTATAATTTGTAAAGTGTTATTGTGTTTGTGTATCATTATATATTTAACTATGATATAGGTGTGTACTTTAATTTAAGAATTGTTTTGTTAAATTAGACTCCTGCCTATTTTGTTCAAATAAATGATTTTATTATAATGAGTCATTGTGTTATTTTATATTTCCAATAATCCATACTAATATTATAAATGCGAAAGTGTGTCTGCCTGTCTGTCTGATTTCACAGCCCAACAGGCTGTGAAAAGCTAGTCTAACCGATTTAGATGAAATTTAGTACCTACACAGTTAGCTTACATCCCGAGGATGGACACAGGCTACTTTTTATTCTGGAAAATCAAATAGTTCTCACAGGATTTTCAAAACCTAAATCCACACAGATGAAGTCGCGGGCAATAGTCATCCCATGACCTTGACTTGTATCTCACTGGTAACTACCATCTGCCAAGAGTCTTATAGATGTGAGGACGTAGAATAAATAGAGAATAGCCGCATGTAGGACCTATTTGTAGGTACCTACTACCTACCTAAGTAGGTAACCTAAATTAGGTACCTATTCGTTTGCACAAGATGGTTTTAGGTAATAGGTAAGTACTTACTTACTTTTATGAATCCATCCACCGAATTAATCGGCTTTAGTGCTTCATTAAGCTGCTCGCACAAGTACAGCACATAATATTTGTCCATCCGAAACAAGTGTTGGAACTCAGCGTCGGGAAATTCAAAGGGATTACTTCCATCACTAATTACGTGCTCATGTTATTTTCGTTCTAAATTCTCTATTTCAAAACAATAAAGAAAGCGCGAGACATGTTTTTTGATCTTTTAATAATTGAGTTAAAGTTCTATGAGCATTATACCCACCTCAAATCTCGAGGATAAAATTATCCCTCTCAAATGTCAAAAAAGGACAGTTTATCTTCTTTTATTTGGCCCCATGCTATAGACGGTGGATAAATAGTCCCCCGAGTCCCCGTGAAATGACAAACGGGGATAAACTTCTCCTCTCCCCTGTTGCCGTGCTCTGAGGGGTGGAGAAGTTAATGTTATCTCCTGTCCGGTGGATAAAATCGGGGGATATAATTTTTATCTTCGGCCCATGCTAGCCGTGCTGGGCTGCGTGGCAGGCTATGGCCAAAACACGCCAAACCATTCTCATTCTGAGAAGACACCCGTGCTCAGTCGTGAGCCGGCGACTGGTTGATCATGATGGTAATGATGATGATGATGATAATCCCACTTATTGTGTTGGATACATAACCAACACTTTTTTTAACATACTGTGCCAATTTCGATGAAGTTTAAATGAAAGTAGGTAAATGTAGAGCTTAATTATTCTTTCTTGATTGAGAAAAACATGTTATTAAATAGCCTGAAACCTTAAAACATCAGTCGTTAAATAACTAGTGATTCATAAATCACTACAATATTGCCCGCGACTTCGTCGACGTGGATTTCAATTTTCAAAAATTCCGTGGGGACTCAAGTATTTTCCGGGGGAAAAATAGCCAAGAATAATGTAGCTTTCTGCTGGTAAAAGAATTTTCAAAATCGGTTCAGTAGTTCCAGCCTACCTCTCTATAATATTATATTAAGAGCCTCAATAGCTCAACCGGTATAGGAGTGGACTGAAAACCGAAAGGTCGACGGTTCAAACCCCGCCCGTTGCACTATTGTCGTTCCTACTCCTAGCACAAGCCTGACGCTTAGTTGGAGAGGAAAGAGGAATATTAGTCATTTAACATGGCTAATATTCTTTTAAAAAATAAAAAAATAAAAAAAAAAACATCGTCGTAAATTTTAATACAATTTATTAAAATCGTTAACATGAGCGCTCATGTAAAAATCGCTCAGCGCGTGCCTGACTACACTAAATCTAAACCGAAATTACTCCCCGAAGTGTAATTAATTCCACAACGCTACTCGAATTATATTGCGACAAAATAATATACAATTAAATAACTGGTTTGATTACAGTTTTTGGTGCAATACCTATGTAATTTATTACGTAATAGGATTTTACTATAACGTTTTTCAAGGAAAGGCTAATTTTTCAATTCTCAAACTTGACTTGAATCGAATCATTCAACACGTCACTTATTTAACTGATTTTGACGAATCTCGGCAGAGAGATAACTTGCATCCTGGGAAAAGGATCTAGATTACTTTTGATGCGGAAAATCAAAAAATTCCTAAGCGATTTAAATAAAACTAAACGTACGCGGACAAAGTCGCGGCATATCACCAAGTTGCGTTCCGTTATTATAAGTTTTACGTTAATGACCCATAGGCCATAATTTTCTTTATACAGGGTGGCCGGGGATGTGACGTCTAAAAGAAAAAATTGAATACCTTATATTAAGGGGTATCCAAATCACCCCTATGTATGTTCAGCGATTTTCAATAGTTTAGGAGATATGAATTTTTTAAATGATTTTTCATAATTTTCATCCGTCAGTGGTTTTTATTTTTTTTCTTTTTCTGTAGAACGTTTTTGGTCATTTTTTTTCGTGCAAGTTAGTAACCATAAGTTGAACTATTGCTTAAAAAATAACGGTTTACCTAGGCATTATGGAACATGCCTAAAATTTTATCGAAAGTTCAAAATTATTGTTCGAGCGCAGTAGTTACAAAACTTCAAGACTTGAAAAAAAAAAATGGCATCCAAGTATTTCTAAAAACTTTTAGAAATCATTAAAAAAAACGGAACCTTATGTAAATGGTCTCCAAAGTAAATGAGTGACCTTTTTTAATTCAAAATTAATTATAAAATTTTCTTAAAATTAGGAAAAATTCACAATATGTTAAAATATACTTCATTAATTTGACTGATTTTACGGTTCTTTACCAGAAAGGTGCCAATAGGACCCTATTACTAAGCCTCCGCTGTCCGTCCGTCCATCTGTCCGTCTGTCTGTCTGCGAGATGTATCTCTTGAACCGTAATAGGTAAATAGTTGAAATTTTCACAGAATGTGTATTTCTATTGCCGCTATTGTTATAGCGGCACTAGAAATAATAAAAAAAATTGACGTTGGATTTCTAAGATATAGTGGTGATAATTACTACGCAAACTTAAAACTAAAGCTACGAGGGTTCCAAACGCGCCCAGGTCTGAGAAGAGCCTACAACAAACTCAGCCGGGTATTCTTTTTACTATCACCATTTTACAAAATTATTGAAACTTAGAACTATCACAATTTGATATTAGAAGTTTGTAAAAAGTTTCTTACATCTTCCTTTCGTAGTAGTAATGATCACAATCAGTTGGAATCGTTAAAGGGATATTATTGAAAGGGGTGTAATTCATATAGTTATCTAGTAACTGTATTGAGGATGTTTAGTTATACTACCCACAGTTAGTTTTATCTACAACTAGTTATAATGGAACATCCGCGTACAAAATGCTAAAGTTTTATGTTTGTGTGGAAACTCTGCTGCTACCACGATTGTTATCTATAGTGGGTACCTTTAGTGGCGTGTAGGTCATAGAGGCATAAATGCACTGCTTACCCTAGTTTTTAGCTCAATGCATATTTTTCATTATAACCTGCCAGTGAACAGGCTCCTACTTAACTAGTGCCTACCCTGGCTTAAAACCCTGTGCACGCCACTGGGTACCTTACTACATTTTACTCCTTGCTTCATCTGTTTAAGGCCGCGACCTCCTGCACACACAGCTACTAGTCTCAGTTACTACAGCTACTAGTAGTACACAGTCTCACACAGCTACTAGTAGTACTCACACCTGCTAGTTTTACTCAGGTAAGTAGCTTTTTTTTTTAAAAAAAATTATAGACTAGCGCTTGGCTGCAATCAGACCTGGTGGCAAGTGATGATGCAGCCTAAGATGGAGCGCGCTTGCCTAGAAGATGCCTATTCACTCTTGTCTGAAGGTATCCATGTTATAATTCGGTGGGAAAACGGATTCTGGAAGGGTGTTCCAAATCTTGGCCGTTCGAATTACATGAATTGTAGCGATTGCTAAATGTATAGTAATTAATAGATACCAACGACACCTAGCGGTTGTACTAGAAACGTCTACGCCAACCTTTTCAATCGATCAAACATCACGAAGCTGTCAACTAGTCCACTAAATCCTCAGCTAACTAGCTGATGCCCGCGACTTCGTACGCGTGGATTTGTGTTTTTGTAAATCCCGTGGGAACTCTTTGAATTTCCGGGATAAAAAGTAGCCTATGTCACACTCCTGGTCTTAAACTAGAGCCATGCAAAAAATCACGTAGATCCGTTGCTCCGTTGTCACGTGATTGAAGGACAAACCAACAAACAAACACACTTTCGCATTTATAATAAGGGTACTGATATGGGTGCAGATTTACTAAGGTAAACACTCTTATAAGTACACTAGCTATGCCCGCTACTTCGTCTGCACAAATTTCAAACCCCTATCTTAGCAGATGTCTGCGACATAACAGCTATCTGCATGCAAAATTTCAGCCCGGTCCGTCCAGTAGTTTGAGTTGTTCGTTGATAGATCAGTCAGTCAGTTAGTCAGTCAAGTTTTCCTTTTATAATATACAAGATGTAACTAGCACGCTAGCAAAAACTTAGCGCTATTGTTATACTATCTAAACACAATCCAATTTTGTAGTTTTAGTGATTTAGTATTTTTCAAACACGCAATAGTGTGCAAAACTCGGGTCAATGCCCTGTTTACGACGCGGCGTTGACTCCAAGTGGCCTACTTACGCAAAGTTCGTTGACCTATATCGTCAATCAAACATTTGCAATACATCGTAACCTTTTACAAAATTATAGGATTTTTTATAATTTATTCGCGTTTTTTTGTGTCTTCGTTTTTGCCAGCGTTCTGGTTACACCCTGTATATAGATGAAAACCAAACAACAAACCAAAATTTTTAAACGTCTTGATGGCTGAAAAAATTCGATTTCAATTTGTGTTCTGGGGTCAATTTCTCACAGCTACGTCGCGTCGTCAAATCGCGTCCTAGTTCAATTAATAATTCCCGTTATACACTCGATTCCCGTAATTCCAATTAAAAGTTGCCGCGAAGTTATAACAAGTAGCAGCTTCGTTTGTTGGGTTTACACCGAGCCCCGACAGCCGACACAACGCCTTACCTACGAGGACGATAGAAACAATTCAAACTTGTTTCCGTTTGTTTTGAGATGTATTTTCAAATTGATTCAATAGCGAAAATAGAAGGGCCTTCCTTGGTCACAGTTTACGACAGAGCTAACGCGCACCACGGAAAATTTCCGTACCTTTTTTCCGCAAAATCTGTGAACTATACAACTATATAAAGTAAACTATATAGAAGCGCGCGCACTGTGGGATAATTCCGCACCGGATTTTGATAGATTTAAATTCGAATTAACGGATTTTAAAACGCACCGCAACTAGCTCTCAGTTTCTAGAACGTGTCTACAAATTACATTGAGTTTGATTGGTAAGTATTCAAATAAGAATTAAACTACGTGTGTATGTGGCGAGGGATGGAGAGACCACCGTTAAGCTTCGTGGGAGGAGAAAAGGCCCAAAGGGAATATTCGCCATGTTAACATGCCTAATTTCTTAGAAAAATAAATAATTTTACGATCTCTAATTAGGTAAGTACTATTAATTATTGGATAGAGAAATTTTGTAAATAATTTAGTGAATTTCTATTTACAAAATTCATTATACTAAGGCCGATACGAACGTGCGAACGGAGTCATAAATCAATACGATCAAGAGTTGTGAGAATGCCGCAGCAGTCGTTATCGATAAAGGGATACCATTCGAACAAAGGTAGTAGACACAAGTAAAACGTATGTGCGCGCCTTTTTATAGTCTGTTATCGACTTTGAACAAATCCTTTTGTTGCTGTTACACACAACACTAGAGAATCGGGTTCCAGATCCATAAGGCCTGTAAGTGCGAGCGAGAGCTCCGATAAAAATAATATATGGCCCAGTTTGCACGTTCGTAATGGCCCTAGTTTAGTTCTATAAGTTCTATTTACCTATTACAACCGAACCAGTGGTAAATTAAAAAACTACCTGACTATTCATAAGCACTTGTAAAAAGTTTACATGAATAAAAAACATTCTATTCTATTCTATTCAACTTTTCAAGTTCCTTAGAGAAAGTAGAAAAACCTGTCCCTGTATGGCCCCCTTATAGTCTCTCTCTACCAATATAAATAGAATTGTTTATGTTTGTCCATTTACCTATACCTTTGTGCGCACATCGTGCTAAAACAATTAATTGAGCTGAGACAAAACGTTAGCATAAGTAAGTAATAAGTATATATATATACCCTTTTACTTTAGCATATAAATTGGCTTACATAGACTCGAAATACAACCGAATTTCGTACGGACGAAACCGTTTGGACAAAATTAAGTAAAAGTTTAAAACAGATATTTCCGTAGAAACAATAAATTGTTTGGAAGACGAAAACGAGTTTGAACTTAGTTTTCTCATAACGGAACTTTTTAACATTTCCCAGCGTCTTTGAGGTTGCAAGGTTTAAGTTTTGATCCCTAGTCTTTCAAAACCAATGGGGCAATATGATCAAAGCTGTCCCTGGTCCAGTGGTAAGCGCTGTGGTCTTATTAGTGGGAGGTCCCGGGATCGAGTCCCGGCACGGGTTTTGAATTTTATAATTTCTAAATCTCTGGTCTACCGGCAAAGCCAAACCAAAAACCAAAGGGGTATGGGTTGAGTAAAAACTGCCATACCCATATATACCATGCTAGCCCGCTAACATCTTACACAGCTACATAATTTACAATCAAGTGAGATTGCAGTCAAGGGCTAACTTAAACTGAATAAAATAATTTAAAAAATGGCCTTCATGACGTAGCAGTAAACGCAGTGGTCTTCTTACAATTCGTTTCGAGTTCGATTTCCGGCGACTACAAAACTTTTAAACCCCTATTTCACACCCGGAGTTGAATTTTCATAGATCCTTTCTTAGCGGATGCCTACGTCAGAATAGCTATCTGCATGCCAAATTTCAGCCCGATCCGTCCAGTAGTTTGAGCTGTGCGTTGATAGATCAGTCAGTCAGTCACCTTTATTTAGATTAATAGTGATTTATTTATTTATTTATTTAGACAAGTAGTTTTCTCGTAACGGAACTTTGAAGAAAGAAAGAAAGAAAGAAAGAAAACTAGTTTATTCATCTTATGCCTAAGGTAGGTACAAACAAACTTAAAATTAATGGTTAGTAGGTAGTAGTTAGTAGATAATAAGAAGTATTTAATAATTAATTTAATCTAAAATTAGTTCTTGCACCCACTTGGCACAAGATGAAATGTCCCCAGCTCAGCATTAATGCTGCAGGTTTTAAAAATAAAGCGCTGGTATTCTGCTGGGACCAAAAAAGAGTGACGTGCACGAGCTTAACAGTCTTCACCAACATCTGTGATTGACAGGATGACTTTGGAACGCTTCGCAGCATCTTTGAGGTCACCAGGTTAAAGTTGTGATCCCGGAGCTGGTAATATCAATGGGGAAATTATCGACGGCCCACAACTTCGGTTCAAGTCAGATTTAAAAGTAATCAACGAGGCGAGGGCGGTGATTCGCGATTCTTGCCCGCCTAACTTTATTCAAATATGATCAAAGTTTATGTATATGTTGCCGGGAAATTGGGGGAGGGAATTTGCATGACTATTTTCTTTTTAACCCCCGCCCCGACGCAAAAAGAGGCTGCCTTTTCATAAGTTTGACCGCTTTTTCTGTCTGTGTATCAGTGTATCGTGTCAAGAAAACTTCTATCATTATATATAAAATTCATAGTCCTGACTGACTGACTTATATATCAACGCACAGCCTAAACCACTGATCCTAGATTTACATGAAATTTGGAGGCTGTATTCTTTGTTGTTGTTCTTTGTTGTTGAAGAGTAGGTATCCACTAAGAAAGGATTTTTCGAAATTCCACCCCTAAGGGGGGTAAATGGGGGATGAATGTTTGTACAAAATGTTTGTAGTTACATCGATGGAAAGTGGTATTCAGTTAAGAATAAAAAATTCATGGTTTTTGAAAATTCTACTGCCAAGAGGGTTATATATTTCCAAGTTATTTCCATGAAAATAGATATTTGGGTTTTCGGTTACAAAAGAAAAAATCGTAGGTACTTATTTCAGGATTTTTGAAAATCCTACCCCCACTAAATTACATTTTCTAAATTACACCCGAGTGAAGCCGGGGTGGGTCAGTTAGTATTGTGATAAATGGATAGAGGTCATAACCATCAGCAGAAATTATTATCATCACTTGTGGAAAATAAGAGTTAAACACGGGTTTTCACTCAAAAGTATTAGGCTACAGTTTACGGATAATTCAAACAAACTCAAAAATTATTTTATTCCAAAAGTTTTTAATATTTCATTAATATTTTTTTATTGAAATGAAATGATGACGATAGCTGGTTACGTAAAATATTTTGGCATTCAATTTGCTAGATGTTTGTAGCATATTGAATGCTAAAATATTTTACGTAGGTTTAATATTAATTAAATAACAGTATATAAATACTGTTGTATATAATATTAAAAACCTATTTACCATACTACAAAGTCATCAGGATACAGCCAGACTGAGTAAGCTGCTAATTCATAATTTAGTTAAACATAAAATTACGAGAGATTTCAAATTTCTCCGAGTAATATGTCACATATGAAATATTCATAGAGCGGTCTCTACATATTTCATGAACGGCAAATATTATAATGCTAACATTGTTAATAAATGCTAAACGTGTTCAGCATACCGGTACAAACTAGATCCGAACCCAAAATATCTTTTGTATAAATTGCGACAAGCCCGAGGGATGCTTCGAACTGTCCTTCTAATAAATTGCCTAAATACCTACGCATTATTGTAATATATCGGCCCGAGGCTCACATTGCCTGCATAGCTCCCTAAATAAACATGAATTTGAATTTGGAATAACAAGAACAGTTTACGTAAGTTAAAAAAAATAGAATATAATTTTGTCCCCAATTGGACGCTAGTTAATTCTTATGTAATATAGTGGCGCCCAACGTGGGACCACTTTTTGTTGCGATGATTATTTTCGAGTTTTAAAAAACTTATAATGCTTTATAATTTTGCTTAATTGCTTAATTAATCTTGAAAACATTTAATAAAATTATTAACTTACAAATTTTAGAAGTTAACGTGGACTCCTTCTCCTGCCCACGGATCACATTACATTAGTTTTAACAATCCAAAGTTGGGATATAGGATACACTTGTAGGAACTCGATTGGTTTATCAACGTAAACTAGCACACGTGCACGTAACACAATATCTAAATCCACAGCACAGCACCTCACTCGGTAGCGTATCGTGAGCACTAACCACTCGGGAGCACGCGAGACGCGAGAACGCGACACGTCCGTCCGCCACGGCGTCGCGGCGATTACTGAGGCCCGCGCCGCGCAAGCCTCTTCTCTGTCAAAGTATTTCAGCATTCAAGTTGGTGGAATTGTTAGCTAGCAAAGCTCGAGCTTTTTCATAAGACGTTCAAGTCTTATTTCCCTGTCCATCAGTTTTGAACTCTATATTTATCTTTCAAAAATTTCAAAAATCTTAGATATTCAGACTCTACTACTCTTAAAGATAGTTAGGGAACTTGTAACAAAACGTCGAGGCTTCGATGTCACTAACAGGCGTCAAATATTCCTAATTGCCTATTTTTCTTTGATTTCACGTCGTCACCCATCAGTAAGTACCCTTATTATAAATGCGAAAGTGTGTTTGTTTGTTGGTTTGTTGGGTTGTTGGTTTGTTCAATCACGTCGCAACGGTGACACGGATTGACGTGATTTTTGCATGGGTATAGATAAAGACCTGGAGAGTGACTTTTATCCCGGAAAATCAAAGTGTTCCCACGGGATTTTTAAAAAATAGTAGTAAATACTTTTAAAACATTAATTCAAAAATACCAGCCCTAATTGTTAAGCGGACTGTAGTGCTACGTTCTACGCTACGCTGCTACGAAGGTGCTACGCGAACCGAATTGACATTATTCGATTTTAGGAGTTTATATTTTGTAGTGCACTCCTAGCAAAAGTATTTTTCTTTCTTCTAATTACTAATTAATCAAGCTCAGTAATTTTTAGGGCTCCGACTCACTTAAAAACTAATGTTAGTTACTACTACTATATTTAGGGCAAAAAGACAGTTTTTTTTTACATTTTCAAATGTAGCGTCACCAACACTTGAACGAAGTGTTCAAGCAATGGTGAGTCCATCTTGCTCGCAAACATGTTCAGGATGCGGATGACTTCTTCCGCATTATTGCAAAGAAGTCGTCAGTCCGTTCATCTGCGAACATTCCTGACGCTGAACAGAACCGCGGCAAGCCCAACAGCATCCTGAATGAACCCATTATTATAGTGCACCGTTAAGGTGTCTATGGCCTTCTTCGAATAGTTATAGTATGCTTAGTTATAATAGGGGTAGTGATCACCTAATCAAAATTTTATAGGCTAATTCAGCCCTGAATATTATATTACACCAATTAGTAGGTAATGTCATTACAGACGGATCTAAGTACATTCTAATAATTCATGTAAAACAAGGCTTGCTTGAACCCCAGCGCTTCGTGCGAACCTTTCGCACGATATTGATACGTACAAGCAAAACATGTACCCGCCCCTAAGCGGATTTGTCCGCTACAGGCAATTTGAGGCTTATAATTCGATTATGTATATTAAGGTAGAGCATAGTGTGCTAAGAGCCCATCAGGACCAGACCTTTGTTATTTTATAAAAGCTGAAAGTTTATCTGCGTGTTGTCCCCAACTCAGGAGGAACGATCAGCGACTGTAAAGTTTAGATCATGGTGGTTTTGGCAGATGACCCTTAAACTTCAATATTTGGGTGTCTGGCAGTGGGTTGCCAAGATAGATATAGTGAGTGCCTGGCAATGCATGACGTGATTTCTTATACTACTCCGAAAAAAATATAAAAAATAGTTCTTTTTTAAATTCAGATACAAGTCAGCCCGTGACTGCAATCTCACCTGGTGGTAAGTGATGATGAAGTCTAAGACGGAAGTGAGCAAACCTGGAAGGGGTATGGCAGTTTTTACTAAACCCATGCCCGTTTGGTTTCTACACGGCATCGTATCGGAACGCTAAATCGCTTGGCGGGCACGGCTTTTCCGTTAGGGTGGTAACTAGCCACGGCCAAAGCCTCTTTATACTTTGACAAACGATTTTATACGTTTTTGTTAGGTATCTGTTATTTGCCAAAGCCACCATGAACCAAACTTCATAGTCGCTGATCGTCCCTCCCTGTCTTAGGAACAATGCACAGAGAAACTTTCAGCTTTTATAAAATAACGAAGGACTGGCCCTCATGGGCTCTCTCTCTCTATAATACGACATGCACCAAATAATATAATATCGAGGAAGTGGTGGAAATCTAATCTTCAGTTCTGATAAATTGTTGTAAAGTTTATACCTTAATCAACTTTATTTATTAATACTCCTATAAATAATAATCGACGACCTCCCTGGTGCAGTGGTGAGCGCTGTGGTCTTATTAGTGGGAGGTCCCGGGTTCGATTCCTGGTAGGGGTTTGGAATTTTATAATTTCTAAATTTCTGGTCTGGTCTGGTGGGAGGCTTCGGCCGGGGCTAGTTACCACCCTACCGGCAAAGCCGTGCCGCCAAGCGATTTAGCGTTCCGGTACGATGCCGTGTAGAAACCAAAGGGGTATGGGTTTAATAAAAACTGCCATACCCCTTCCAGGTTAGCCCGCTATCATCTTAGACTGCATCATTACTTACCATCAGGTGAGATTGCAGTCAAGAGCTAACTTGTATCTGAATAAAAAAAAATACTCTAACTATAGTACGCGACAGGTCAAGATAGCAATCGGAGTATGAGGTGAGGAGACGCCCCACATACCCGCACGTCACCCGCGCTCACCCGCACCAGGTTAGCGCGGGGGCTGTGCGGGTGTGCGTAGCGGTCCCTCTGTAATTGCCATCTCTACCTATCGCGGACTGTTATGTTGTCAGAATTATCGATCGCTAACAGATGCCCGCGACTTCATCCGCTTGGATTTAAGTTTTTATAAATTCCTTTATTTTCTCTTGCTGAGAACTCTTTTATTTTCCGGGACAATAATTAGCCTATATCCTTCCTTGGGACGTAAACTATATCTATATTAAATTTCGTTCAAATCGGCAAAAGGGACGGGCTGTAAAAAACTATGACAGGCTTTACAATAATAATAGTATGGACAGTACAGTACGCCTAAAGTAATGTACATCGACCTTTAGAAGGAGGTAGCAGATTTGTAGAGCGCTGTCCCTGTCGTTGAGACCGACTAAACATCATATTGGTATGAGCGACAGAGACAAAACTCTACAAAGCCGAAATGTCATTCTAAAGGCCGATGTACATTACTCTCGGCCGTGTACCTGTATGTATGGATTGCGTCCATCTTGCATGTTGAATTTTTCGCATATAGTTGGCGGCATTTTCCCCATTCATTTTCGCAACTCTAATTAGGCTATAGCGCGACTTTTCTTTATCCTTTTACGTTCATTCAAGTCTCTATATTTTGTGACGCGATATCATTATTATTTCATATTTAGTACTCAATTTCATTTTTAGAAAATCTTTTTTGAGAAAATACGCATATTTTAATAACCCAAAAAACTTCTACATATTATTTCTGATCACGAAATTATTTTTCGTAACCCGAACCGATTTCGGATAGATAGATCATTTTCCTTGTACGGGTGCATCTTAATTCTTAGGTCGAGTGTGTTTACGTGTCCTAAAATATCCGCCGTAATATCAGTAAGTAAGTATACTCATACAAATACTTTCAGCCGTACTCAGAGTTACTCGTTAATCGTTACTTAAGTTTAGTTAAAACGAGACAGAGCTATATCTCTCACATAAATCTGTCTCGTTTTAACTCAATCTTAAGTAACGATTAGCGACTCTTAGTACGGCGGAAAGTATTTGTATATCTACTTATATGGTGTTTTTGTTTTAAGTACCAATATCATGCATGTACTTACGGAAGCAAAATGTTAAAGTGTCATGAAGTCAAACTATGTTACAATACCTACGCTGCAGAAAATATACATAGACATTTAGAATGAGATTTCGGCTTTATAGAGCGCTGTCTCTGTCACTCATACCTATGTGACGTTTTGTCGGTCACAAGGACAGAGACAATGCTCTACAAAACCGCTATCTCTTTCAAAAGGTCTAATTTTGCAGAGAATTCCGTGAGACGACCTCTAGTGAGGCGTTTACATTAAACTAAACCAACACTCACACGTGTGTGACCTCACGCACACTACCACAATACACTCGTAAGTTCTCATTTCAAATGTAAAGTCCAGTTAAAGTGGCATAACTTAATAATAAGCATTTTTTTTATATTGAAATCTAGCGGTTCGAACCCCACCCGTTGCACGATTGTCGTACCCACTCCTAGCAAAAGTTTTACGCTAAATTGGAGGGAAGAGAGGAATATTAATCATAAATTAACATTGCAACTTAATTGTATATTTTTGAATACTTTCTCTCTTCGATGTTAAATGATAATGCAGTCTTATTAAGAATTGCAATTTAAAACAAAAGCAAAAGCTTTGTATTTAATCTATATAAAAATGAAAAATTAAATCTTTATATTTAAAAAATATCTATGTCAAGAAACCAAAAAAATTGTTTTTGCGCTTAGAGCAAGAAAATTCTCACAATTAATTTGTTTCTAGCATTTCGCTACGATTCTGTGTAGAAGCCATACTATAAAGTTGTTCAATTTTCTCTATTTATTACACGCCACATAACACTGAAAAGAACTGCTTTTTTCTCTTACATAACTAAACAGTTTCAAAGTCAAAGTCAAAGTCAAATGATTTATTCAAAATAGGTAATAAATTACTCTTATTGATGGTCTGTACCCGTAGTACAAGATTTTACGTCTCACCAAACCAAACCAAATTCGAGAGTCGAAATACTTCCGCGTTACAGTAAACTGGATCTTAAATGCCGAGCTCAAGTTTGTCTACACTTCTACAGCCAGCGCTCCAAGCGGAAACATAGCGAAATTAAAATCAGTGGCATTGAATATTTGACTTCAATTCAAGGCTGTTTAGGTCCATTTTACTGTAACGCGGAAGTATTTCGACTCTCGAATTTGGTTTCGTTTGGTGAGACGTAAAATCTTGTACTACGGGTACAGGTAGGTATACCTTGCATCTCGGGAATAGTCTTTATAGCACCGGCCAGAGCTAAATAGGATGCAAACAGAGATACAGTCGGATGTGCGGCTGAATGCCGAGTTAGTGGGGCCGCAGGCATTTGATGTTCGCAGGGAATGTTGTCACTTACAGACAGATTGGACGGACAGACAGATGGACGGACAGACAGACAGACAGCGGTGGCTTAGTATAGGGTTTATACTGACACTTTTCAGGTACGAAACCTTAAAAATGAAAAAAACGCGACTTACAGCACTTTAAGCAGTCGCACATACACGTAGGATACAAAAAAACCCCGTCAACTCACAGTTAGCTCAGCAAACGTGCAAACGGAAGGGAGATAGGCTTTCTTTGAGTCTTTATGGCACCGGCCAGAGCTAAATAGGATGCAAACAGAGATACAGCCGGATGTGGGGCTGAATGCCCAGTTAGTGGGGCTGCAGGCATTTGATGTTCGCGGAGAATGAGTGCTTTACTTGCTTTTTGTAAACGATTTGACCGCGCGCGCTCGAGTGGCTTTCATAATGCATAGGACGCTCTTGTTGAAGATCTGTGTTGATATTGCGCTGACGAGTTGCAAGTATTGATCTGTACCCGTAGTACAAGATTTTACGTCTCACCAAACCAAACCAAATTCGAGAGTCGAAATACTTCCGCGTTACAGTAAACTGGATCTTAAATGCCTTGTTTTAAAGCTCCAGTTTGTCTACACTTCTACAGCCAGCGCTCCAAGCGGAAACATTGCAAAATTAAAATCAGTGGCATTGAATATTTGACTTCAATTCAAGGCTGTTTAGGCCCATTTTACTGTAACGCGGAAGTATTTCGACTCTCGAATTTGGTTTGGTTTGGTGAGACGTAAAATCTTGTACTACGGGTACTGCTGTGTACTGTAAACTGAGAACAGTCAGACGAAGAAATAAAGTGTTTAGGTATCAAACTAAGTACTATAGGCTATGCACCAATCAATTATTTATGAATCACGAGTCAGAAGTGATGGAGCGGAGAATTTTTCATACTAAATTTATCACACACTAGCATTATGCTCGCGACTTCGTTCGCGTGGACTGCACAAATTTCAAACCCCTATTTCACCCCCTTGAGGCTTGCCCGCAAGTGGCTGGATGAGGAAGGCTGAGGACCGGGTGTGGTGGCGCTCTTTAGGGAAAGCCTATGTCCAACAGTTGACTTCCACAGGCTGATGATGATGATGATGATGATTTCACCCCCTTAGGGGTTGAATTTTCAAAAATCCTTTCTTAGCGGATGCCTACGCCATAATAACTATTTTCAAATTTCAGCTGTCCAGTAGTTTGAGCTGTGTGTTGATAGATCAGTCAGTCAGTCAGTCACCTTTTCCTTTTATATATTTAGATAAAAATTAAAAAGATTGAAAAGAGACAAATAGACAACAAAGTGATCCTATAAGGGTTCTGTTTTTCCTTTTGAGGTACGGAACCCTAAAAAAGAAATGTGCCCTCAAAGCGATAAATGGTATAATTTTTCCGCTGTTCAGAGCCAGTCAACCCGTCAGCGACGACAGCGATGACGGCTAACCTTATCCGCCTGACACACTCCAGCACGCGATGTCACTCCGAGATACTTAAACTCTATTTATCCAACCCTTTATTTTCCGTTTCCGTTATTAATGGGCTACGAAAGCCTTAAATTCTACCAAGATTTCTTTCTATAAGTACTGTTAAGAGTAAGTATTAGGTAAACGGGCAGCCAGTGATTTTACATGATTTTTTAAAACTAAATAGGATGCGCTTTGTTGCTATCAAACCAAAATAGGTTCTGATGCAGCCTAAGATAGAGCGCATATTATGTTTGTTTTAAAATGCAAGGTTTCTATCAAAATAGTTTGTGAGTTCTACGTTCCACTGTCAAACCGGTGTATGACCGAACAAAGCATATCATATAAAGGGTATACTTACTAATTTTTCCGCTGTTCAGAGCCAGTCAACCCGTCAGCGACAACGGCGATGACGGCTAACCTTATCCGCCTGACACACTCCAGCACGCGATGTCACTCCGAGATACTTAAGGGGACTCAGTTCAGTGCTTTCCCCATACAAAAGTAGGAGGGAAATTACAACAATATTCGATGTTGCACGCACAAAACTAAGAATTATATCGATTTATCTCGTCATTATCTAGGTTTATTGATATATAAAACATTGACAAAAATATTGATTTAAAAGTTACGAGGGTCAAAACATTTCTATTTTAACACTAAATTAATGACAACTTTGGGCGTAAATAAATAAGATTAGGGATATGAAAATTCTAAAACAATTTATCATTAGACATAGTTTATTTATTCATTAGTTGAAATAACTTTACTTTGCAAACATAAATTCAGCAGTTTTTTCTCAAAAATACTTTTCCTAAACCTTTTTCGCGCGCTTGATTTCAGTGAAAATCATCGTGCCTCTCAACTTTCTCATACAATGTCAAGTGAAAAGCAAACATGTTACCCACATGCGCTGCCAATTTCGGTCGAGCGTCCTGCGTCACCTTAAACGTTATTTATCCAACCCTTTATTTTCCTTTTTCGTTGTAAATAGGCAATGAAAGCCTCAGATATGGGGTCTCAAGGTGCTGGAATGGCGACCTCGCACCGGAAAGCGCAGCGTTGAAAGACCCCCACTAGTTGGCGTAGACCGTGGCGTGTGGAAGTACCTACAAGAGACCTATGCCCAGCTGTCTATCGGTTGTTGATGATGAAAACCTTAAAGTTCACCAAGATTTAATGTCTATATAAGTAGTGTTAAGAATATTGGCTAAATGGACGGTTAGTTCTTCAGTGCGGTTCAAGGAGCGGACTGAAACCCGAAAGGTTTTAACCCCCACCCGTTGCACTATTGTCGTACCTACTTCTAGCACAAGCTTTACGCTTAGTTGGAGGGAAAGGGGAATGTTAGCCATATCTATCTATAGGTACTAATATTATAAAGAGTTAAAGTTTGTTTGTATGGGGTAATCTCTGGGACTACTAAACCAATTTTGAAAATTCTTTCGCCAGTAGAAAGCTACATTATTCCCGTTGCTTTAATCCGCCGAAACAAGTCGAATCTGTATAGTGCAACATACAGCATGCGACATGCACCAACCGCCCTCCCACTGCTAAACATGCGTGCTAAACGTGCGTCCAGTGTGTTATGGAATTTGTGTGGTGCTGCGTGATGGTGGTGCGTATTGCTTGCCTGGTGGCTGGTTTTTCCTGCAAGTTTAGCAGTGGGAGGGCGGGTGGTGCATGTCGCATGCTGCATGTTGCACCATACAGATTTGACTTGTTTCAGCGGATTATAGCAAATTAAGCTTTTGGTTCATAATATTTTATTTTCAAAAAAATTAGAGATCGCTACGAAAATTGTAATTAGCTACTCGTGCAAAGCCGGAGCAGGTTGCTAGTTAGTATCTAGGTATATAAATTAAGTCGATAATATTATGATAATATTTCTTCAACAAATTCAAACCATTTACAGTCAAGTATCGGGTATTTACGGGTGGTAAATAAATAATGGATTTCATGAATCTTTGAATACTACAATGTGTCCTGTCAATACGAAAAGGTCACTTCATATAGCTTTACCATGGCTATTTCACAGTACGCTTAGTATAAGATTTTACTTCTCACCAACGTTGATAGTATTCGAGAATCGATACACAATAACGTCAAAGTAAAATGGAATTGAAGTCAAAAATTCGACGACAGGGTCTTCTCCGGTTAAGCGGGATACAGGCCTCGAGGCGTACCCTCCTTACCCGGGTAGGGCGCGGGGTATTTTTGTTACCCCGGTGTTGGTCTTTTAGCCAGCATTTCACCGGCTAGGGCCCGCCATGTTGGCTTGGGGCCTCGTGGCTGGTTGTGTTTCCCCGCGCTGCGGGCGATAAATTCGCCGTCGCGCACGGGGGGACAAACCAACAAACAAACACACTTTCAAACTCAAAACTCAAACTCAAATTATTTATTCAGAATTGGTAAAATTTTACGCTTCCTGATTGTCATAAATTTTTATTTGTAAGATGATATGATATAGTGGTGATAATTAATACGTACTTATAAAACCAAAGCTACGAGGGTTCCAAACGCGCCCAGGTTTGAGAAGAGCCCACAACAAACTCTGCCGGATATTCTTTTTACTATCACCACTTTACAAAATCACTTAGAACTAACACAAAGCTGTGAAGCAACTCATTCCCAAGCTTTCTTATCATTCAAATAATCCTTTACATTGTAATAGGATTTTTCAATAAGTTTAAGTTTTATGAAAACTTTGAACTTGTTGAGAGACATCATCGCATCTTTCGCATTTATAATAAAGGTACTGATTATATTGCATGCAGCGTATCAATACAAGTATGAATAAATAATAAAATAAAATGGCGACGGAGAAATGAAATCCGATAAATAATTTCATTTGAAAACAAATACGAGGGGACGCAGGATAAAGGTGTTAAGCTCGGAATTATGGTCAGCTCTTTATATAGAAATAGTCTGAGAGCTCGTGGATTTTTTCGGGTGGTGCTTGATAGAAAATATTTTAGTTAATAGTTAGTTTCTGGGCTGTAATTTTAAAATGCTTGAAGATTTTTCTTATATTATAACTGTTTATTATTAACAAGAATGTGTACTAGCTAGAAATAAAAAAAAATCTGATAATATACATTGTTCTTTTTTTACTAATTTTTAAAGTGACATACACCCCTTTACCTAGAAAAAAAATAAAAAAATGAATAACTCGAAAACGATACACTTTGCATAAGCACTTTAGGGGTCGTTTGGTTGCTAATGTCCTGTACTATAACCCCGTAACGGAATCGTGTCCTATTTTCCTGTAACCCTGTATAAAAGGAAAAGGTGACTGACTGACTTGACTGACTGATCTATCAACGCACAGCTCACTACTGGACGGATCGGTCTGAAATTTGCCAGGCAGATAGCTATTATGACGTAGGCATCCGCTAAGAAAGGATTTTTGAAAATTCAACCCCTAAGCGGGTGAAATAGGGGTTTGAAATTTTGTGTAGTCCACGCGGACGAAGTCGCGGGCATAAGCTAGTAAGGATATATAAGTATTATTACAATTAATTATTATTACAAACTAGCTGACCCGGCCAACTTCGTACCGCCTAACAGTCGATTCTATAATTTTTTACTTTTTTTAATACTTACAATTTTGAAAAAAATTCTCTCTGTAAAAACCATCCCCGTACTTCAAGGAATATTATAGCTATAGGAATATTATATTATAGCAGCTGTTCTCGGGATTTGCGATCAGCAACACATTCAGCGATTCATTTTTGTACCTATAGAGATTGACAAATTAAGGATAGATGATATTTCATAAATTTTCAGCTATTTCAAGTACCTTGGCAAATTGTCCTACCAGCTCTCGAGCTACAGCGTCGCGAGGTAATGAAAACCCTGCTAACCCCCCTCCCTACCCTCTCGCCCCTCTGTACCTGCCTGTAACCTACCTGCTGATTAGTTTTATATTACGTGTGAAATAGTTCCCGCAGCTTTCTGCAATCAGCAGTTCCGGTTTACTTTACAATTATAGGTGCTATTAGATTTTACGGCTACACCTCCCGGCCCACGCTGTCCACCTGTGGGGTACAACTTGCATCGAAATCTGGGAACATGATGACTTTACGTTATAGATTTTTATCAAAAGTGAAACCTGGTTGGATATGTAGGCGACAATTTCGGCCGCCATTTGCGCTAGTTGAGGATGGGGCTCCCGAGCCATGGCACACAGCGGGTTCCAGAGGTCCAGGAATACTGATCCGAAACCTAGACAAATACGCGGTTTATCAGTACAAACAATTTTTGAGTGGGGAAGGGGAGTTGTGGTATACCTATATACCCTACTCCAGTTGGGCGATTGTCTAAAACCTGCATCAATCATTATTTTTTTATTTTTTTTTGTGTGTCCTCTATTCTTTCCTCCGACATGATGGTCGGAGACTTTTGATAGTTGACATGGCTTTTTTTTTTTTTTTTTGCCTTGCTCTGTTGGACGAGAATGAGCCGCTATGTCTTTTTTTTTTAGCATTTCATTCATTATAAGAGTTTATTATAATTATAATGTATGTATATGTATATATTATCTAATATAATATAGCTATACATATTTTCTTACAGCTATTTATTTTTACTTATGTTTATGTACATTTAATTAATTTCTTATTTGCTATTTACATTTTAATTTCTGTTTAATACTCATCTAGGTATGAATTACCTATGTGAATATTACCTAATTCTAGTGGCATTTCTTAGTCTTACTTTGTTTGTTAATTCTTCACAAAATTCTAAGAACCTTTTATTTACTTTCCTGCTGGCTATGATGGCGGATATAGTTTCTCTATTTATCTTACTTCCTATTGAGTATTCCAGGTCCATCCGCTTTCTACCAAATTTTGGACATTCTATTAAAATATGTAAAACCGACTCATCTGTTTCATCGTCACAGTCACAGGTGGGGTTGTCATCATTCATTATTACAATCTCAATTGTTCTGATTGGCTGAATTTGTGCAATTCTTTTTGCTACAATGCATTGTAGCCAATAGTGAGCGAGCGTCAACCAATCTAGTGTAGCTGTCATTCTCCCGCAATCGCGCAGCTGATATCACAGAAATGATTCAATTGTACGGGAGCGGTGTGCAGGCTCGACCGAACCAAAGGGAGATCTCCCACCGAGCGGTTGGTTGTGACATCCCCCTGTTGCAGTAGTGAGCACTGTGGTCTTATAAGTAGGAGGTCCTGGGTTCAATTCCTGTCTGGGTCAGTTAGTAAATTTCTAAATTGTCTCTGATCTGGTCTGGTTTGAGGCTTTGGCCGTGATGCCGTGTGGAAACCTGATAAGGGGAATGGGTTTTACAAAACTGCCATCATCATCATCATCATCATCATCAGCCTGTGGACGTCCACTGTTGGACATAGGCCTTCCCTAAAGAGCGCCACCACACCCGGTCCTCAGCCTTCCTCATCCAGCCACTTCCCGCCAGCCTCTTTATATCGTCGGTCCATCGTGCTGGAGGGCGTCCCACACTACGCTTGCTTAAACGCGGTCTCCACTCAAGGACTTTCCGGCTCCAACGGCCATCGCCTCTACGACAGGCATGACCTGCCCACTGCCACTTCAGCTTGCTAATAGTTTGGGCTATGTCAGTGACCTTGGTTCTCCTGCGGATCTCCTCATTTCGGATCTTGTCCCTCAAGGAAACTCCTAACATAACCCTCTCCATAGCTCGCTGAGCGACTTTGAGTTTGTGGACAAGGCCGTTTGTTAGTGTCCACGTTTCAGCACCATAGGTGAGGACGGGAAGAACACACTGGTTAAAGACTTTCGTCTTGAGGCACTGAGGAATTGACGATGAGAAGACTTGACTCAATTTACCAAAAACTGCCATACCCCTTTCGAATTAGCTGGCTTCCATATTAGACTTGCATCGTCACCCACCACCAGGTGTGATCGCAGTCAAGTATATTGTAATTAAAAAACTGGCCAAGTGCGAGTTAGACTCGCGCACTGAGGGTTCCATACTACAATCGTATTTATCGACATTTTGCACGATAAATAAAAAACAAATGCTTAAAAATAAATAATGTACAAGTAAGCCCTTTTACATGATACCCCACTTGGTATAGTAATCTTACTTTGAAAGTTGAAAATAGCAATAATATTTGTTTATGAACACATTTTAATTTTTTTCTTGTTATGTACCACACCACAAATTCACGGTTTTATTTTTTCCTTCGGAAGGTAGGTCTTACAACAGACATTTTCATGTGCAAATTTCATGATTCTGCTCAACGGGAAGTGTTTCTTGACAGACAGACAGACAGACAGACGGACGGACGGACGGACGGTCGGATGGACAGACAGACAGACAAAAAAGTGATCCTATAAGGGTTCCGTTTTCCTTTTGATGTACGGAACCCTAAAAACGATAACTAAATCTACGCGTACGAAGTCACGGACATCATCATCATCATGATCAACCCCTCGCCGACTCACTACAGAGCACGGGTTTCCTCTCAGAGTGAGAAGGGTTTGGCCATAGTCTACCACGCTGGCCATGTGCGGATTGGTAGACTTCACTCACCTTGGAGAACATTATGGAGAACTCTCAGGCATGCAGGTTTCCTCACGATGTTTTCCTTCACCGTTAAAGCAAGTGTTATTTAATTACATAAAGCGCACATAACTCGGAAATGTTGGAGGTGCGTGCCCGGGATCGAACCCCCGACCTACGATACGGCAGACGTCCTAACCACTAGGCTATTACAGCTTTTTACGTCACGAACATCAGCTAGTAATAAATAATAATAAAATGTAACAGTCTGGAAAACCTGAAATTCAAGTTAGCCATAACTCAGTAGGTACGGATTTCGTATAATGGTGTTAAAAATTTAATAGCGGCTTTGCATAATGTTTGCAAAGGTTTTGATGTTTTTAGGAGCTTATCTGGTAAGCCCGGATATTCTGAATTGAAAAATTGTGGCAAGAAATACGAAGTGCGACGTAGGTACTTTTTTTATAAGCGTACCTAAGCGTAGGTACCTATACTAGCTGATGCCCGCGACTTCCTCCGCGTGGAATTATTTAATTAGGGGAAAAAATCTGAAAACCGTGAATTTGTGGTTACATCATAACATTTGATTACATTTTATTATTATGTTGACATGAAGATTATGTACTTGCTTGAGTACCTATCTCTTTCTTTTTTTATTGTATATTTATGACATTTTAATTACAAATAACACTACATATTATTTGATTTCTAAATGACAAGGTTCTTAGGTAATTTAATAATTTTATGCCATTTTTGACTAGTATTATCTAGATTCTATGCCATATTTGGTACACTAATTTTGTTATTGTATTGTACTATGCTTATCTGACTTTTGTGAGCGCTTGTATAAGTCTAAATCGAAAAAAAATCCCAAAAAAATCACAAGAAAAAAATTAAAATGTTCATGAGCAAATAGATACTGCTATTTTCAACTTTCAAAGTAAGATAAGATTACTATACCAAATGGGGTATCATAATATGAAAGGGTTATACATTTTTTTTTTAAAGGGTTTTACTTGTACATTCTGAAACAGATTTTTATTTATTTTTAGGTGTAATAGTTTTTGATTTATCGTGCAAAGTATCGAAACAGTCTTGGCCGGTTTTTTGAACTATGTGCTCTGCCCATTGCCATCTCAGCTTCGCAACCCGTTGAGCTATATTTATTACTCACCTATCGCTAATATTTTTATTAATATTTCTTGGATTAATGGTCCTTTTCAAAAACATCTTGTTTGTTAGAAAATAGTTAGACCGAGTGATTAGCAATCCTAAAATATTTATTCCGTTGTAATATTTTAATTATTTATTTATAACAATACTAGCCGAACCGATCCGGTTTTGCTCGGGTGGAATTTCTGATAATCCTTTCTTAGCGATGACCTATGAAATTAAAAAAATTAAAAATTAAATTAAATTAAAAAGAGCAACCGCCGAGTTTCTTGCTGGTTCTTCTCGGTAGGAATTTCATTCCGAACCAGTGGTAAATTAAAACTACCTGACTATTCGTAAGCACTTGTAAAAAGTTTACATGAATAAAAAACATATTCTATTCTATTCTATTATGTTATTGTGGGAAAACATTCTAACATTCTAAGAAATAGATGCAGAAAAGATTTCAATAAAATGATATGTTTTAACAATTTTAAAAGGCCTCGAGAAGTGATAAGTGTGAGTGTCCGTCCAGGGATCGCGTTAATATTTCCCCGGGGTACGCATGAAAAATGCCGGGACAGATTCCGCGTCCCGGGAACGATCTTTTGCCAGGCCCTTTCACGACTTGATGCAAATATTTGTAAATAGCTGATGCCCGCGACTTCGTACGCGTGTTTAGGTTTTCAAAAATCCCGTGGGAACTTTTTGATTTCCCGGGATAAAAAGTAGCTCTCCAGGTCTTAAACTATACCCATGCAAAAAATCACGTCGATCCGTTGCTCCGTTGCGACGTGATTGAAGGACAAACCAACAAACCAACAAACAAACACACATTCGCATTTATAATAATGGTAATACGTAATTCAAAAGTGTATATATGATAATAATGATGATGATAGCATCATCATTATTATCAACTTATCGCCAGGGGTCTCCTCTCAGAATGAGAAGGGTTCGGCCATAGTCCACCACGCTGGCCAAGTGCGGATTATTGACAGGGTTCACTGAGAATATTATGGAGACCTCTCTAGCATGCATGTTTCCTCATGATGGTTTCCTTCACAGTTAAAGCAAGTGATATTTGATTTGCTTAAAACGGACTGCTAAGACAAAACTAATGATATCTCATTTATTAAAATCCAATGAATACATTGACTTATGTATATCTATATAACTTCGTATGGCCAGGGTCATTGAACAAAAAAAATGGCACCGACTTAGTGGTGCTATATGATTTATTTGGTTTCTAAACCATGAAAAATTTTGTTCGCTTGACCATACCTATCTTGTCATTTATATCGATAAATAAATAGTTTGGCATTATGAGGGAACGATGAACGAACACACACAAGCACATGCTCATATGATAAAACTGTACCTTCCAATAGTCGAGTAAAAATGTGAGTTTTCAACGTTAACAAGATTAACACGGGAAAGCTTCCCCGTTTTACAAGCGGTCATTTTAGTGGGCCATCATTCTGTTTATTCGCACTTATCGCGAGACGCGCACATGTGGCACAGGCTTTATGGCTACCTTCGAACTTTATGAGCGCAGTCCGAGATAGCACACTATGCTTTACAATGACGTACAATAATATAGGTACATATAAAGTGTGTAAATTTTAAATAAGGATGCGCAATATGAGTCAAATCTCATATCAAAAGTACGATTTGGTACGGTAAACCGTACTTTTGACATGACAGTTTCTACGTTTTACAAGCGGTCATTTTAGTGGGCCATCTGTTCTGTTTATTCGCACTTATCGCGAGACGCGCACATGTGGCACTGGCTTTATGGAAACCTTAGCGAGGACTTTAGGAGCGCAGTCCAATATAGCACACTATAGTTTACAATAGTGATGACAAAATGTTTGAAATAAATCAAAATGTATTTACTTACTAAACAACTCATTCCCAAGTTTTCTAATTTATTGAAATTTATTGCTATAATGAAATCCAGAATTATTATTTACTACATTAAAGTTAAATACTAACTAAAAGATACTTAAAGTGAACATCTTAAAAATTTACTTAAACAATGGAACTAAAACTAAAACCTTAAAAAATATGATATTATAACTAAAATACATTATTAAAAGGAGTCCCTTTAGGCAAGGTTCCGAAGATACTGGCAGCGTTCCCCCTTTGAATAGCTAGGCTAATTCATTGTCCGAGGTAGCTGCCAGCTCTTCGGTCTCCTGTGATGTCGACTAACCTTTTTGCTATTTCCTTAAAAAGTCTTATAGCGCTAGGACCCCACGGACCAAGGGCCTCGACACCGAATGGGACAAATTCATATTCGGAGCCTAGACCCCTGTATTTGCATGTTTTGGCTTTTTCATCATTTAAATAATCCTTTACATAGGATTTTTCAATTAGATAAGTTTAGTTTTATGAGAACTTTGAACTTGTTGAGAGAAATCTCCAATATGTCTTCTGGAAGCTTATTATAAAAACATGTAGAAATACCAACAAATGAATTGTTAACTTTACTTAGCCTAGAGGTGGGCACTACAAGTTTAATTTTAATCGACTTCCAAAATGGACGTGGTTCTCAATTCGACCCGTTTTTTTTTTTAAAATTATGTAAGTACACCGATTTTTTCGAGGGTACTGGACCGATTTACAAATATATTTTTTAATAATCGACAGAGGGTGTTTCCGTGGTGGTCCCATAAAAATTTCTAGATCCAACTCCTCAATCCTGATGCTGCAGGGTTACTGCCCGCCTAAGTTATCAAGACTCAGGAAGTTCATCAATTAATACTGTAGGTACCAAGCAACGACTTCATGCTTGGACTCCAAGTCCCAACTCCTCAAACCTGATGATGTAGGGTACAGCACTCCTAAACTATAATGATTCAGGAACTGCGGATGATGCAATATTATTTTAGGTACCAAGCATAGACTACGTCATTGAATTTCAGATTCAAACTCCTCAATCCTGGTGCTGCAAGGTACTGAACTCGTAAGCCGTAGGGATTTGAGAATTTCTGATAGTGAATTGATATTTTAGGTATCAAGCAACGGCTTCACGATTACATTCCAAGTCCGAACTCCTCAAACCTGATGATGCGGGATACATCACTAAACCATAGACATTCAACTATTAACACAGATATGTCCAGATATGCAACTAGCGTGGCCCCCTCAGTCCCTCTCGCTCAAGCAGAGGCCTACTTACTTGTGAAATGTTATTCCGTCTATTTTACGTTCGCTTCGGCTATTTTAGCCTAGTATACTGCAACCCGCCATTGTACAATAACTTCAAAAACAAAAAACAACAAACGAATCAATTTTATTTACAATACTTGAGTCAACATAACCTCACTTCAAATACTCACGTACAAATACATTTTGGCAAACAAAAAAAAGTGGCCACGGTGATAAGGACAAACCATAATCATTTTGTCACGTTCTAATAAGAGCTTAAATGCATTTAGCTATCTCGCTCTAACAGTAAGTGTCACAATAGGGCTACTTCTAATAGTCCTTGTTCTGAGACTATTAACAATCAATATTTTACTTTCAACAACTAGTTCTATAAAGGCTTCTCTCTCTACCTTACCAATCTATCAACGTAGAACCCATACAGAGACGTATTGAGCTTTGAACACTCGGTTGGTATTATAGGTTGATTAATCGCTTAGGAAAGTTAATGGAAAATTTCTGAGCGGTCGGAAAATATGGGAAAAATTAAATGACTAGTTTTAATATTAGCTCATTCCATTTAAGCTGGAGATAATTTTTATACATTTTCATATTATCTAGCTTTAAAAAATATTCTTGTGAAACTATCTAATTAATCTTTGTTTTACTTCCCCATCTAAGTGTAAGCCTTATGACAAACTAGAGGATGCCCGCGACTTCGTCCGCGTGGATTTAGGTTTTTAAAAATCCTGTGAGAACTCTTAAATTTTCCGGGATATAAAGGATAGCCTGTGTCCTTCCCCGCGATGCAAACTATCTCTGTACCAAAGGAGATCGCCCATGAACGGGCCCTCTTTTGTGGCGTCGTGTCAAAACTTAATATTTTTTTTTTTAATGTGTTATTTTTTTACGATTGTGTTTAAAACGACTTTTTTTCACTCTATTATTGAAAATATCCACAATTACAGTTAGAATCGTAAACATGCATATATTTTGACGAAGTATTAATTGAATATAACCTCAATATCAGCAATATAAAAAATAAGATTTCTTTATAACCAGGGTGAATAAATAGAAATCGTTTGCAGAATATAAAGAGTTAATTATTTGTGTACAAAATAAAATTAAAACCATGGTGACATAACAATTATATTAGGCGGGGCCCAAAGCTCCTAAGAAAATTGGCAATCTCTTTTCGTCAAAATCGGTTGAACGGTTGAGCCGTGAAATGCTAGCAGACAGACAGACAGACAGATAGACAGACAGACACTCAGACACACTTTCGCATTTATAATATTAGAATAGAATAGAATAGAATAGAATAGAATAATGTTTATTCGAGGTATATAGGTGGTACATGGTGTAGGCAATATCGTCCTGTACAGCAGTGCAACACCTCGAACAGGTAGGCCACTCAGCTTGTGTTGAGACGTCGGGCCCCTCAGACACAAACCTCTAGAGCAAATATCTGAGGTACCAGATGCCCCAACGCTGATTTTCAGTGACCGCCTTTTAAATATTACTATGGACTATGGATTATTCAAGGAACTACAACCTTAACACATCTATATGGTAGAAGCAGTATGTAATATGCACCGCCCACCCTGCCACTACTAAAGAAGCTAGTAAAGCAAGCAATACACACTACCAACACACAGATCTTCCAGTACACACTCGAGCAACTTTTCACTTCAACACTTGAGCTGATGTAGACACCACAATTCACAATTGTAAAGTTTTTTGCAATTTCGCATATTGAAACTTTGACAGATTATAGCTTTGAGGAAATATTAGTACGTTAGTACATTATATATATAGCAAACTGGGTTCGCGTGGATTTAGGTTTTTCCTGATAATTCCGTGGGAACTCTTTGATTTGTCCTTCCCCGGGATGTAAGCTAACTGGGTACCAAATTTCATCAAAATCGGTTAAAGTGTTGGGCCGTAAAAGGCTAGCAGACAGACAGACAGACACACTTTCGCATAATATAATATTAGTATGGATTCGTATGGAAATGGATCATTAAGTCGTAGTTCTTTGTATATCATGGAATTCCGCAAAGTATTAGGTAAAGTAAGTAATTTTTTTTATTGCGCTGGAACCATGTCTCATTAACATCGAAATGACGTCAATGGTCAATTTGACGTCAGCCGAAATAAAAATATACCATCAGCTCGAAACTTCAGTCTAGTGCTGACGTCACTAAAATGGCGGCCACGCGCATTAGCAATTTGCGGAACTTATTAAGATTTTAATTCTACAATCCTAAGTTTCAGCTATCAGATTGCTTGCAGCTTGAATCGGAGACGAAGCTAACATTAGCTGAGGAACTAATATTTTCTTAGCGCTTAAGTCTTAGGGCCTGCACAGACGAGGGACTTTTGTCTGCGGGGGGCAAATACCCGAAGCTTAGATAAAATGTCCGGCGCTTTCCGGCGAGAACTTGCCACAGACGCCACGCACACGGGCAAATTATTGGATAAAAACAAATCGCGTTTTTTTTGCGGTTAATTATTTTTAAGTGAATAAACTCTCGAGCGCTCAACGCGGACTAAATCCGCGGTGTGCGTTAGCCCGCTTCCATCTTAGACGGCATCATCACTTACCACCAGGTGAGATTGCAGTCAAGGGCTAACACGTACCTGAAGAAATAAGTGAATCTACTCTGGGGCGTATTGAAATAAGTTACGTGAAATTAATCTCAACATGCATGAAAGTAATTTCGTAATGCAGGGTGTAACCAAAACGCTGGCAAAAACGAAGACAGGTGATAATACTGACGATTACTGATAATGATACCACAAAAAAAAACGCGAAAAAAATATTAAATAATTCTATAATTTTATAAAAGTTTATGATATAATATTAATAACGATATAAAGAATTATAATTATATTTATAACAATTATATAACGAACTTTGCGTAAGTAGGCCACTCGGACTCGAGTTTTGCACGCTATACATTTCGGGTTTGAAAAATACTAAATCACTAAAACTAAAAAATGAGGCAAATGGTTATTGGATTGTGTTTAGGTAGTTTGACTATAACTGCGCGACTTTGTGCGCATAGACACGGCAACTTCCATATAAATTACAGATTCGATCGCCGCCGGCGACTGATTTGCCGGGCGATTATTTGACTGTGTTAGAACGTTAGTTTTATTTTATTAGGGTTCCGTACCTCAAAAGGAAAAACGGAACTCTTATAGGATCACTTTGTTGCCTGTCTGTCTGTCAAGAAACCTACAGGGTACTTCCCGTTGACCTAGAATCATGAAATTTGGCAGGTAGGTGGGTCTTGTAGCTGGCTTTAGGGGAAAAATCTGAAAACCGTGAATTTAGGGTTAGATCACACAAAAAAAAAATTAAATTGTGGTCATGAACTAATAATTAGTATTTTCAATATTTGAAGTAAGATAACTATATCAAGTGGGGCATCATATGAAAGAGCTTTCTTTACCTGTGCATTCTAAAACAGATTTTATTTATTTTTATGCATCATAGTTTTTGAATTATCGTGCTAATTACTGTAGTACGGAACCCTCAGTGTGCGAGCCTGACTAGCACTTGGCCGGTTTTTTTTTCAAGATTACTTACTTATTTTTATTTTTTCCCTGTACTTTTGTGCCCTCCAGTCTCGATGTCCTTGGCTATTCGGGGATTTTTTGTACGGGGTACTTGTGCGTTATTCGATGCAGTTGTGAGCGATATATTTTGACGGAGTAAAGTACCCCGAGGACTGTCCGTCGTGTGTGCAGGCCTTTAGTGTCTGTAAGATTATTCGCACGATTAGCACCAGTCGCAATTGATGTCAGGATACCAGTGCTTTCCGTTTGCAGCGGTAGCGTTTTTGAATCCATTGCTTCTCTCCTACTCTCTATATAAATTTTCAGATAGCCGGGAAAATGTGGAAGCTGGAGTAACTTTGAGGACATTTTCATTATCATCATCATCATTAGCAGCTGATGTCCACTGCTGAACGTAGGTCTCTTGTAGAGACTTCCAAATGCCACGGTCTTGGTCCACCTGAATTCAGCGGCTCGTTGCGACTCGTTTCATGACTCTTCATGTTTGGGAGGCTTCGGCCGTAGTTAGTTACCATCCTACTGGCAAAGCCGTGCCGCCAAGCGCTATAGCGCTCCGCTACGATGCCGTGTAGACACCAAAGGGGTATGGGTTTAATAAGAACTGCCATGCCCCTTGCAGGTTAGCCCACTTCTATCTTAAACTGCATCATCACTTGCCACCAGATGAGATTGCAGTCAAGAGCTAATTTGTATCTGGATAAATAAATAAATGAAGTCTGTCCATCTAGTTGGGGGCCTCCTAACGCTAGGCTTTCCAATACAAGGTCGCCATTCTTGCACTTTGGGACCCTAACTGGATGTATATATACCTAGTATGCATATAATCCGCAAGAAAAAATCTCTACGTAGCAATAATAAACCCTGCAATAGAGTAGGTGTGTACCGCCTCCTCCTTCTATTTATATAGTCAGAACTTCAATACATAGAAGTTTATACAAGCTCCAACTAGGTATACGAAGATAGTAGGTAATCGTGTTTCCGGTCGAACGTTTACGTATTCTCAAGAGATTGAAGAATTTTCAAATTTCTCGAGAGATAAATGAAATATTATACCGGTATTGTAAACCACTGCCTGGGCGCAGCGGCGGTATGGGGGGCAGATCTAAGCATCGTATATTGTTAGAACATGGAGGAAAGAAAACTTTAATAGATAAGGGTAAATATTAAATTTTAAGATTTTAAGTCTTATTCATACTAATATAATAAATGCGCAAGCGTGTCTATCGATTTGTACGGTACTGATTTTGACGGAGTACAGTACCCGTAGTACAAGATTTTACGTCTCACCAAAACGAAACCAAATTCGAGAGTCGAAATACTTCCGCGTCACAGTAAAATGGATCTAAACAGCCTTGAATTGAAGTCAAATATTCAATGCCACTGATTTTAATTTCGCAATGTTTCCGCTTGGAGCGCTGGCTGTAGAAGTGTAGACAAACTTGAGCTTTAAAACAAGGCATTTAAGATCCAGTTTACTGTAACGCTGAAGTAGTTCGACTCTCGAATTTGGTTTGGTTTGGTGAGACGTAAAATCTTGTACTACGGGTACAGGTAGGTATACCTTGCATCTCGGGAATAGGCATAGGAATCTTTTTGTCCCAGAAAATCAAAGAGTGAGTTAGAGTAAGAGAGAGTAGAATCATGAAATTTGGTAGGCAGTTAGGTCTTATAGCACAAGTAAAACTGAATTTGTGGTTATATAATAAAAAAACCGGCCAAGTGCGAGTCAGGCTCGAACAATGAGGGTTCCGTACTACAGTCGTATTTTTTCGACATTTTGCACGATAATTTAAAAACCATGATGCATAAAAATAAATAAAAATCTGTTTTAGAATGTACAGGTGAAGACCTTTCATATGATACCCCACTTTATATAGTCACTCACTTCGAAAGTTGAAAATACTAATTATTAGTTCATGACCACAATTTAATTTTTTTTGTGTGAACGCTAAATTCGCGGTTTTCAGATTTTTCCCCATATGTCAGCTATAAGATCTACCTACCTGCCAAATTTCATGATTCTAGGTCAACGGGAAGTACCCTGTAGGTTTCTTGACAGACAGACGGACAGACAGACAGACAACAAAGTGATCCTATAAGGGTTCCGTTTTTCCTTTTGAGGTACGGAACCCTAAAAATTGTGTTCATGAACAAATAATTAGTATTTTCAATTTTCAAAGTAAGATAACTATAATAAGTTAGATATCTTCTAAAACAGATTTTTTAATGCATAATAGTTTTTGATTTATCGTGCAAAATGTCGAAAAAATATGACTGTAGTACGGAACCCTCGGTGCGCGAGTCTGGCTCGTAGGCGGGTTTTTCTTTCTTTCTCTTCTGTCCAGCGCGCGGCGGTCATTATGGATAAAACCTTGTAATAGGGAGGAAACTTCGGCCAGGAGATTATTATATCTTTCGTAACTCCGTGCCCAGTAAACGATAGCCCCTTAGACGGACCGATTTTCATTTCCCGTAGATCTTTCTCAGCAGTACCCGTAGTACAAGATTTTACGTCTCACCAAACGAAACCAAATTCGAGAGTCGAAATACTTCCGCGTTACAGTAAAATGGACCTAAACAGCCTTGAATTGAAGTCAAATATTCAATGCCACCGATTTTAATTTCGCAATGTTTCCGCTTGGAGCGCTGGCTGTAGAAGTGTAGACAAACTTGAGCTTTAAAACAAGGCATTTAAGATCCAGTTTACTGTAACGCGGAAGTATTTCGACTCTCGAATTTGGTTTGGTTTGGTGAGACGTAAAATCTTGTACTACGGGTACAGATCTATTTTAATACTTCAGGCATACAATAGACATAATTGTGTCTAGACTATGTTCGCAAAACTTTTATAATATTCATACTAATATTGTAAAATAGCTGTTGCCCGCGATTTCGTACGCGTGGATTTAGGTTTTAAAAATCCCACGGGAACTCTTTGATTTTTCGGGATAGTAAGTAAACTATGTCCTTTCCCTAGATGCAAGCTATTGTTGTACCAAAGATGATGAAAAGAGATGGACAAAAATTGTATAGAGGCGTGCCCCAGAATGTACAGGGATGATATTATATCTGCCATTTTATAGTAAAAATCTTCTATTAAGTATATGAAAAAAAGTCGCATGTTGTTTAGCAGTCGTGGCATTCAGTTCATGATAGTTCAGCCTGGATAGTTCAGATAGGCATAGTTCAGCCTGGATAGTTCAGATAGGCATAGTTCAGCCTGGATAGTTCAGATAGGCATAGTTCAGCCTGGATAGTTCAGATAGGCATAGTTCAGCCTGGATAGTTCAGATAGGCATAGTTCAGCCTGGATACTGGACGACTTTGTGATAGTTCTAATAAGTTTCAATAATTTTGTAAAGTGGTGATAGTAAAAAGAATACCCGGCTGAGTTTGTTGTGGGCTCTTCTCAGACCTGGGCGCGTTTGGAACCCTCGTAGCTTTAGTTTGCGTAATAATTATCACCACTATATCTTACAAATGTAACACCATACCAGACTATCAATACGAGTAATTTATTACCTATTTTGAATAAATAATTTGACTTTGACTTTGACTTTGACTTTGATAGTTCAGATAGGCATAGTTCAGCCTGGGGCAAATTTTGTCCATTTCGTTTTGTCAAAATCGGTTGAACGGATGGGCCGTGAAAAGCTAACAGACAGACACACTTTTGAAGTATGGATTGGTACCTACTAGTATATTACGCGACAGGTCGAGATGACAATCGGGGAGGAAACGTCCCGCACACCCACACAACCTCCGCGCTAACCCAGTGCGGGCAAGCGCGGATGACGTGCGGTTGTGCGGAGAGTCATACCCCGATTGCCATCTCGGCCTGTCGCGTACTATAGATAGGTACTGTTACTGCTCAAGTAGCTATCACAAGTGTTAGATCTACAACATTAAGTAATTACATAACAACTATTGAGTGGTAAAGTAAAGTCAACACAGATTAATCAAAGCAATATGTACTTTATGTCAAGTGCAATAAAGCCTTCGCGGATGTTTGTTCAAGGATAGGTCAGTAGAACACGTTAGATTGACATTGGCGCGAAGCAAAGTCGGCTCGCTACTGAACACCGTCTTCTCTCAGAAGGAGAAGGGTGTGGCCGTAGTCTACCACGCTGGACAATGTGCGGATTGGTAGACTTCACACACCATGGAAAGCATTATGGAGAACTCTCAGGCATGCAGGTTTCCTCACTATGTTTTCCTTCACCGTTAAAGCAAGTGATATTTAATTAATTAAAACGTACATAGCTCCGAAAAGTTAGAGGTGCGTGCCCGGGATCGAACCACCGACCTCCGATTAGAAGGCGGACGTCCTTACTACTAGCCTACCACAGCTTATACCACAGCTTATATACTTATACCGTTAAGTCAAGTATAAACACAAATAACTCCGAAAATTTAGAGATGCGTGCCTGAGATAAGAACCAGGACCCCCAACGAGAAAGCCAACGTCGAAACGACTAAGGCTATCTCCAATTTTTTCACTGTGCACAAATTCAAATCATCATTTAATACTATATCCCTAGAAGAATGTTAAATATCCATGTGGAAGGAAAAAAGGTTGAGAGGAAAGAAAAGGTGGATGGATTGCGTGAAAGAGGAAATGCATGTAAAAGGGGTGGATAATACGTTGACGGATGACAGAAGTGAGTGGTAGAAGAAGACATGTTGCGCCGACCCCACGTAGGGTGGGCTAAGGTAAGGAAGAAGAAGATTTAATGCCATTTTATTTTTAAAAAATAAATGTATAGTTTTTAAAGTCAGAAAATAATGTTCATGGACCTTCAAAATGAGATTTCAGATTTGTAGAGCGTTGTCTCTGTAACTCATACCTATGTGACGTTTTGTCGGTCTCAACGACAGAGACAATGTTCTACAAAACCGCTATCTCTTTCTAAAGGTCGATGTACATTATTTTCTGCCACGTACTATACGTGAATTAATATAGAAAGTTAGCCACAATTTGATTAGTAAGCAAATAAATTCAAAACTCAAAGACAGTTTTGGGATCTGTTTTGACTTATCTCTGACCGCTTTCCAAAGTTTTGAAGGGCAATAAATTTAATGCGTTTATACAGGGTGTAAGTAAAACGCTAGCAAAAATTAAGGCAGGTGATAGAATCTTATGAGTAGTCATCAGTAGATGATTACTCATAAGATACTTAAAAAGACACAAAATAATAATAAGAAAATCCTGTATCTTTAACTGCTCGCAATGTATTGCAAATAAAACATGTGACTGACGCTAGAGATCAACGAATGTTGTGTAGCTAGGTGCCGCGGAATCAATGCCGCGTTGTAGGTGAGGCATTGACCCCAAGTTTTGTACGACATACCTACTTTGCGGGCTTGAAATTACTAGAACACGACGATTTTGACGACCTCCCTGGCGCAGTGGTGAGCGCTGTTGTCTTATTAGTGGGAGGTCCTGGGTTCGATTCCTGGCAGGGGTTTGGAATTTTATAATTTCTAAATTTCTGGTCTGGTCTGGTGGGAGACTTCGGCCGTGGCTAGTTACCACCCTACCGGCAAAGCCGTGCCGCCAAGCGATTTAGCGTTCCGGTACGATGCCGTGTAGAAACCAAAGGGGTATGGGTTTAATAAAAACTGCCATACCCCTTCCAGGTTAGCCCGCTATCATCTTAGACTGCATCATCACTTACCATCAGGTGAGATTGCAGTCAAGGGCTAACTTGTATCTGAAAAAAAAAAAAAAAAAAAAAAAACATTAAAGTAATACGGCAAATGGGTATTGGTATTGGATTGTGTTTAGATAGTATAATAATAGCTCTAAGTTTTTACTAGCGTTCTAATAGCACCCTGTATACGCAATCATCCCCCGAAACGCCGGGCTAGCTGTTCTAAAGTAGAGTGCAAAATCTTCGCTTATATCAGCAATTCGGATTTGATGACTGAAGGTAAAAAAGTTTTGTCTTGATCGCTCCTTCGTAGCTTTCGTATTTAATCTGATTAATTATGATGATTTGCGTTAAATTTAAGCAATTAAATAAAACTTTTTTATACCCATATTTGAGAAAATAAAACTATTTTTATCTTCGTCTTTTTACCAGGTGGTTCCATAATTACCTGGCTCTTATATCATGTCTCTATAATAATATTATTAAGTTGCGTCATATTGTACGAGATAGATAATAGTACATTACAGATTTATAAAGCGATCGCTGGCCGAGTAATATTGGAAGGCCGAGGCGAAGCCGAGGACTTGTTAAATGATTTTAAACTAAACGAGATTGGTAATTGCTATTTTGGCTGAGACTTGTATAGTACTTTTCTCCCATTTGCGAGGAAACAATAAAAAATTAATTGAAGAAACAAAGTTTTAATTCATATGAAAATGTACCTTGTAGGTAGAGTATACTTTGTAGTAAAAAAATAAGAATATAAAATAATAAATAAAACTAGATAAAAAAGATCAAAAAAAAAATAAAAATAGTAAAATAAAATTGAAAACGAAAAAATAATAAACTACATACCTACTTACTTAAATAAATAAAAAGTAGTAAAAAAACCATTTATATATTATTATTTAAAAAGTAAAACATTAAAAATAAGATTTAAAAAATAAAACAAAATAGTATATTAAAAAAATCGTGTGCCTTCAAAAAACCTAATTTATGTTTGTCTACACTTAAAGAACCTCGTCAGCAGTATGAAACTGTCCAGCAATTTCCATTAGAGTCCTCTTGGAAAAATTACGGGCTTGCGGCCAGTAAAGATCCAATTACAGTCCTCTGTAATGAAATCCTTTCTTCAGTAACGTAGCGATTTCCGAGCAAGTGGGAGAAAATAATATTACTGATCTTAATATGAATTCAGGAAGTACATTTAGAGCTTTCTTGAAGAGAATGTCAACTTTCAAGTAATTGCACAAGCGCTATTGAGTTCTCAAGTTAGCATAGTTATCAGAGCACTATACAGCTAAAGAGCATTGCCATCTTTACTAAAGATATTTAACGTCATTGGATATCCGAGAGGACAAATTAGTACTGAAACAGGGGTTTTTTGCCTATTTTTTCTAAGTAGCTACTAACAATAATTGCATCATCGTCATCGTCAAATGATAGACGCCCACTGCTGGACATAGTTCTATTTCACGACACCAACGAATTGTTCTTCCAAAAGCACTTTGCAAAATCTTTTTCTATTCCAAACTATTCCAAATAATATCACTACCCACATTATAAATGCGAAAATGTGTTTGTTGGTTGATTTGTCCTTCAATCACGTCACAACGGAGCAACGGATTGACATGATTTTTTGCATGGGTAGAGATAAATACCTGGAGAGTAACATAGGCTACTTTTTATCCCGGACAATCAAAGAGTTCCCATGCGGTTTTTAAAAACCAAATTCCACACGGACGAAGTCGCGGGAATCAGTTACTATAATAAATATTTATAAAAAAATAATAAAGTAGGTGAATCTCTTTGGTATAAATCTAAGCGAGTAGCACACATCAGAGACCCTGTTGAGCATTAGCGTGGAGCAAGTTTGCCTTCTGCACTTGCCGAGTATCGATCGCGCAAACATTTGACTAGCTTTGCCGTGTGCATAGCTTTGTATAAGAGCCGTGTTAAACATCTTCTCTTTGACACTATTATATATTACTTATTAAATGTAAAGTAAATCTCTTTGGCACAAATCTAAGTAGCACACGGCAGAGACCCTGTTGAGCATTAGCGTGGAGCATGTTTGCCTTCTGCACTTGACGAGTATCGATCGCGCAAACATTTGACTAGCTTTGCCGTGTGCATAGCTTTGTATAAGAGCCGTGTTAAACATCTTCTCTTTGACACTATTATATATTACTTATTAAATGTAAAGTAAATCTCTTTGGCACAAATCTAAGTAGCACACGGCAGAGACCCTGTTGAGCATTAGCGTGGAGCATGTTTGCCTTCTGCACTTGACGAGTATCGATCGCGCAAACATTTGACTAGCTTTGCCGTGTGCATAGCTTTGTATAAGAGCCGTGTTAAACATCTTCTCTTTGACACTATTATATATTACTTATTAAATGTAAAGTAAATCTCTTTGGCACAAATCTAAGTAGCACACGGCAGAGACCCTGTTGAGCATTAGCGTGGAGCATGTTTGCCTTCTGCACTTGACGAGTATCGATCGCGCAAACATTTGACTAGCTTTGCCGTGTGCATAGCTTTGTATAAGAGCCGTGTTAAACATCTTCTCTTTGACACTATTATCTTAGATTGTAGGCGGTAGTCGCCTATAAAAGCGAGGTGCGCCCAAGTATGAGGCTCATTTCGCTGCTGATTTTTGTGCTGTAATCAACGTGGTCTGGTTTGAATTATGTTTTTCTTTATTTCCGACTTTTACTTTTTGTGTCTTACGTGTTAAATTTTGTTCCAATCATTAAAAGTTTGATAATTGTAAAAGTATTTGGTTTTGTGTTAATAAATTGTGTGTTTTTAATTGAATTTTACTTCCGTACCTAAATTCAGAAGTGGGATTCCTATTCAATAGCCCACTATAGTTAAAATCTAGTCACTGACAATCAGTTTGCTTAAATTGGAACAAAATTCTAACCTTTAAATTTTTGTTGTTGTTCTTGTACGATGTCGGATCGCGGGTATCGTAACCGCGATCGTAGCCGTGATGTGCCGTGATCAACATCGAAGTTCTCGAAGCAGACCACGTGGATGTGAAACAGCAGGGCCTAGATGTAGGTCGCGAGATCACGCACTTAGTCGTGTTTTTATCCAAACGTTGCACTCAATAATGAATCAATACTCCGCGATCGAGAAAAACGTGTCGAGACTTGTCGAAAATAGTTTAACCTCGGTAGTAACTAAACGCGAGTGTAATATTAATCGTCTCGGTAACACTGTGACCGTTCAAACAGAATGCAACACTCCCGTTTCTGCACCTTGTTCCGAACAAGATGAAGTTACTGCAATTAAATCTTTAGAATCAAGTACCTATACCTTTGGCTTTATGGCTAAGCACGTATTGGCCACGTGAACGAATCTAGTTCAAGTGTTCTTGTCCAAATTGAATTTTTGTCTAAAAGTTTTCACGTCTACCCTACGTGTTTTTGTGAATTAACAATGCCATCGTCTAAATCTGCTAATCGATTTAAGTATAAAAGTAATCCACGTAAATTGAATAATGAACAAAGGCGTGCTAAGTCGGTGTCATACAATTACTGGAACGTAGTGGAATTAACCAGGTGAGATCCAACCATGTCTTTATTTTTGGTCTCGATTTTTAAAGATGTTGATGCATGGTGTAAAAAAGTTGATCATGTTCGTAACTTCAACCGATGGCATAGCCGTGTGGTAGTTTCGTAAAGTGGAACTTGTACAAAGGTTTTTGTTATGATCAGTCTTAGATCAATTTTAAAACGGAATTTATTCCGCTGTGTCCACGAGAGGTCGATATTGAGATTAAGAACATTTATGTCGGTCCATTAGTCACTTCATGAAGTATCTCACCAAAGATACCCGCAATTTAAATTTGCAGTTTAAGACTAGAAAGCGTAGTCTTAGTCATAGTACTTTCCAATCACGCTGTTTTCTGTGTGAAAATTAGAATCACAAAGTGTACCTAAACATCGGTTTTGATGCAGTTCAGTGTTATTTTTGTAAAAAGAGTAACCGTAATGTAGGTAGATGAGTTTTTGCTCAACAATTATTTTTGCCACGAGAAAAAAAAAATTGAGCTTCCCGACATAAGATTAGAAATCAATCTTCATGTGGTGTTAGATCGTTGTATGAATAGGTAGACCTGTCGTAATAAGGACAGATGTACTAAACCAACTGGGAAATAGTTATATTCGAACATGATTCGAACATAGTGCTCACATTTATCTTTCTTTTCTCGAATGTTCCGACGCAATGCTGCACGCTTGGCTGCGGGCTTTGGAACTCTGCACGAGCGTGACGGTGCGCTGGCGTTGCTGCGCCGTGCCGCGCCGTTGCTGCGCATTTCTGCGCACTTGGCGAGCAAGACGGCGCGCTGGCGTTGCTGCGCCGTGCTGCGCCGCTGCCGCGCCTTTCTGCGCTCTGCACGAGCGTGACGGTGCGCTGGCGTTGCTGCGCCGTGCTGCGCCGCTGCCGCGCCTTTCTGCGCTCTGCACGAGCGTGACGGTGCGCTGGCGTTGCTGCGCCGTGCCGCGCCGTTGCCGCGCATTTCTGCGCTCTGCACGAGCGTGACGCTGCGCTGGCGTTGCTGCGCCTAGCCGCGCCGCTGCCATGCCTTTCTGCGCTCTGCACGAGCGTGACGGTGCGCTGGCGTTGCTGCGCCGTGCCGCGCCGTTGCTGCGCATTTCTGCGCTCTGGGCGAGCGAGACGGCGCGCTGGCGTTGCTGCGCCGTGCTGCGCCGTGCTGCGCCGCTGCCGCGCCTTTCTGCGCTCTGCACGAGCGTGACGGTGCGCTGGCGTTGCTGCACCGTGCCGCGCCGTTGCTGCGCATTTCTGCGCTCTTGGCGAGCGAGACGGCGCGCTGGCGTTGCTGCGCCGCTGCCGCGCCTTTCTGCACTCTGCACGAGCGTGACGGTGCGCTGGCGTTGCTGCACCGTGTTGCGCAGCTGCCGCGCCTCTCTGCGCACTGCACGAGCGTGACGGCGCGCTGGTGATACTGCGCTGCGTGCGCCGCTGCGGGCTATGGTGCCTCTTGCGAGCATGGCGGCTCACTGGTATTTTGGCATGATACCGCGCGTGCCGTGGGGCTTGCGTAAGCGCTGCCGAGCCCTTGTACGAGCTGATTGGTGAGAATGTTCTTTTTAAAGTTAGTGTCCATGATTTCGATAGGTATGTGTAATGTGTTGTAGTAAATCACGTTACCTACGCATACCGTCTTGGACTTAAGGGTGTTTCGTATAATATGCGAGTCAGTGACGCACTGTAGTGCGTTCGTAAATTATGTAACGTGGGTAGATTCAACTCTTTTAGAAAATCTGATAATTCCCGTTACCGATTGTTTCCGATTTTGCCATTTTGATTAGATTCATTTGTTAGGGTCAGGCGGGGCCGAGTCTTAAAGACAAGGCCATTACCTAAAGTCCTTACCCCTTGAGTACATTAAACAAATCTGGCAATCTAAGATCTAGCTGGGTACTTTAGGCGCTACGTTGAGGAGTATGCTATCCAGACAGCCTGCCTTGCACGTCTGTCGGAAAAAGAGGTTCCTTTTGATTGAGGCCAGAGCAGGAAAAGGTACCTCAGAACATCACTCGGCGACTCACCACTGAGTCCAAGGTAGCAAGGTATCTTGACAGATTTGCCAAACAGAGGTGCACACTGACTTCAGCAGCATCGGCTATGGCCCGGCGCTGAGGTGGATCCACAACGACGGCAAGAAGCGTGTGGTCGCCTGTTTTAGCAAGGTTTTGCAGTGAGTAGGTAGTACTCCTACGTGCTGGAAGCGACTTCCGCCACCATTTGGTTTGTCTTCAGTTTAAGGGTGTGACCAACTACAACGCTTTCACAGCCACCGAGTGCTGCTGCTTCTGCGCGTTACCCGTAAGTGGATTTATTTCCATGACTTCATCTTCACCTTTGAGTACTAAAAGCGCACGATGATGTGTTATGGCGACTATCTTAGCTGCAACCCTTTAAGTCAACGGCATCACCAAGCCGATCAACTGGGTTTAGATGGTGCAGGTCGCAGATAAGGACACGCTCGTCGAGTATCTGTAAGTGGGACAGCTAGACTCTCATCGGTATGTGTACTAAAGTGTTACGCTCTATTACCGCTACTCACCAGTAGGAGCGGAAGCGTGGTTTTCGTGATACCGTCTTAGTCTGCTGCAAGTCTTTGTCGAAAAGACTCTGGACCTGACCCTGAAGTACCTCTAGTTTCTTGGGCTACGTGAGTTCGTAGTCAAGCATGTGGTTCACTGCCTGGTTTGTATATCAAACAAGCAGGTCTCCAGAGTTCCTCACCAGCACACAACAATGTGGTTGCAGAAACTGCACGGCTTGATCGACCGGCATGGCGTGAAATGTGACGCTCCAGGGCAAGTAAGCTGCTGAGGTAAAATCAGTCCCGGCAGGATGCCTATGCTAACCAGAATCGTCGTCCGCCTCGCGTGTTGAAGGCTGGAGGCATGGTGTTGGTGATCAAGTATTCCCAGTCAACGGGGAAGTTTGACTCTGGCATGTGAGGTCCACACAAGGTCCTGAATCGGCTGCTACGAGCTGGAGCTGCTGAGTGGGTCGTATGGCAAGACCGCTCAGGTGGCGGCGGAGGGCATGGTGCCCTGGCAAGGAGAGTGGTGCCCGGATGCGTGTGGTACTTTCTTCGAATGTGAGTTCAGCTTGTTGACTACTTTGTGGTGGTGAAGATGAAAGTCGTGATTTTGTTAATCATAGCCCCAAAACTCTCACCCTCCTTACTAAAAAGGCCTTGCTTGCTCCCTTACGTACTTATCTACTGACGGACTGATCCACGACATCTATTTTTGTGCTATGACTAAACAAATCACGGTAATGCTTTACTCCTCAAGGGAAGTTCAACGGTGGCTGGTTGAGATGCACTTTCATAGACTGTTGCCCGAGCCCGGTGGTCTGATGATGGTCATCTCAAGTTCCTGCTCCATAGACCGTTGCCCGAGTCTGGTGGTCTGTGACCGTTGCCCGAGTCTGGTGGTCTGATGAAGTTCATCTCAAGTTCCTGCTCCATAGACCGTTGCCCGAGTCTGGTGGTCTGAGACCGTTGCCCGAGTCTGGTGGTCTGATGAAGGTCATCTCAAGTTCCTGCTCCATAGACCGTTGCCCGAGTCTGGCGGTCTGAGACCGTTCCCCGAGTCTGGCGGTCTGAAGATGACGAGAAGAAGCGCGCGCTAGGTTTGAGACGTCTCATAGGTTGATAGGTGTCACCTCCTCTGGGTGATAGGGACACCCCATAAAACAAAATGATTTATCTACATGTCTAGCTAATGCTAAGTCGCATTTCGAATTGCTTACCCATTGTGTTAACATTTGTAGCTATGGAGTTGTGCTATATCGAAACTAATTTCAGGTGATGACTATGAAGTAGTATGCCCAGGTGCTGGTCCCCCTTCCGCACCTGAGTTTGCCCCGGCACCTTACGCGGTAGAGGCAGAGGCATCGCTCCATTCGGCGAGCTCCTCACCGGTCTCCCCTCGCGCACCGCACGCCGACAGCGTTGCGGCGCCAGCTGCAAGTCTCCGCAGAGAAGATCTCACGACCTTTTCTGGCTATGATGGCGGACGAGGACGCCGCATAGTCAGGAGAGGCCGTCTTAGATTGTAGGCGGTAGTCGCCTATAAAAGCGAGGTGCGCCCAAGTATGAGGCTCATTTCGCTGCTGATTTTTGTGCTGTAATCAACGTGGTCTGGTTTGAATTATGTTTTTCTTTATTTCCGACTTTTACTTTTTGTGTCTTACGTGTTAAATTTTGTTCCAATCATTAAAAGTTTGATAATTGTAAAAGTATTTGGTTTTGTGTTAATAAATTGTGTGTTTTTAATTGAATTTTACTTCCGTACCTAAATATTATATATTACTTATTAAATGTAAAGTAAATCTCTTTGGCACAAATCTAAGTAGCACACGGCAGAGACCCTGTTGAGCATTAGCGTGGAGCATGTTTGCCTTCTGCACTTGACGAGTATCGATCGCGCAAACATTTGACTAGCTTTGTCGTGTGCATAGCTTTGTATAAGAGCCGTGTTAAACATCTTCACTTTGCCGCAATTATATTATATTACTAGCTGAATCCCGCGACTTCGTCCACGTGGAATAAGGTTTTTTAAAAATCCTGTGGGAATTCTTTGATTTTCCAGGATAAAAAGTTGCCTATGTCACTCTCCAGGTCTTCATCTATATCCATGAAAAAAATCACGTCAATCCGTTGCACCGTTGCGACGTGATTGAAGGACAAACCAATAAACCAACAAATAAACACACTTTCGCATTTATAATTAGAGTACTGATACTAGCGTGGGCTTAGGTTTTTAAAAATTCCATGGGAGCTTTGTGATTTTCCGAGATAAGTATAAAAAATTATATCCTATGTCACTTTCCAGATATCCATGCAAAAAATTACGTTTCAAACTAAAAATAGCCTTTCTCCACCTATCTGTTATCGCACTTGTAGTTGCCGCCTTTTGAAACGGAAGTCACGTGATCTGTTACGGGGAAGCCATCTTGAGTCGATTATAAATACGGGTGGTTGATGGTTTTTAAGCTAGTCTCGTTCCGACTCGACACTCGACCGACTGTTAAATGCTTTTTGTGTTGAGGTCGTCATTTTGATTGAGTGGTTGCAATAATAATTATTGTGCCCTAATCAAGTTAATATTGCTGTTAGGTTATTATAAAAAGTAAAACTCTCGATAAGCCTCTGCGCGTTGTGATTAATATTTAATTTCACTTCTGGTATGTTTATTATATACATTACCAAGATGTTAATTTTAGAACAAAGTAAAACTACCGTCATGTTTCCAATTAAGTCCGCGCAATAGTAAAGTGTGAAGCCTTTAAAAACGGTAACTGCTGCTTAGGGTCTACACAGACGCTGTGCTTTTGGACTGAAAGCCGATTGAAAAATTGCAGTTTAATTGTATTTAACTGCCAATCAAAGTGGCTAACAGCCGCACTCAGAGTCGCTTAATCGTTACTTAAGTTTAAAACGAGAGAGAGAGCTATATCTCTCACATTAATTTGTCTCGATTTAACTAAATCTTAAGTAACGATTAGCGATTCAAATCAATATTTAATCCCGTGCGGTCACCGCTAATTTTTCGGGCTAAATACGTTTTAAGGATTTAACACTTGGTTTATAGTGAAGGAAAACATCGTGAGGAGATCTGCATACCTGAGGTCTCTCATAATGTTCTCAAAGGTGTGTGAAGTTTGCCAATCCACACTTGGACAGCGTAGTAAACTCTTCTCATTCTTAGAAGTGATCTGCGCTCTGCAGTGGCCCGGTGATAAAAAGAAAGCCGGCAATACAATATTGTCGGCTTTTTAAGAAATGCAAATGGAGCCGCAAATGTTCATGAGCGTCGGTAATTACTTAATATCAGATGACCAGTATCCGTAGTACAAGATTTTACGTCTCACCAAACCAAACCAAATTCGAGAGTCGAAATACTTCCGCGTTACAGTAAACTGGATCTTAAATGTCCTGTTTTAAAGCTCAAGTTTGTCTACACTTCTACAGCCAGCGCTCCAAGCGGAAACATTGCGAAATTAAAATCAGTGGCATTGAATATTTGACTTCAATTCAAGGCTGTTTAGGTCCATTTTACTGTAACGCGGAAGTATTTCGACTCTCGAATTTGGTTTGGTTTGGTGAGACGTAAAATCTTGTACTACGGGTACTGAGCCGCTAACTCGTTTGCTCGCTGTTGAAGTATCATTACCCCTATTATAAATGCGAAAGTGTGTTTGTTTGTTTGTTCGTTGGTTCATTGGTTTGTTGGTTTGTCCTTCAATCACGTCACAACGGAGCAACGGATTGACGTGATTTTTTGCATGGGTATAGTTTAAGACCTGGAGAGTGACATAGGCTACTTTTTATCCCGGGAAATCAAAGGATTCCCACGGTATTTTTAAAATCCTAAATCCACGCGTAAGAACTCACGGGCATCGGCAAGTATTTAAAAAAAATTAAAGTCGACTTATAGTTTCAATGCAGGTCGTGTGTGTAGACCTTAAATCGGCTGGCAGGTGTATGTGCGGTACAATTAAAACCCGTTCTGGAGGTGTGAGCTTTAATTTTCCGCCCTCGTTCGGTTCAGAGTTACGCTGTAGCGCCGTCACTGTGTCCTTAAACCTACGGGGACATACGGGCGCGTAGCTTGATGAACTAAACATAACAGTGCGACAAGGCTGTCTTGGCACTTCAATGACATTGACAGGGGGGCGCTGTCGGGGAACAAAGGCTTAGAATATTCAAACAAGAACAAAGGAGACACTTGACTGCAACGTTAGTTCCGATTATAGCCTTGTCGCACTGTACAATGAACCAGAAGCTTAATTCGCTATAATCGGCTGAAACAGATCAAATCTGTATGGTGCAACATGCAGCATGTCAATACACCACCCGCCCTCCCACTGCTAAACATGCAGGAAAAGACAGTTGAAAGTAAAGATATTTAAGACGATGCATTTGTCACGATCGTCACTTTGGTATCTAACTCATGCTAAAGAACCCGTTTTTTTTTTGCGTGCACACGCTCCTTTGAAACCAGAACAAGCTAGGATCACAAACGAAAATTTTAACAAATAACATAGCGGATCTTGCATGCGCAATAAAGTCGTTACTTCGAGCTGTGTGTATGCAGCAATAGAAGTCTAGGCACGTAATGAGCCGCCTGCAGGCCGCGCTAGGTTTGACACGACGACGTCGACGCGACCAAACGGCATTTATCTACATTTGTATCGACGGCCCGCTCCAACCAGGTGAAATACGGTATTTGACAACTAGTCAAATCAGTAACTTTTTATCAAACGTCACAACAAGCGTTTAGTATGCGAGATTCTATGAAATACCGGTGTGTGACGTCACAATTTTTTAACGTGCTTTTTTTAGTTTAATCGATAATTAATAAAATGGTTATTACACTTAAAACCAACAAAGGACGTGGATTTTACGTATTTTAGAAGACCCACTATTTAATAATCACTGAGAAGTAATTTATTTTTGATGTAGTCAAATACCCAATTGCAATCAAGTCTTAAAAGTGATCAATTTTAAAAAAAACCCTTATAGTACTAAATTTAGCTTTAAAACTTTCGCTCAGCCAATTCATTGAAGTTTTAAAATTACAAATTTTTTTATCAACATACCTAATTATTATCATTAGAATATAATACATTAATTAACCTTTGAGGCTTCGTCAAAGTGCTTTACTTTATATTAAGTACCTATTAATGGAGGCAAGTTATTAATAGTAACGAAAAATCTTATCACAATAAACTACCATGTAAAAAAACCAACCAAGTGCGAGTCAGACTCGCGCACTGAGGGTTCCGTACTACAATCGTATTTTATCGACATTTTGCACGATAAATCAAAAACCATTATGCATAAAAATAAATGAAAATCTGTTTTAGAATTTACAAGTTTCATATTATGATACCCCACTTGGTATAGTAATCTTATCTTACTAAAAAAGTTGAAAATACTAATTATTTGTTCATGAACACATTTTAATTTTTTTGTGTGATGTAACCATAAATTCACGGTTTTCAGATTTTCTTTCTCCTTATGTTTGCTATAAGACCTGCCTACCTGCTAAAATTCATGATTCTAGGTCAACGGGCAGAGCGGAAAACCCTGTAGGTTTCTTAACAGACAGACAGACAAAAAAGTGATCCTATAAGAGTTCCATTTTTCTTTTGAGGTACGGAACCCTAAAAAAGTAAAATTGTTTCTTTACACATTTCAAAGAACTAAATTATCTTGCTCTAAACTTCGTAACGTGTTTTAGTTTACTAAAATAGGCTTTAGCGCAGTGAAGATGTTAAACAACCCTAATTCAGCAGTGTGCAGATAGCGCTAGTCAAATGTTTGTGCAGTCGATGCTCGTCAAGCGCAGGAAGCAACGCTAGGTGGGCCATTTCACAGGTAGCATGTGAAAAATCATGTGAAATGATTTTTCATATGAGTAACACTTGCTTTCGTAGGTACGTACGTAGGTTTCGTAGGTAGAGGTCGTTTCGTAGGTAGGTAGTCATGTGAAAATATTCATAAAGCAAAATTTCACAAAGGTAAACACAGTGGGGGGCACGGTCCAAATATACAAACATACATTAGAACTCTATTGGTTATCAGGCCAGGGTCCATACAAAAATGCCCATGGTCCTTTGGCATGCAGATAGATATTATTATGACATAGACATCCGCTAAGAAAAGATTTTTGAAAATCCAACCACGACGTATACTTAGGGCTTGAAATGATCTTGGTCATATAATTCCTAGCTAATTAATTTAGCAAGCGATTGTTTGCGCGAAAATTGTAAAATCACTTTCTGTGAAAAATCACCTGTGAAATCGCTGTGAAAAATAATAATGTTATCTACAAATGAAAATTATTTAAAATTAGCGATCATGGCCATCGCTAAAACAAACTTATTCCGCGTTGTCTGGCGTGTTCTACTGACCTATGCTTGCACAAACACCCGTAGCCTTTATTGCACTTGACATTAAGTCCACATTGCTTTGATTTATCGGTGTTAAGTTGAGAACTCAATAGCTGTTGGGTAATAATTACTTGATACTGCAAAGCTAGCTCTTGATATATGGCCGGCATTAATGTTAGGATGTTCAACGATTAAGTGGATCAGATGTCGATTTGTAGCTTTAAAAACGAAAAAAAATCTAAACTTTTTTAAAGATAGATCCTTTTATAATCCACGCGAGATGCCCTCCACATGGATTCTTATTATTTTAAAAATCCTGTGAGAACTTTTAGATTTTCAAAACTTCATCATAGTTTTAAAAACTGCCATACCCTTCCAGGTTAGCCCGCTTTCATCTCAAACTGCATCGACACTAACCACCATCTATCAACGCAAAGCTCAAACTATTGGGCGGATCGGGCTGAAATTTGGCATGCAGATTGCTATTATGACGCAGGCATCCGCTAAGAAAGGATTTTTGAAAATTCAACCCCTAAGGGGGTGAAATAGGGGTTTGAATTTTGTGTAGTCCACGCGGACGAAGTCGCGAGCATAAGCTAGTATAGATATAAAAGGAAAAGGTGACTAACTGACTGACTGATCTATCAACGCAAAGCTCAAACTATTGGGCGGATCGGGCTGAAATTTGGCATGCAGATTGCTATTATGACGCAGGCATCCGCTAAGAAAGGATTTTTGAAAATTCAACCCCTAAGGGGGTGAAATAGGGATTTGAAATTTTTGTAGTCCACGCGGACGAAGTCGCAGGAATAAGCCAGTTTCGGAATAAAATGGTTATAGGTTCTAGCGAAAATCTGCAAAATTACAGTTTGTCACATAAAAGTCCCCACACCGGAAATCGAGTTACATATTTTATCTCCACTCTTTATATTTCATGTGATATCGTAAAGTACGAATAAGGGAGTCGCTTTGCCGTTACCGCGATTTACAGTAATAGAAATATGAGTTAGTGAGCGCCGGCGGGCGAAGCCGTTATCTTCGTGATTGTATTCGCCGTATCTGGCTGAAGATGTTATTGTTAGCCGCGGGGAACTAGGAGTTACTCGATGTTTTATAGTTACAGAATCGTAGCAAAGAATTCATGTAATTCATAGTAGTTATAATATACTAGACTAGTAGGGTGCTTGGGTGCGCGGACCACTGAAGTGGTCCGCGAGCATGCAGCGTTGGTTTTTCAAAATGTGAAAAAACTTTATTTGCCATACATTTTCTATGGAAAAATAAATTCCGCCATTTTGAATTTTTTTCTATTCATCGAGTAGACCTTCGGATCCTGATCATCTTTTGCAAAGAAACTACTCTTCCATCTTTTATACTCTCCGCGATAGACGCCGACGAAGTTTGTATGGCGGCCATCTTTTTTTCGCCATTTTGAATTTTTTTTCAGCTCATTGGCAATTGGATGACGTTTCGAGTGACATTTGCTCAAGCACCCCCCACCTATCTTCAATACCTTAAGCGTGCTCTTCACCCGTCTCCGAAATCCTCAATCATCAGCTCTCCGTATTTTCCCTCTGAATGAATTTTTGTCTTCTATACGAAACCATCAGTCAAAAAAAATTTTTTCATACAAAAAATGTTCAGAAGAGGTGATCAATGAGTGAGTCAGTCAGTCAATCAGTGAATCAGCACGAGCAGCTATATATATATATTAATGATGCCCGCGACTTTGTAGCATTATCGTTTATTGTACCCATTTTATACAATACAATATTATTAGTACAAACACAAATATAACAATACAGTAGAGTAGATTTTTACCATGGACCTGTTTTTACAGAAAAAATGCAATGAACTTTGGAAATAGGTAAGTTACATACCACGAAGTTGGAGCTGACTGATCTCTTTGCGATAAATTCGGAATTTGTCTCAAAAGAAGACAATACGTACTCGCTAAAAGGTTTTCAATTGTTGATAAAGGAACTTTGCTGTTACAAGTTTCTCTTACAAGTTACAACAAAGTTTCTTTGTGTGTTCTTATCCTAAAGGAATTAAATTTTCTTGTGTATGAAAATTTTGTGAAGTTTTAATGTTGTGTTAATGTCGCTGATTCTCTAATTCCTTAGTCCTTCCGACTGAACTTCGGCCTCAGCAGCCATCATCATCATCATCATCATCATCAGCCTGTGAATGTCCACTGTTGGACATAGGCCTTCTCTAAAGAGCGCCACACAGGCAGGCATAACTCTCGCGATCATTGCTGTCAAACGTCACACGTAACAGCGGCTAGAGAGAGACAGCAATAGCCACAAAACAAAATAATAATAAGAAGAAAAGAGACAGCTAATGAACTGTCGCATTGTTACTGCTGTCGCGTTGCTGTCGCTACTGCAACTTTTGACGTAATCACCCCGCCGGTCCTCAGCCTTCCTCACCCAGCCACTTCCCGCCAGCCTCTTTATATAGCCTCGGCAGCCAATCTTCATTGAAATTTGCGAACTGCGTGGGAGATATTATAGTCTAAGTACAAAATGTGTGTACAAACACATGTATACGCCCTCACTCACATACCTCGATGGGACGGAAATCTGACACGACCAGAGAGAGATCACCCGTAGGATTCTCTTGTACAAACACAATCGACGCTCTCGAATAGTTTTGTCGACCTCCAGGTGCAGTGGTGAGTGCTGTGATCTTATCTGGTGTTTTGTAAGAGGACCTGGGTTCGGTTCCCGGCAGGGGAAATTTGGAATTCTGTAGTTTTTAAATTGTATGTCTGGTGGGAGGCTTCAGTCATGGCTACAACCTTGAATGGGAAGCTGGAAGAAGTATCTGTTTAGAGATAAGCATTTCCAATGTTAATCAATTTCTTATTACTTTATTACTACAATTTTGGCACATGAAAAAAAATTACAGGTCTCAATTAATGACGGACACCGGAGGCATAGTAACAGGTTCCCGTTGGCAACTTCGGGTACGGAACCCTAACAAACCATAAATGTACCTATTTCATAAAATGTTATGGTACTAACGTATAATGGCTATGTCTGCAGTATTAGTATAGATTTACTGGGCACCGGGTCGATGCACGTGAACGAAAAGCGGTCTGACTAAGAGGCTATCGTTTACTGAAATAGGACCACGAGCTACGAAGAACACCCAATAAGTTGCTTAAAGGCTTTAAAATAATATAAGTATCATCTTACTAGATGATGTCATTTTGAAATTGTAGGGTACTATTGTTAATTGTAGTTTTTATTGTTAGTTGTAAGAATTATTGTACTTTTTAACTTATTGAGTAGGTAATTAATTTAATTGTCATAGATTTTAGGTACGCAAAGAATGTCTTACTTTAAGCTATACTATTTAGAAGTTCTAGTTAAGGTGACGCAGGACGCTCGACCGAAATTGGCAGCGCACGTGGGTAACATGTTTGCTTTTCACTTGACATTGTATGAGAAAGTTGAGAGGCACGATGATTTTCACCGAAATCAAGCGCGTGAAAAGGGTTTAGGAAAAGTATTTTTGGGAAAAAACTGCTGAATTTATGTTTGCAAAGTAAAGTTATTTCTACTAATGAATAAATAAACTACGTCTAATGATAAATTGTTTTAGAATTTTCATATCTCATATCTCATATCTCAATTTTCATATCAAGAGCGTATTGTACGTCCTTATACACGTGCAGCCTGTGGGTTAACTACACGAAGAAACGATACAGTGACCTCCGGGTCCTTTACAACAATGCGTTCAGAATGTTGATGGGGTTGCCCCGATTCTGCAGCGCCTCAGGCATGTTTGCGGACGCGCGCATCGACTGCTTCTATACTAATGTACGCTAGCGGTGCGCGTCGTTGGTGCGCAGAGTGCGGGAAAGCCCCAACACCATTCTGCAGATGATTGCAGCCCGACTCGACTGTCCTTATCTTCGGCATTGCTGTGAAAGACATGTTCCAGTACCAATGCCGGAGAGAAGGTACTAGATATTTAATTTTATTTTTATTTATTAATTATTTTATGTATTGTTATTTTACTTTTATTAATTTCAAAATTGTTATTATGGGTATGTTAACCTGAAATAAATCAATTTTATTTTATTTATTTATTTATTTATATCCCTAATCTTATTTATTTACGCCCAAAGTTGTCATTAATTTAGTGTTAAAATAGGCTTTATAGGCTAATAAAATAATATTTTGAGGCTCGTAACTTTTAAATCAATATTTCTTTCAATGTTTTATGTATCAATAAACCTAGATAAAGACGAGATAAATCGATATAATTCTTAAGGCTCGTACGCACCTGAGCGGCGCGGCGCGGCGCTTCAGTCCGACTGCAGAACGCGTCACCTCAGGCCGCTCGACGGTGCCTACCGCACTACAACTTCAGTACGCGGCACCTCGCGTCACTTGCGCGTCACTTCTATACCCGTTCGCGTACGAGCGCGAAGCGCCGTGCCGCGCCGCTGGGTATGTCGCACTAGCGTCACTGCACTGCGCGTCGCTTCGCTGCGCTTCAAAATATTCTCTCCAGCCGTGCCGCGCGGCAACGCGCGGTGAAGCGCTGTGCAGCGCCGCTCTAGTGCGATATGCGCCATACAAAATGATAGAAATGATATTTTGACGCTCTGTGCCGCGACGTGCAGCTCGCTGAAGCGCCGCGCCGCGCCGCTCAGGTGCGGACGAACCTTTAGTTTTGTGCGTACAATATCGAATATTGTTGTAATTTCCCTCCTACGTTTGTATGAAGAAAGCACTGAACTGAGTCTCCTTAAGCATGTTGAGTTAGTCTGTAAGTGAGTACATTGATAGTCTTAAGTTTATATAAGTCGTCATAATTAGTTTTCTTTGTATACCGTTGGCTTCCTATTAAATAAAATAAAATAAAAATGAATAAATGTCTGCGAAGGAAATTCGGAGGCGCTCGCGTATTTATCTTTATATCTATACAAATTAAGAATACTTGTCCTGGTTGACTGACTGTCCTGTCAACGCATAGCCCATGCCACTGCGAAATTTGAAAGGCATAGTAGGTTTTTTAACGTATTTGCTAACTAAGAAAATATTTTATGAAATTCTACCCCTAAGTGGGTCAAAAAGGGGATGATTAGATGTATGAAAGTCCGTCATTTTTCAAATTATGAAAATTGGTTTTCAGGCTGTCGGTTAAAAATTGAGAAAATTAATATTTTCAGAAATTCTACCATCCAAAAGCGCGTAAATTTTTCCAGTTGTAATATGTATGAAAATTGGTATTTATTTGGGTTTTCGGGTAAAAATGAATAGAAGTGCGTGACTCAGGATTTTAAGAAATTTCACTCCCTTGCCGATTTTCAAAAATTTCGCTCGAATAAGCTAATTAAAAACAAAATTAGAATAATGCCCACTCCATTGGTTTTCCTAGTCCCGGTACAAACAATGCACAATGCTTAGATCAGCCCTATATCTCGGAAGCGGCCAGCGGTATACGATACCGGTATAATATTTCATCTATCTTTTAAGATATTTCGAAAATCTTTAATACTCGTTTTAGAAAATCCCCCAGGATTTTTTTGCGGAAGGATTATTTCAAGATTTTTATAAATCTAATATTTTGTACTTCAACACAAGCTCTAATTGAAATAAAATAAAATTGCATGTAGGACAGTGTGTGCCACTTATAATATTACTAGCTGATGCCCGCGACTTCGTCCGCGTGGATTTAGGTTTTAAAATCCCGTGGGAACTTTTCAATTTTCCGGGATAAAAAGTAGCCTATGTTACTCTCCAGGTCTTTATCTATACCCCATGCAAAAAATCAGGTCAATCTGTTGCACCGTTGCGACGTGATTGAAGGACAAACCAACAAACCAATAAACCAACAAACAAACACACTTTCGCATTTATAATATGGGTACTGATGTCAACAACCACAAATCCGAAAGTGTGTTCGTTTGATGGTTTGTCCTTCAGTCACGACGGAACGGTGCAACGGATTGACGTGATTTTTTGCAAGGGTATAGATAAAAACCTGGAGAGTGACATAGGCTACTTTTTATCCCGGAAAATCAAAGAGTTCCCACGGGATTTTTAAAAACTGTAATGTCCTGAGGGCGAAGGGAAGCAATTTAGACGCATAGAATATTCACACAATCCGTTTATTCCGTGTTCGTTACATGACTGACACTTGCATATTATCCAATGTCATAAGACTACCCACTTTACAAAAACCTAATTCCACGTGGACGAAGTCACGGACATCAGCTAGTAAGTAATAAAAGCTTGTAAAAAGCGGCACTAAAACATAAGACTGTAAAATACATTGAGCTAATACTAAAAAGGAGCAAACGTTTGCTCAGTGTGGAGATAAAGCGAGTTTTTATTGAGGAAGTAATGTTCTCTTTGTGCCCCGGGCAAAGTAACCGGGGATTATTTCCCCGATTAGCGCAGGAAATCGGTTCCGGGGACACGCCGCCGCGTTTCACAGCTGATCTTAGTTCTTTGTTTGGTGTGTATCTATGTATAAATATAGTACGCGGCAGGTCGAGATGGCAATTGGGTTGGGGAGACGCCCCACACACCCGCACAGCCCTTGCGTTAATCCGGTGATGTCCAACTCAATCTTAAAGGTCTGTACGCAGTTGCGCTGCGCTGCGCGTCCGCGTCGCTTCAGTCCGACTGCAGGGCGCGTCACTTCAGGCCGCTCACGGTGCCTACCGCACTACAACTGCAGTACGCGGCAGCTCGCGTCACTTGCGCGTCACTTTTACACCCGTTCGCGTACGAGCAACAACGTTGCAAGATGAGCGACATTGAAGAGGGAAAGGGTGGAAGCCGACATCCTAGGGGATTGGGAATTTTGAGGATATACTTCAACGGCCCGTCATGTGCCAAAAATTAAAACTACGTTATTTATTTTGAGGTCTATCACGCCGTTACATTAAATAAATAAATAAAATAAATAAACTTTTATTTCAGGCATAAGTACACCCATAATTGTGTGTTAGTACAGAAACAATTCCTTAACCTATGTTAGTACCTACTTATTACTAGCTTAAACTTAACTTAACAACTAATTCTACTACTATTAAAACTAATCCTATTTATTACGCCCGAGGGAGTCTCTTTGCGCCTATGTGCGCACCACTCCAGCACCTCCATAGAGGGCTGTCCAATTTCATGGACAATGCGCTGAGGAGAGTGTTGGTACTCCTCAACAGCCTGCTCATCATGGACGCGGCACGCTTGCGCATGATCGCGTAGAAATCATCCACGCGAGCATCCGCATACATTGCCGACGCACTGCAGTGTCGAGGCTTCCTCAACACCGCCCTCAGCACATTGTTGTATTGAACGCGCAGGGCACTGTAGGTCCGCTGCGTGTAGTTCGTCCACATACTGCACGTATAAAATGACTGGCAGTAAGCCCTAAATAAAGTCAGCTTTACCCGTTCAGTACATCGCACAAATCTGCGGGCCAACATATTTCCTCGGACCGACAGAGCCCGGCGCTCACGTTCCATAAATACTTAACTCGATTCGCGTGTATCTTATCCGAGCGCCGTACGCATTCTGAAGCGACGCGACGCGCCGCTGGGTATGTCGCACTAGCGTTGCTGCACAGAGCGTTACTGCGCTGCGCTTCACAATATTCTCCCAGCCGCGACGCGCGGCAAAGCGCGGTGAAGCGCTGTGCAGCGCCGCTGTAGTGCGATATGCGCCATACAAAATGATAGAAATAATATTTTAACGCTCATGCCGCGCCCTGCAGTGACGCGCAACGCAGCTTAGGTGCGTACAGACCTTTAGTCTGAGCAAAGTCAAAGTGCGCTCTATAGATCTCAGCCTCAGAACACAACCAACTCAGCTCGGTTGTTATTTTTATTATCATTATCTGACAATATCACTTCCATACATCGATATAAATGACAAGAACAGCGAACAAAATTTTTTTTTACGGTTTTGGAACCAAATAAATCAGCGCCACCTCTTAGATACTAATGAACTACCCGTTTGAAATCCAGACGTCACTGAGGTTGCATTTGTGCATAATTAACATTTACGCACCAATGAGTCGGGTGCCATTTTGTTTGTTCAATAACCCTGTCCATATGAAGTAACTAGCTTATGCTCGCGACTTCGTCCGCGTGGACTACAAAATTTCAAATCCCTATTTCACCCCCTTAGGAGTTGAATTTTCAAAAATCTTTTCTTAGCGGATGCCTACGTCATAATAGCTATCTGCATGCCAAATTTCAGCCCGATCCGTCCAGTAGTTTGAGCTGTGCGTTGATAGATCAGTCAGTCAGTCATTCAGTCAGTCAGTCAGTCAGTCACCTTTTCCTTTTAAATATATAGATCTCGACTCTAGTGTCATAAGGTCGGATGTGTACCTCCGACCAAACTCACTTTTTTACATAAAGGTAATGAGCATTTCGGGCTCTTTCTGCCAAGCTGACACCAGTATTTCTATCTCTTTTCGTTGCAAAGATAAATACATGTATAAGATAAATGGTTAGAGTTGCTATTTATTTCTTGAAATTGCTACTAAACTCTTTAGATTTTGCTTAAGAATTAATTCTAAACCATAGACATTTTATTTGTAAACAGAGGCACGTCAAAATGATAGAAAAAATACTACAGACGTGACAGAACAATTAACAGATTATAAATGGCAAATCTATGGTACTTACATGGCGAAACTCATGAAACTTAATTATGATTTTATTATATTTTAGAAATAAAGTAATTGTAGATTTAAATAGAGTATAATGTAGAAATTGAAGTATATAAATTTAGTAGAGTTTAAACTCTATTGACTCTATTGAATTTAATCTTTACATGGTATCACTATATTTTTATACAGACGGTGGGAGTTAATCCCAGCCTATAAATGGCTCTGCTTTGACGGTAGAGATCATTAATTTTCCTATTTTTAAGAAGAAGCTGTGACATACCTACAGGTACGAATATTGTTGATTTTATATTTCTTTTGTTGTACTATGTATGTTGATTTATGTATTGTTCAAATGTGTAATTGGTATTTCAAAATAGACACCACCGAGTTTTTTCTTGCCAGTTCTTTCTCTCGGTAGATAATATGCTTTTTACGAACTGGCGGTAGATTTTTCTTAAAGGAAATAATAAATTATTTAATGATAAAGCAATAAGTAATGGTAAAGATAAACTTTGATTTGGAGGGAGTTTTTCCCTGAATAAAACAGTTTATTTCCTTATACAATCTTTTATTTTGTCTCCTACCTACAACCACGCCCTAGCTTATTGATAACGAACTAAGGTTTAGGCTCTCAGTAGGTTATTTCCTGACTCTATTGTCTCTATACTTCTGAGGCTAATCTAGCACATGCATAATGTCGTATCTGAACACATTCTAAAAATTTGGAGAACCATAATTATATTTTTTGACTTGCGTATGTATGCACCAAAGCAATGGAGAAAAAATGATAGATGTATTTTGAGTTCGACCATTATGCTACGAAATAAGTTTATTTGTAATACTAGCTGGTACTGCAGTTACGCACTTCTGCTTCTAAAATATGTAATAATTTTGTTAGGTAAAATCACAACAGATGTTATGCTTCGAATTTTTTGTATTAATATTTGGACTGTGAATCATTTAAGACTTTTTGCCTTGTAATATAAATGATTTTGCAATAAAATTCATGGAAGTAAGTTGAAATAAAGCTTTTTGTTTGTGACTACATTAAAGTTGATGTGATTAATAGGTAAGAGATCCATCCTATTTCACCAAAATTTTGGACTAAACTGCGGGAAAAAAGTAAAGAGCCAGAATAAAGCTGAAGACATTTTGAAAATATAGACTAGAAAATCTTTTAGGACCACGAAAATCACAGCATGGAAATCTAAACATATATTATAATAATACCCCACTAAGCAAAAAACCGTGCATTTATGGTGTTTTTTATGATTCATAGTTCAAATCATCAGTTCAAAAATTTATTGCCCTAGTTTTTAAGGTAGCCTTAAAAAATTAGAGTACCTAATCAATTTTTTTCTTCGTTACCCGTCTTATAATCGACCGAATTTGATATTAATCGAGAGCAGAAATTATAAGGCACCTACAATATGTGATGATAGTGATTCTAACGAAACACACCTAATTATAGGAAGCTTTAGATTATGTTAATTTAAATATAAATGTAGTATAAATTAATTTATTAATTAAACAACTAATAAAAGTGAAAGTAAAAAAATAAAAAAACTTAACTAAAACACGAAAGAAACAGTTTAAAAAAGTATCTGTTAAAAAGAACAGTCGAAACCGAAGCAATGGAGTTTTCAAGAAAGCAGAAAGTATTTTTTTATTACAAAAGTGGCAATGCCGGATTTGACTAACAGTAAATCCTTATACCTGCGTAGTTTCTGCACCTTAAAAACGATTCATGATGCTACCAGCAGTGTTGCTACTTTAATGTGGTCTGAAAACATCAGCTGCAGCGGAAGGAATAAAACAGTATCTTGTCTTATTTCATTAATCTACTAGAGAAGAAACAAAGTATTCTCGAAATTGTTGAAGAATTGACTTTGTGGTCTGATAATTGTGTCGGTCTTATGACCGACACAATTATCAGACCACAAAATCGGAGCATGATAATCGTTATGGCTTACTTATGATTGTTATAAGGATTACCACACTAAAAGGTGATAAATCACAAGCTTTATGCTAAAATGCAACATGTACCTACGTGGAGTAAGATGTAATCCATGCACAAATAGAAAAAAAGGGAACAGCTGAAAACAATGCAGATTACTAAACTAAGAGATTGGTCACAGTTTACAAGAACATGCGAAGGAACAAAACTTTTTGATAAGTTTGATTTGGCACCACAACATATTTTTAAAGACCACATCCCTTTACAAAGGTGATATATCAGGACCGTTTGTTATATCAAAAAAAAATAAGAACGGCGGGGATTTTCAGAATTCTGGCTACAACTAACGCAATAATGTTGGGTGTTATTAATTTAAAAAGATTTTTTTGTATTTCATTAGTATGTTATAGGTACATATAAACTTAAAATTCTTCCCCGCTTTCGCCCAATATACGACATAATGAGAAACCATTATCCACTGTAAAATATAACCAACTTTTGCAGTAGGTACCTGTTGACCTCCATTCTTACTTTACTTACTCCAAACTTACCGGCTCGTTGGAAAGCCTGGAGCACCGCAGAGACGTTAGCTCTCTATGCGTGTTCTATCGCCTGTATAATGGGGAGTGCTCTGAAGAGCTTTTTGACCTCATTCCACCCTCTTTTTTCTACAACCGCACCGCGCGCCACCGTAAGGAATTCCACCCTCACCATCTGGGTGTCTGGTGCACTTCGACCGTCCGTTGCGCCAGATCCTTCTTTCCACGCACGTGCAAACTGTGGAACCAACTCCCATCGGCGGTGTTCCCACTAGATTATAACATGGGGTTATTCAAGGGGCGGACCAACAAATTCCTAAAAGGCCGGCAACGCATCGGCGGCTCCTCTGGTGCTGCAAATGTTCATGGGCGGCGGTAATCACTTAACATCAGGTGACCCGCCTGCTCGTTTGCTCGCTATATCTATTAAAAAAAAAAAAAAAAAAAAAAAAAAAAAAAAAAAAAAAAAAAAACGTACCTAATCGTTATAAGGAAAATCAGGCTATGTTGGCATGTTTTAGATTTCTATATTGATGTAACCGTCATGTATGCAATTCCACAAAAAATGTTTGGCCCACTGTAGGTTTCTAATTACTTTGTAATTTTTTTTTCCAATTTTTGGCCGTTGTTTTTAATTAATGGGCTTTATTTGTGAATTTGTTAATGTTATTTTCATTCATTCAGAAGTCACAAGGTTTACACGGATGCAATGGTCAGACTATCGGGCGAATGCAATTATTATGTTTCAGATCTAACTAATCAGTTTCAGAAAAATCAGATAGGTACATTGTTGCTATCTCACAAAACTCCTAAATGATTTTTGTGAGATAACTACTGTGATCTTTTGTCCGAATATTACTTATGTATAATCAGTTAAGACGTATTATGAAATATTAAGTAATAGATCCGACTTTTATTTCAAATTTGTAATAGTAAAAATTGCAGCCATAAAGTCGGTTTACAACTTATGCACACAATTTTTTAGCACAGTTACGAATATTACCAGCATAAAGTCGCATATCGTCCATTTTGATGAAATTGTGAGTTTATATTTTATTTATTAATGATAAAGTATTTCTAGTAATGGTTAATGATAGGTACAGTTAAGTGTTAAATATTACAAAAACAACTGAAATTGTATCTCTAGTAGTTTAGAAATTATGACCCGATTTCCCTAGCATTTTTGTTTTGGCTCTCCTGAAAAGTAGCAAAAATCCACATCCGACCTTATGATACTAGAGTCGAGAGATATAGGTATTTATAAGTCAATGCTTTCAATTTAGGTATTTTGTTGTATTTCATGCTAGGTCACGACTAACGTCAAAGGCAGAGGGAACCGCCACTCCGTCACGACGCCGCCTCTCGTAGCTCAGCCGCCGTCAGCCGGGAATCGAACCCATTACTCACTACTTGGAAACAATTTGTCCAACGCCGCCGACCATTTATAATATTGTTGAAAATTTTGCGATTAGGTGTGAAGTATTTCCTATTGAAATAAAATGATGGCCGCCACTTTGTTGTGCCTTCATGGGACTCACCTGTCATTTTTAAGGTTCCGTAGTAAACAAAGAACCCTTATAGTTTCGCCATGTCCATCCGTCTGTCCGGCCGTCCGTCCTCGGGTCCTCGGCAGAGACTATTAGTGCTAGAAATCCGTAATTTAGCATGGGTACAAATATTAATCACGCCGACAAAGTGGTGAAATAAAATTGTGATAAATATTTTTTTTGGGGTAGATCCTACCTCATTGTGTGACTCCACACTATGAGGTAGGACCGTCGATCATCGTTGAATAGGTCTTTTAAAAATACTGTGGGTGTGGGAACATTATTTTTCGATTTCTAGATCCGTTTGTAAAATTTGATGTTTTAGAGTGCTAATTTTTATTAGAGTGTAAGTATTAGAGTGTAGTGTTTTATTAAACGGCAGATAGGATTTGGTTGAAATTTGGAATTTTCGGAGATCGATTATACTATGGATTAACACATAGGCTACTTTTTATCCCGAAAAATCAAAGAGTGTTTTATAAAAATGAGATTAATTTATGTCTCTAAACATGTTTATCAAGTAAACAAAAGGCGAATTACGTCGAAATTGCACCCAAACTTCGATAATTAGGTCGCGGGAGCACTTCCCAACTGAGAGAGGATCAGCAAGTTTAATTGCTGCCCACATTAACCCTTGCCAATTTGAACCGGAGATCCTGCAGTCGATTCTTTAAACTTTGCCAATGAACGGCTCCCGCCTCAAGGCAATCTGCCTCAATTATCTCGGGCTTTGAAGCTTATGATCCCGAACTTGAGTTAGTGTTGTTATAAACTGATGATTTTTGATACCGAACTAAGTGAGAAAGAGAAATGCGAGCTCATAATAATCCTACATCCATACTTCATCTAAATATATAAAAAGAAAAGGTGACTGACTGACTGACTGACTGATCTATCAACGCACAGCTCAAACTACTGGACGGATCGGGCTGAAATTTGGCATACAGATAGCTATTATGACGTAGGATTTTTGAAAATTTAACCCCTAAGGGGGTGAAATAGGGGTTTGAAATTTGAGTAGTCCACGTGGACGAAGTCGCGGCCATAAGCTAGTATTTAATAAACATGTTGTTATAAATTGATGATTCTTGATACAGAACTAAGTGAGACAGAGAAACGCGAGTTCATAATAATCCATACTTCCATACTTGATATTATAAATGCGAAAGTGTGTCTGTCCGTCTGTCTGTCTGGCTGTCTGCTAGCTTTTTACGACCTACCCATGTAACCATGACGAAATTTGGTACAGAGATAGCTTGCACCCCCGGGATTTATTAATTTATTCCGGAAAATCAAAGAGTTCCCACGGGATTTTTGAAAACCTAAATCCACGCGGACGAAGTCGTGGGCATCAGCTAGTAAACTATAAGTTTCGAAATTGGCCGTTTTTAATGTCTGCACCAGAATACAGCTGCAAGAAGGGCGGCACTTTGCTAATTCGTTGGATTCCACTTTATAATGCCGCAGCCTTGTCGTTTACTAATTAGTTTTAAATTGAAAACAACGATCGACTGACTCGGAAATTCTCTCCACTCTCGAGATGTCTTGAAGTTATCCGATTGAGAGTTGTAAATCTCTTATTTTATTGGATTTTGTATCTGTGGCTCTTAGTTTGCTATCTTTTGCTTATTTTAAGGTGACGCTGGATGCACGTCCGAACTGCTCGGCCCACGTGGGTAACCTGTATGCTATTTCACCTAACATTGTGATAGAAAGAGATAGACTCAGTGATGAGCAGTGTAGCGAGTGCATGCGCTCACACTAGCGTCCGGATATATTGATGATGGCACACAGATAGTTGGACAGATGTCACCGATGAATTTTTGTAAATATATGATTTATGAAGGAACTACTTATTTCAATTATTATTGTATAAGATTTTATGGAAGAGCGGGGTCGCCTGCCACGAGTACTCGTAGCAATACTAAAACAGTTACTGGGATGGTCCCAATTACTACGCACTATGTGAAATTGTTTTACCTACTGAAATAAATATTTTTTAATTTTTTTTTGAATGATAATGATTACCTACTTATCTTTTGATGAATACTATAAAATCTCACTTACATACATACCTATTAGGTAACTACTGCCTCAGCGTGTATAAACAACTCGTATATATTATAGAAATCCATACTTCTATGAAGTGTCTGTCTGTAATTTCGAAATAACTACCGCAAGCTCATAATATTGTTATTTGAACTGTACCATAACAGCTGAATCAAACGTTTTTAAAAACTGTCTGTCTGTCTGTCTGTTTGAACGGGCTAATCTTCGGAACGGCAGAACCTATTTTGACGGGACTTTTACAGACAAGTAGAGGATTAACAAAGGATACTTTTTTAACCGACTTTTAAAAAAGGAGTTGTGTTTTTCTACCTATGTACACAGAAATCTCCGAGATTTCTGAACCGATTTGCGTATTTTTTTTAATTGATAAAGAAACTTTGCAACATTGTCCTATATAAAATGTCATTTTATATAGGACACACAGGATTTCAACTCCTCAATCCTGATGCTGCAGGGGACATGACCACCAAAACTTATGGGATTTTGAAACTGTCGGTTATAAATTGATATTGGAGGTAGGTACCTATATCTACCAAGTAAAGACTTTATCATTGAACTCGAAGACCCACTTCTCGACCCTGATGCTGTACCTAAGGAATTGCATTGCTAAATCGTGGTGATCGGAATTTTAAATGAATCATCGCCCACGCCCGTTCGGTACCCTCATTCCGCACATTGTTTTGATTAGTCAGTCCACCAATCACAACAAAGCATTCTCCCCTGTCCCCCGCCAACATTTTACGATTTTGTTTTCATGTAAAACCTTGTATATGCGTACTCTAGGAGTTGAATTCTCTGTGCTGGCGGATTACCTATTAGGAACACATGATTACACATTCGTTTGTCTGTGAAAATAACTTTTGTTGCCTACACTTATCTATTAGTAGCGACTAAAAACTATATATACTATCTACTTGTGTATACAAAAGTCAAAATAAATTCCACTTTGATCTCAAAAATGAAAATTTTATTTTTATAAGTAGGAAGTAGGTACAATTCAATTTCCCTCTAAAAGCCCACTACACACATAAACACAATATGTATCATTTTCTGTTTCAACAGTCACATTAGATGTATCATTCGACGCAGAACTATTGAAGCTCTCCATTTCATTTCTGGAATTAATAAACATACAATCAACATAATTATATTGTGAGTATTATCTATATAGAATGTATGCAAAAAACATAGCATAACAACTTACAAGTATGGTATGGTAGACCTTTCAATATTTAGTACAGAATTGAATGTTGCAGCATCATGTTGGATTTCAGTGGTACGTATATTGGGCATATTCATTTTATTTTCCTTGTTTTCTTCTAAAAGGAATGTCTTGAGTCACTAAAATACAACATAATTCAGCATTGACAAATCTGACAACAAATAATAAATCTCTATATTATATAAAAATGAATCGCTGAATGTGTTGTTGATCGCAAATCTCGAGAACAGCTGCACCGATTTCGCTAATTCTTTTTGATAATATTCCTTGAAGTACGGGGATGGTTCTTATGGAGAGAATTTTTTTAAAAAAGTCCTGAAAAAGAATCGACTGTAGGCGGTGCGAAGTTCGTCGGGGCAGCTAGTAACATAATAATTATATTATCCTAATCCTAATCTAAATATTTAAAAGAAAAAGGTGACTGACTGACTGACTGACTGACTGACTGACTGACTGACTGATCTATCAACGCACAGCTCAAAATACTGGACGGATCGTGCTGAAATTTGGCATGCAGATAGCTATTATGACGCAGGCATCCACTAAGAAGGGATTTTTGAAAATTCAACTCTGGAGGGGGTGAAATAGGGGTTCGAAATTTTGTGTAGCCCACGCGGACGAAGTCGCGAGCATAAGCTAGTCTATAATATAAAAATGAATCACTAAATGTCATCGCAAATCTCGAGAACAGCTGAACCGATTTCGCTAATTCTTTTTTTAAATTAGGTATTCCTTGAAGTACGAGGATGGTTCTTACCAAGAGAAAAATTTAAAAAATTTGAATCGACTGTTAGGCCGTAGGCGGAACGTAGTTCGCCAGGGCAGCTAGTGGAATTATAAATGTGAAAGTGTAGATGTTTGGATGTTTGTTACTCAATCACGCAAAAAAGGCTGAACGGATTTGAATGAAATTTAGAATTCTTAACTGGATTAACACATAGGCTACTTTTTATCCCGGAAAATCAAAGAGTTCCCGCGGGATTTTGAAAAATGTGAAATCCACGCGGACGAAGTCGCGGGCATTAGCTAGTATCTAAATAATATCAACTTACAAACACAGTGTCAAATTTTCAGAAGCTGGCTCTAAATGGTACGGTGTGATAGCATCATAATCTAATTCAATTCGATTTTTTGCTTTGTCGTTTCCTTGTCAAAGAAAATCCTGTGATCCACTAAAATAGAAGTATAATATATAAGTATTTATTAAAAATAAATAAATGTCATCATCAAATTCACCATCCTGGAGAACCTTGAAAACGACACTCGCGTCTATTTTTTATAAAAAGTGCTGGCCCGCCATCTTAGATTAAAAAATTAATGTCATTATCAAAACCAGCATCCTGGAAACCCTGAAAACGACACCCATTTCTATTTTTTGTGAAAAGTGCATGTCTGCTATTTTGGATTTGAAAATAAATGTCATTATCAAATTCAGCATCCCGGAAAAGTACATATTCAGTCAAATAAAATTCCCGTCGAGTCACATTGTTACTCACGTCGGGTGTGACTCACAGGAATAACCCCGAAAAAGTAATGGCATTATCATCACAAGATAATATTATGGTTTGGAAAGATTCTGATGAATTTTAATAGATCTCCTCTTTGCAAGGGATTTGCTTTTGCGAGTCTAAACCGTTTCTTTTTCCTCTTCCGCCAATCCATTTTTGTTTCTGTTACATGAAAACTCAAGTATATAATTAAATTGTCTAAGTACACAATATGACCTACAGACTTATATTTGTAACTAGATGATACACGCGACTTCGTCCGCGAGGATATAGTGGTTTTTTAATCCCGCGAGAACTCTTTCAAAAGCGATCACTATTTCAAATTTCAGCCAAATCCGTCTTGTACTTTTTGCGTGAAAGGGTAACAAACCTATACACACACACACGCAGATACAAAATTTCGCCTTTATAATATAAGTGTGATTTGACAACCCTGACTTTCGGAATTCGGATAAGTCCAAATTATATTTTATTACTAGTTGATGCCCGCAACTTCGTCCGCGTGGAATTAGGTTTTTAAAAATCCCGTGGGAACTCTTTGATTTTCCGGGATAAAAAGTAGCCTATGTGTTAATTTAGGGTATACCCTAAATTAACACTTTTATCTATCTCCATTCCCAATTTCATCCAAAACCGTTCAGCCGTTTTTGTGTGATTGAGTAACAAACATCCAAACATCCACACACACACATCACTACACCTATTATAAATGTGAAAGTGTGTTTGTTTGTTGGTTCGTTGGTTTGTCCTTCAATCACGTCGCAACAGAGCAACGGATCGAAGTGATTTTTTGCATGGGTATGGTTGACCTGGAGAGTGACATAGGCTACTTTTTATCCCGGAAAATCAAAGAGTTTCCACGGGATTTTTAAAAATCTAATTCCACGCGTACGAAGTCGCGGGCATCACCTCATCATCATCATGATCAACCCATCGCCGGCTCACTACAGCGCAGGGGTCTCCTCTCAGAGTGAGAAGGGTTTTGGCCATAGTCTACCACGCTGGCCATGTGCGGATTGGTAGAATTCACACACCTTTGAGAACATTATGGAGAACTCGGCATGCAGGTTTCCTCACGATGTTTTCCTTTACCGTTAAAGCAAGTGATATTTAATTAATTAAAACGCGTATAACTCCGAAAAGTTAGAGGTGCGTGCCCGGGATCGAACCCCCCGACCTCCGTTTAGAAGGCGGACGTCCTAACCACTAGGCTATCATAGCTTCACCTAGTTTATAATATTAGTAGGATATATGTAAACTACTACCACCAGCTGTCGATACGATGCATTCTAAAATAAATCGACCGACCGACCGACAGACCGACCGGCCAAGTACGAGTCAGACTCGCGCCCCGAGGTTTCCGTACTACAATAGTAAAATGTTTATCTCTAAATCTCTGTTTAGAGATAAGCATTTACAATGTAACTTAATGTATTACTACTATGTAACTAGAATTTCGGTACATATAAAAATGAATCGCTAAATGTGTTGCTGATCGCAAATCTCGAGAACAGCTGAACCGATTTCGCTAATTCTTTTTTTATAATATTCCTTGAAGTACGAATATGGTTCTTACGGAGAGAAAATTTTTAAAAAATTCCTGAAAAAGAATCGACTGTTAGGCGGTACGAAGTTCGCCGGGGCAGCTAGTGAAAAATAAAAATAAATAAATAGGTAAATAGTATTTTTTGACATTTTGCATGATAAATCAAAAACTATTTAGTATGCACTAGATGATGCCCGCAACTTCGTCCGCGTGGATTTAGGTTTTTTAAAAATCCCGTGGGAACTTTGATTTTCCGGGATCAAAAGTCAAAGTCAAATGATTTGTTCAAAATAGGTAATAAATTACTCTTTTCGATTGTCAGTTGTTGGATTTGTAAAATATAGTGGTGATAATTATTTCGCAAACGCTACGAGGGTTCCAAACGTGCCCAAGACTGAGAAGAGCCCACAGCTAACTCAGCCGGGTATTCTTTTTATTATCACCACTTTACAAAATCATAAATTAAACTTATTAGAACTATCACAAAGCCGAGCAACTCATTCCCAAGCTTGCTTATCATTTAAATAATCCTTTACAATGTAATAGGATTTTTTAATTAGTTTACGTTTTATGAAAACTTTGAACTTATGACAGTCACTTTGAACTTATGACAGTCACTTTTTTTTTAAATTTATTTATGTTTTTATATACGTACAATAAATTTTCAAAAATATATTGACTATGCACTGTCATAATTTTAACTTCTCTAAATTTAGTTCTCAGCGACTCTCGTGGTCCCATACTATATATGGCTCGAACAGCCCTTTTCTGCAGCACAAAAATAGAATTTATATCAGCAGCATTACCTCATAATAATTCCGTGGTGCCACCTGAATCAGGGTTTCTACTGAAAACCAGCGCTGTATGTTTTTGTACTTGTGCAAGACAATATGCATTTATGCTGAGTAGGGACCTTTTTTTTTGGGTTGTGCCACACATGACATACTTTATTCCGGCGCTTCTTCTACTTGAGGTTTTTTGACTTTATTACTCAAGTATAAGAGGCGCTGGGATAACCTAACCAGTTGGTAACTGGTAATGTGTGGTACAGCTTTAAAAAATAAACGTTTTTCTTTTCTTTCTTTTTCTTTTCTAATAATATGCCATATGACATAATGCTGTGAAAGTAACTAAAATATACTAGTCTCGCCGTTTCTATGTCTGTCAACTGGCGAATCTTTTTTACCGCATATGCAGCAGAACTGTCTGTTCGATAAGTTATTTATATGAGAGCCCCATTGAAGTTTCGCATCTAACGTTATTTCCAGAAAAATAGCGGTATCCACTAAATCTTATTTATCATAAAAGTAGCCTATGTCCTTCCCCGGGATGCAAGCTATTTTTGTACCAAATTTCATCAAAATTGGTTAAATGGATGAGCTGTGAAAAGCTAGCAGACAAACAGACGGACAGATAGACAGATACACTTTCGCATTTATAATATTAGTATGGATAAAAATAAATAAAATCGGTTTTTGATGTACAAGTAAGGTCCTTTTATATGATATCACACTTGGTTTACTAATCTTACTTGAAAGTTGAAAATACTAACTATTCGTTAATGAACACATTTTTATTTATTTTTTGTGATATAACCACAAATTCATTGTTTTCAGATTTTTCCCCTTACGTGTGTTATAAGATCTACCTACCTGCCAAATTTTATCATTCTAGGTCAGTGGGAAGTACCCTACAGGTTTCTTGACAGACACACTGACAGACTGACAGATAGACAGACAGACAGACAACAAACTGATCCTATAAGGGTTCCCTTTTCCTTTTGAGGTACGGAATCCTAATGATCTCTCTTTTTGCACTGCATTTAATCTGAATCCAAGAATTCCCGATCCGAAATAGCCGTAAGCAAGACTGTATCGTCACTTACCACCAGGTGAGATTGCAGTCAAGGGCTAACTTGTATCTGAATAAATAAATAAAAAAGTACTATTTGTACGAAGCGTTGCGTACTTTATTTGTAAGACGGACAGACAGACAGACAACAAACTGATCCTATAAGGGTTCCTTTTTCCTTTTGAGGTACGGAATCCTAATGATCTCTCTTTTTGCACTGCATTTAACCTGAATCCAAGAATTTCCGATCCGAAATAGTCGTAAGCAAGACTGTATCACCTACCACCAGGTGAGATTGCAGTCAAGGGCTAACTTGTATCTGAATCAATATTATTATTATTATTTTATTACTTATAATAAAACTGTAACAGGTGAAATTCTGTACATTGAAGATATTTTGAAATTTTTTTTTCGAGGATTTTTTATAATCGATACTGAACCCAAAACTGGAATTTTTTTCATTTTTGTCTGTCTGTCTGTCTGTCTGTATCACGGCCGCGCATCACGCTGAAACTACTGAATGGATTCCAATGAAACTTGGTACGATTTGACGTCATACTATGAGGAAGAATATAGGATACTTTTTATCCCGAAATTCAGCATGGTTCCCTTAGGAGAGGGGTTGAAAGTTAAAATGTATACTGAGCTGTAATTCATTAACGCGTAGTCCGATTTCATTCATTCTTTTTTGTTAGAAACCATACATGTTAAAACTTCAAGTTCCAACTTCTCAACCATCATCATAATAATGACGGGTAGCTTTTGTACTTTTGGATTTCAATCAGCTGTTTTAGGAATAGTTGATGTTGAATTGATATTAAAGGTACGCTTAGAATAAACTATCTCTGGTTTAGGTACCAAGCAACGACTTCATAATTCAACTCGATATCCCAACTCTTCAACCCTGATGATGCAGGGTATTGCACTCCTAAGCCACTGTTGATTGTGAGATAATATTGTAGATGCCAAACATATATACCATTATTGAACTTTAAGTTCCAACTCTTCAATACTGATGCTGCAGGGTACTGCACTCCTATTCTATGGGTTTTAGGAACTGTTGTTGGTGAATTAATATTGTACCATTTACTATTGTACCAAACCACGACTACATGGTTGAACTCCGTTCACAAAAATCCACGCACTCCATCGAAATCCTATTCTATTCCAAACTTATTCGCCAGCGTGACAGGAGTGGAGAAGGCGGATAGGGACGTGTGAGGGGTGCAACGGATCAACGTGATTTTTTCCATCATCATCAGCCTGCGGTCGTCCACTGTTGGACATAGGCTTTCCTAAAGAGCGCCACCATACCCGGTCCTCAGCCTTCCTCACCTAGCCACTTCCCGCCAGCCTCTGTATATCGTCGGTCCATCGTGCTGGAAGGCGTCCCACACTACGCTTACTTATACCTACGCTATAACTACCTATTATAATAAATAAAAAAGTACTATTTGTACGAAGCGTTGCGTACTTTATTTGTAAGACGGACAGACAGACAGACAGACAGATAGACGGACAGACAGACAGACGAACAGACGGACAGACGGACGGGCAGACGGACCGATGGACGGACCGACAGACGCATGGACGGACGGACGGACTGAAGGACGGACGGACGGACGGACGGACGGACGGACGGACGGACGGACGGACGGACAGACGGACGGACGGACAGACGGACCGACAGACAGACAGACAGAGGGTTCCGTTTTTTCCTTCTGAGGTACGGAACCCTAAAAATACAAAGAAATACCACCAGGTAGGTACCTACCTACCTATATTATTATACATATACAGGTACCTTTTTAGGGTTCCGTACTTTATAAGGAAAAAGGGGACCCTTAGGATCACTTCGTTGTCTGTCTGTCTGTCCGTCTCTCCGTCTGTGTCGTATCTGTCACACAAACCTATAGGATACTTCCCGTTGACCCAGAATCATGAAATTTAGTAGGTACGTAGGTCTTAGAGCACAAGTAAAGGAATAAATCCGAAAACCATAGATTTGTGATTACAACTTACAAAAAAAAATTAAAGTGTGTTAATGAAAAAATAATTAGTATTTTCAATTTTCAATGTATAATAAGTATACCAAGTGGGGTATTATATGAAAGGGCTTTACTTGTGTATTCTAAAACACATTTTTATTTATTTTTATGCATAATAGTTTTTGATTTATGGAGCAAAATGTCAAAAAAATACCTGAGTACGGAACCCTTGGTGCGCGAGCAATTCGCACTTGGCCGGTTTTTTTAAAATTAGATAAAATAAATAACTAAACAAAGTTACTTACCTATTGTACTAGGACCACACGAGTAGATATCCCTACTAGGACCTCAACAACAAAGTCAGGTCAATAAACCAATGAATAAAATTGGTGTCCAAATTTCAAATTCCAGAGGTCAATGTACAAAATGCAATAAGTATTTGAAGGACTTATTGACTCTGCTCTGCTCAATCTTCTACACATTTGCATAGCCACTGAATTATAAGAAGAATAAGCGAATAAAAATTAATTTTATAAAATCATTACGACTTTTGTTTTTGAAAACATAACAACAGTTGTCGTCATAGAAACCACAATATTACACGCGCAGCCGCGCGCCGCTGGGCTGGCCCTTCCCTCCGCCACCCGCGCGGTGTCTAATGTTTTGGGGTGAGAAGCATGATGATTTTAGCCGAAATCTAGCGCTTGAAAAGGGTTGAACAGTAGTTTGGGAAAAGTATTTTTGAGAAAAAACTACTGAATTTAGGTTTGCAAAGTAAAGTTATTTCAACTAATGAATAAATAAACTATGTCTAATGATAATTTTTTTAGAATTTTCCTATTCCTAATCTTATTTATTTACGCCCAAAGTTGACATAAATTTAGTGTTAAAATAGGAATCTTTTGAGGCTCGTAACTTTTAAATCAATATTTTTTTCAATGTTTTAGATATCATTGAACCTAGATAATGACGAGATAAATCGATATAATTCTTAGTTTTGTGCGTACAATATCGAATATTGTTGTATTTTCCCTCCTACGTTTGTATGAAGAAAGCACCGAACTGAGCTGCCTTAATGTAGATAACGGGTACATATACCACGATTAATTTGGCGTGTTTTATTTGTCGATATTTCAACCCAATTGGGTATTTGACTACATCAAAAATAAATTATATCTCAGTGATTATTAAATAGAGGGTCTTCCAAAATACGTAAAAACCACTTCTTTTGTTGGTTTTAAGTGTAATAAAATTTAAACATTTTAAATTATCGATTAAACTATAAAAGCAAGTCAAATGATTGTGACGTCACACACCGGTATTTCATAAAATCTCGCATACTAAGCGCGCGTTTTGACGTTTGATAATGAGTTATTAATTCCGCATTGAAATTAAATTAACTTCTTATTTATTTCATGTTGGTCAGCCTGTGTCAGTATACAGGGTGTAACCAAAACGCTGACAAAAATGATGACAGGTGATAGAACCTACTGATGATTACTGATAATATGATACCACAAAAAAAAACATGAAAAATACAAAAAACAATCTTATGTATTGTTAAAGTTCACAATAATATATTGCAAATAAAACATATAGACTGACGCTAGAGGTCAACGAACGTTGCGTAAGTAGGGCAGTCAAACTCAACGCCGCGTCGTAGGTGGGGCACTGACCCGAGTTTTGCGCGCTATACATTGCCATCTCGACCTGTCGCGTATACGTGCTTTCGAAACCATACCATATTATTTTAATTATTATAACTTAATTTCTCGTAATGCTCATACATTTAAAACTAGACTTTATTCCAGCACGTTAGTCGTTCATAAAATAGAGATGAGCACAGCATCCACCAAACCTCGTCGTATTCGTAAATTAGTGCGCGCAGTTAATTTGGACGCAAAACTCAAACAAAAGGCAGCCTCCAAAAGCACTCATTAAGTTGCCACTCAAATAATTGAGGTGGTACAGAGTACAGACATTGCCAGCGTTAGGGCACAGCGTACACCAAAAACACGAAGCGATAAATACGTTTGTGACTAGCGTAGGTATATATTTTCAGCTAGTATTGAAATCATGCAATATCTAAATAAATAAAAGGAAAAGTTAACTGACTGACTTACTGACCGCGACCTGTGGGTGAGCTCATTCTTATACTTCACCTCTTCTGGTCATCGTGTATACTCTAACCATTTACATTGATAAATCACCCACTGCGCAGGTATAAGGTGAAAGGTTTTTTAACGAGACGCCAAATATTCAAGACGTTCAGAATTCAAATTTAAAATTCTTACAATAAAAACAGCATTTTCATAATTCAATGAACTTCATTATATTATTGTGTACTCAATAAAGCTGAAACGGATTATGTTTAATTTAACTAGGTACCTAAATAAAAATAAAAATAAATTATTTAATTTAATAAAAATAAAAGTTTCTGCGGGTCACTTAACAATTTAGTAAATAATAATAATAGTAAAGATTGTAAGGACGAACCGCGTTTCTGAACGTTTTATTATATTATGGTATTTTTAATAGGAAGAAAAAATTAAGTAGGTATTCAACCATAGACCACAGTTCGTCACGTTCGAATTTACAACCCGTGCTTTGCGCGCTAGCGAGCAGAATTACCACTTTCCACTCAGATTTCAAAGGGCAAAAGGATTGTTTCCGAGCGAGTGAGATGAAAACTATATTTTTGTGCAGCATCGCATTGAGTGCAGCAATACGCCAAGCCCCGGTATTCTCATAAGCGAGGATGCACACATATTATACTTAGCAGCACAATATTTTGCACCGAGATACGTGCTAAACTAATATGAAGTGTTCCTACCTAAGTATTCCGAAACTCTCTCTGCAGGCCTAGCATGGGCCGGGAAATTTTCTCCCCGAGGAAAGGATAAAATTTTTATCCCCTCCGATAGTTATTTCCACTCTCCGAGCATGGGCACAGGGTTGGATATAATTATCCCCGGTGATAAGGCGGGGAAAGACTAGTCCTCGGTTAATGTCAAAGTGTTATTATTTTTTATCTGTGCTTTTGATTTTGCTCGTTTTCGTTACTCGTAACTCGTCTGTGGCTGCTTTTTATTTTAAAAGAGCTAGAAGCCGGAGCCGTAAAATAGTTTAAAAAACATTCACAGAAGATTATGCACGTAAGTATTGTTATTGTTTGTGTTTACCTAACCTAACTCCACTTTTGAATTATCCAAATTAAAAAATAATCGAATAGTTGAAATTCCTAGCTATCACAGTAAGTATCACAAAGACAATTTGTGTTAGTCAGTACACAAAATTGAAGTGATAATATATTGATATTGTTAGCGACAAAGAAATGCATAAATTGTTGTTTTATTTGCAGACATGGAAATATGTACTTGAAGAAGGGCACTGGCCACTGACTGACAAGTATGATGAGGCAGCTCGGGATGTAGGACCACCGGGAAATGTCTCAATAGTGCCGTCGGTCACATATATGAGCACATAAGTGTTCAATATTAATTATCACTGTTGGGCATAAATGCTCAACAGGAATTGGACCTGAAGACTCCATAATGGGCCAGCCAGAGAGATGCGTGTATTAATTTAGTTCTATTAAATGTGTGTCTTGTATAACAAACTCAAAATAACTTTAGGTACCTACCTATTGGAATAGGTAAGTTAGGTACACATCTTATCAACATAAAATATTTTCATTATTGTTTGAGATGATGATAAAACTAACAGTTTAGCACACTGCACTGAGAAGAGTTCAATATCACTTAAAATTGGTTAAGCTGGTATGGTTTGAGCTATTAAACTAACCTAATTTCTTTATAAGCATGTCAAGCCAATGTTTTTTATCTTATGGCAGGAAATCTTTGAAGTGTCGGTGGTGGACTATGGTGAGACTGTCGTTTAACCCACTTTGTACACAGTGGGTACTTTATAAAACCAATAGCCCCGAGTAGTTTTCCTATAAATGCCAATAAATAAATAAAAAGTAAGTAGAGGATATGTACATTTTTGTAATTTGTAAATAGTTATGAATATAGGAAGTTATTCTATGGCAGTGTGGTTTGATTGAACATTAAACTTGTTACTTCCTTTTCTTAAGGATAATAGCACTACTTTTAGATCTGTTAAGTTAACATCAGAGATTTGTGTACATCCAAATAAGCATTGTTTTAATTGGTATTCCTAATATTATGCCTAAGAGTTTGTGTTTGTTACTCAATCACACAGAAAGAGTACTTAAAGCAAAATTATTTTTTGAAGAAACTTATTTTTTGTTATAGCAGCAATAGAAATAAGTACAAAATTTCAACTTTAACCTGTTACGTTTCAGGAGACAGACAGATGTAGAGCTGAGACTGTAATAGGGTCCCATTGGTACCCTACAGAACCCTAGTAGTAGTAGTAGATATAAGGATGGGTTTGCACAAGGTGGTTTTAGGTAATAGGTACTTAAAGAAATATATTTTAATGCAAATATGTATTTATTATTCCATCCCTTTTTCCCTTTTATTGTCGGGCAACAGTTAGCAGTCTGGTTTGATCCATAGATATGTGAGATTTCTTTATTTGTTACATTTTCTAGTCTGTCCTTTGGTTGTTCCATTGGAATTCTGAAACATACAATTTATACATTAATGATTTTCAATAATAATAAATTAAGAGTAAGAGGATATACTGAAATGGTCTATAAAGTATAATAGGCTAACATATTTACTCTTACAAAACACTTATGATGAACCATTATAATTTGTAAAGTGTTATTGTGTTTGTGTATCATTATGTATTTAACTATGATATAGGTGTGTATTTTAATTTAAGAATTGTTTTGTTAAATTAGACTCCTGCCTATTTTGTTCAAATAAATGATTTTATTATAATGAGTCATTGTGTTATTTTATATTTCCAATAATCCATACTAATATTATAAATGCGAAAGTGTGTCTGCCTGTCTGTCTGCTAGCTTTTCACAGCCCAACAGTCTAACCGATTTAGATGAAATTTAGTACCTACAGAGTTAGCTTACATCCCGAGGATGGACACCGGCTACTTTTTATTCTGGAAAATCAAATAGTTCTCACAGGATTTTCAAAACCTAAATCCACACAGATGAAGTCGCGGGCAATAGTCATCCCATGACCTTGACTTGTATCTCACTGGTAACTACCATCTGCCAAGAGTCTTATAGATGTGAGGACGTAGAATAAATAGATAATAGCCGCATGTAGGACCTATTTGTAGGTACCTACTACCTACCTAAGTAGGTACCTATTCGTTTGCACAAGATGGTTTTAGGTAATAGGTAAGTACTTAGGTACTTACTTTTATGAATCCATCCATCGAATTAATCGGCTTTAGTGCTTCATTAAGCTGCTCGCACAAGTACAGCACATAATATTTGTCCATCCGAAACAAGTGTCGGAACTCAGCGTCGGGAAATTCAAAGGGATTACTTCCATCACTAATTACGTGCTCATGTTATTTTCGTTCTAAATTCTCTATTTCAAACTAATAAAAAAAGCGCGAGACATGTTTTTTGATCTTTTAATAATTGAGTTAAAGTTCTATGAGCATTATACCCACCTCAAATCTCGAGGATAAAATTATCCCTCTCAAATGTCAAAAAAGGACAGTTTATCTTCTTTTATTTGGCCCCATGCTATAGACGGTGGATAAATAGTCCCCCGAGTCCCCGTGAAATGTCAAACGGGGATAAACTTCTCCTCTCCCCTGTTGCCGTGCTCTGAGGGGTGGAGAAGTTAATGTTATCTCCTGTGCAGTGGATAAAATCGGGGGATATAATTTTTATCTTCGGCCCATGCTAGCCGTGCAGAAAGGATAACTTTTGTACGAGAGTCTTGAGCGAGCGGAATTACTCTCCAAAGTTAACTTGAAAGTGTGGATTAAAATATTTCCGAAAAATTTTAGCAAGTTTAGCTACTAAAATGTTTCACAAGAGTTATTTTTGGAAACAAACTATCATACCCTGGCTTCATACGGGTGGATTTAACTAAATATATAAAAGGAAAAGGTGACTGACTGACTGACTGATCTATCAACACACAGGTCAAACTACTGGATGGATCGGGCTGAAATTTGGCATCCAGATAACTATCTTAGACTTAGACTTAGGCATCCGCTAAGAAAGGATTTTTGAAAACTTGACCCCTATAAAATAAGGGTTTGAAATTTTTGCAGTCCACGTGGACGATGTGGCGGGCATAAGCTAGTTTATCTACGCACTACGGACCAACGCATTTTCGCAAAAAGGGTAGATTTTACTGAAAAAAATGCTTTCTGTAGGTTTATGCAGAATCGATCTTTTATTATATTGCATTTTAATTATTATTTAAAGTGTAGCTTAACTTTATTACCTAAACAAAATTCAATAAAACCCAATTACCAAGCTGTAGTGTAAACAGTAAATAGTGAAAATGAACGAACACACGGCGGTGCCCTAAACAAATGGAAGGCTTTATTTACCCAACTTATCTGCCCAATAACTGCCCGGACATACCGCTAAACTAAAACATAGGCTCTGACCACATCTGATGCGTATTCTATAAATAAATAAGGTATTTTGGATCAGCTTATTAAAACGATAATGAAATACAAGATTTATTTTGTTACTTTTTATAGTTTTTTACACACTTATACAATAACATTATCACAATAACACACACCTGAAATACAAGAAACGACATTAAAGTTTATACTTTAATTAGTTAAGCTGTTATCCTTATTAGTAAATTTTGACTCTCTTTATTAATTAATCTTTTCACGTAATCCCAAAATTCTAACCTCCCATCTTGTCAAAATCCTCGTCCCTTCAAAACACAGATTAATAATACAACTCGCTGACAAATGACAGTCCTGAATGACTAAGAAAATAGGAACGTATTTTCTTTACATATATTTTTTAAATTATTGGTCACAGAATATACAGTAGGTAAGTATATTAAAATAAACAGACCGCCATCCTCTAGAAACTTCTGAACTTAGAAATTATTCTGTACGCGTATAAAAGTTAGTGCGTTCTAAAGTTTCGAAAAAAATGTAAAAAAATGCTCATCATAATGATTCTAAAATATCCAATGAAATTCCAATTAAGGGGCATTCACGTTCGGGAGGTAACCTGAAAATCTTTTAGGTGTTATCGCACTTATAATTTATTATCTCTGACAGAAGTCACGTGATCTGTTGCGGCAACATCTTGTGTCGATTGTATAAATACGGGTGGTTGATGGTTTTGAAGCTAGTCTGCGTTCAGACGCAGACCCATTCGACTGTTTTTGTGTTTAGGTCGCCATTTTAATTGATTGGTTGTAATAGTAATTTTGTGCCCTGATCAGGTTAATGTTGTAGTTAGGTTAGTATAAAGAGTAAACCTCTCGGTAAGCCTCTACGCGCGTGATCAATATTTGCGCGCAATTTAACAAGAGAGGACATTCAAATAACCAATCGAAAAATAGCTTATAATGCCCTGCTTTTTCTGTCTGATTTTAAACTCACTTCTGGTATCCTTTTATAGGTGACTTTAGATTAATGTGGCGGTACCCTTAGAGTAAGCGAAGCCACTAAAATGGCGCATTCAAACAATCGCTTGTCAAAATGGTGCGCCGCGGCGCAAAACAAATGAATTGTATGTAAATGAACGAGTGATTAGTGAACGCCCGTGATCGAGTTATAGCGTAACGAGCCCGCGCTAGGGCTCCACGCAGACGGCCTGCAGTTCACACTATTGCATGCCGGCTGCATGCCGGCTGCATGCTGACTGCATGCGGACTGCACAGTCTGTCAGCAATTGTGATGCAGTTGTGTCAATTGCATGTAAATGAAAGAGTGATTAGTGAACGCCCGTGATCGAGTTATAGCGCGCTAAGGCTCCATGCAGACAGCCTGCAGTTTATACTATTGCATGCTGGCTACATGCCTAACCTACTAACTGTATGTCGGCTACACGCCGACTGCATGCGGACTGCGCAGTCAGCTAGCAATTGTGATGCAATTGTGTCAAATGCGAGTGATTATTGAACGCCTGTGATCGAGTTATGCTAAGAGTCTACACAGACGGTCTGCAGCTCACACTGTGTGCCCCTACTGCATGCCAACTGCACGCCGACTACATGCGGACTGCGCAGTCGGTCATAGAGAAACTCTCTCTATCGCCCGTTGGTCACTTTGAGCTTTTTTATGAGGTCCATAGTAATCGACAATGTCTCGGATCACTGGCAACACATACTTTACTAAGCAGTAAGTAAGCTGTGATAGCCTAGTGGTTAGGACGTCTGCCTTCTAATCGGAGGTCGGGGGTTCGATCCCGGGCACGCACCTCTAACTTTTCGGAGTTATGTGCGTTTTTATTAATTAAATATCACTTGCTTTAACGGTGAAGGAAAACATCGTAAGGAAACCTGCATGCCTGAGAGTTCACCATAATATTCTCAAAAGTGTGTGAAGTCTACCAATCCGCACATGGCCAGCGTGGTAGACTATGGCCAAACCCCTTCTCACTCTGAAAGGAGACCCGTGCTCTGAAGTGAGCCGGTGATGGGTTGATCATGATGACATTCCCATAAATTGATAAATGAATGAATAATTAGCGAACATCAGTGATCAAATGATTCTATAACGAGATATTGTCACTGATTGAGCAAAGAGCAACCGCCGAGTTTCTTGCTGGTTCTTCTCGGTAGGAAAGGCATTCCGAACCATTGGTAGATGCATCCGACTATTCGAAAGTACTTTTAAAAGTTTATTCGCATCAAAAAGATTTTTATTTTATTTTATTTTTTATTGTAACAGACTTGCGCGCCAGACATGTAGTTACAGAATAATCAGTTCACTGGTATTGTGGCCCGTCGTGTAGGTGCTCTAATAGAGCAGTATGCAAATGCCGTTAGTAATTTTTATTTCGCCTCTAAATATGTTTTACTAGCAACCTACAACTTCGCTCAACGGGAGGGTTACCCTGTAGGTTTTTTGACAGATATGACAGACAGACAGACAACGAAGTGATCCTATAAGGGTTCCTTTTTCCTTTTGAGTTACGGAGCCCTAGTAAATGTTCCCCCCATTTCAGGTTTTATATTTAGACTAGCAGACCCGCCCCGGCTTCGCTCGGGTGGAATTTAGAAAATCGAGGTGGGGATGAATTTCCGAAAATCCTGGAACACGTATTTCTTCATTAGTGACCGAAAACCCAAATACCAATTGTCATGCAAATAACTTGAAAAATGACGGACTTTCATACAAATTTTCATCCCCTATTTAACCCACTTAGGGGTGGAGTTTCGAAAAATCCTTTCTTAGTGGATACCTACCCTTTACAAGGAACACACCCTCAAAATTTCATGTCTCTAGGACCAGTGGTTTAGGCTGTGTATTGATATATATGTCAGTCAGTCAGTCAGTCAGGACTTTGAATTTTATATATTATATAGATAGATCAGCCCCCGAATTGTGTAAGAATAACCATTTTACTGTAACATATTTTCACAGCCAATCAAAGGGCAGAATTTCTTGACGTTTCGTTATTCTTACTCAATCGGGGGGCTGGACCCCGCACATAGTTGCGTGTCATGGCTAGTCATATTGTATCGATGGTATTAATTAATAGAATACAGTGGTTGGACTCTCGCACTGATTAATACCGAGCCTGCCGCTTGATTACTAGCTCGGTGCAATTACCATCGGCTAATTTAATACGCAGCCCGCAATCAAACTGTGATTTAAACTAAATTCAAAATGTATAGTATCAGCCGGTCATGTTCCCACCGCTGGGCAAAGGCCGGATTCTGAGTTTAACCCAACAACTAGGCTGGTTTCCGCACTTAAATCACAAATTATAAATTATACAGGGTGTAAGCAGAACGCTGGCGAAAACGAAGACAGGTGATATTACTGATGATTACTGATATGATACCACAAAAAAACCGCGATTTTTTTTTAAATCCTATTATTTTGTAAAAGTTTTATCATCATCAGCATAATGAACCCATCACTGGCTCACTACAGAGCACGGGTCTCCTCTCAGAGTGAGAAGGGTTTTGGCAATAGTCTATCACGCTGGCCATGTGCGGATTGGTAGACATAAGCAAGCAAGTAAAACATCTGACTGACGCTAGAGGTCAACGAACGTTGCATAAGTAGGCCACTCGGAGTCAATGCCGCGTCGTAGGCGGGGCATTGACCCGAGTTTTACACGCTATACATTGCGGGTTTTAAAAATACTAAATCATTAAAACTACAAAATGAGGCAAATGGTTATTGGTATGTGATTGTGTTTAGGTGGGAGGCTTCGGCCGTGGCTAGTTACCACCCTATCGGCAAAGCCGTGCCGCGAAGCGATTTAGCGTTCCGGTACGATGCCGTGTAGAAACCAAAGGGGTATGGGTTTAATAAAAACTGCCATACCCCTTCCAGGTTAGCCCGCTATCATCTTAGACTGCATCATCACTTACCAGCAGGTGAGATTGCAGTCAAGGGCTAACTTGTATCTGAATAAATAAATAAATAAATAAATAAAAATAGGTACCTACCTAGTATAACAATTACGAAAGTTTTTGCTAGTGTTCTGGTTACAGCCTGTATAATCGAAAGTCATGTAATATAAATGACGAAATGATGAAAGCCGGTGACGAAATGAGGAAAGTGCGAGTCGGACCCGCACACGAAGGGTTCTCTGTACCATCGTACAGGATACAACACTATTTATTTTTTAACTAGCATGTCCGCGACTTCGTTCGCGTGGATTTAGTTTTTTAATTTCCCGGGGGAACTCTTTGATTTTGCGGGATAAAAAGTCGCCTATGTCACTCTCCAGGTCTATATACCTATGCAAAAAATCACATCGATACGTTGCTACGTTGCAACGTGATTGAAGGACAAACCAACTAACCAACAAACCAACAAACCAACAAACTAACAAACAAACACACTTTCCCATTTGGGTACTGATTTATTTAAATTTGTATGGCGGCCATTTTGAAATTAGCCACCTTGGTTTTTATTATTTGTTGTTATAGCGGCAATAGAAATACTGAAATTTTCCACTCTCTACCTAATTGCGGTTCATGAGATATTGACCGCTGACAGACAGACGGACTGACAGCGGAAGCTTAATAGTCCCATTGGCAGCCTTTAGGTACGGAACCCCAAAAGCGTGGAAGAGGGGGTCATTAAAAGAGCATAATTACTGTTCAGAGAAATGGAAACTGATATTCAGACCATTATTTTATTATAATAATATTGACTTAGTGTTTTAGAGGTTTTTACTTAATATTGTACCTAGAAAAGGAAAAATAAATGAGAGATCCAAACTTTAAAATTACTAGTTAGAAACTTTACTTTTAAAATAGTTAAAATCTGTTTGTTTACTTATAATCATGATATTCGCAAAACACATTACGCAAAAACCATAGTAAAAATCGAGAAGAAAACTTCAAAAATTCACATAGGTATAAATTATTCATGGTTGGATTTAAAATATAATATAGCTCCGACTTCGACGAAGGTAAAGATATAGTTCCAAATAGGATCCAAGTTTACCCAAATTTTATATGGTCAAAGCCAACTCAAAGTACAGAAAGCTCAGAACTTTTAGTGGAATTGAGGATACAAGCCAGCAGATTTTTTTCTGAAAAATCGGTTTTTACCTCATTAACAAACTTAAATTTAAAACAACTTCGATAAAAGTAGCAAAATAAAAAATTAAGTAAGTCAGGTACAAAAGTAATCCGCAGTCGGTAGGATTCGAACCTACGCTCCCAGAGGGAATCTGATTTCTAGTCAGACGCCTTAACCGCTCGGCCACGACTGCCTGGTAACGTGCATGCAGTAATTAATTACTGTTCACGCTCAGCTATACACTCATACTGGGTTACTTTCACTTTGTATACAACTAAATAATCGTCCTACTTTTAATTTTAATTGGGACATTTTGCACAACATGTTTGTGATATTACATATCATTGTTTTAGGGTTCCGTACCCAACGGGTGCCAAATGCCAACGGGACCCTATTACTAAGCATTCGCTGTCCGTCCATCTGTCTCTCCATCCCATTAACCTTAATAGGAAGAGAGTTGAACTTTTCACAGCCAGTGTGTATTTTTATTGCCGCTATAACAACCTAAAAATAAACAAAAACAAAACGGCCGCAATGAAAAGTAAATAAATTATAAAGTAGGTACATAGTGTTATATCATGTACGATGGTACGGAACCCTTCATGTTTGAGTCAGACTCGTACTTGACAGGTTTTGATTATCTAATTATCTAGCTGATGCCTGCGACTTCGTCCGCGTGGATTTACATTTTTCAAAATCCCGCGGGAACTCTTTCATTTTCCTATGTGTTAATCTAGGGTATAATCTATCTCAATTTCAAATTTCATCTAAATCCGTTCACCCGTTTTTGCGTGATTGAGTAACAAACATCCAAACATCCACACTTAATCCTAATTCTATATCCGATATAGGATTAGGATATTGTACCAAAAATGTATGACCTTCTTCTGTCCACGACTTCGTCTGCGAAGTTACCTACGATTTCTAATTTCCCATAACTCTCATAATTATAACTTTATGATGCTAAGATCAAGTTAGCGTCACAGTTAGCTTTGTAAGCCAAAGCCAAACTGGAAGTAATATTGTAACGTATAATATTAAACGGACCCGCGTGACTTGACAAAACAAACGTGTAAATTACCACGCGCTGACTAGGCCACATCTCGGCGAAGCTATTCTCAACACCTGTATCCGACGTTGAGTTCGTCCTTAAGTTACGAGAAGTAAGATAGTATATTAGATATAACATTGTACATACTAGTTACTAGCAATAATGTAAACAATAAAGCATATTTATTTATTTATTATTATTTATTAAAGTTTTTATTGGATTTAAACTTATCACTCAGCTGCGATATTACCTATAAGCAACACGAATTACCTAAATTAATTACATACATTTAAATCCTTTTGAACAGATAAAAAGAAAAATCCTAACTTACTGACTGACTGATCGACGCCCAGCCCAAACCTTTAGAACTATAAAACTAAAAAATATCAAAGTGGTTCCTTTTATACTGTAAACAAGGAATAAGACTGAATTTTTGGGAAAGCTACGGGTGGACGGTAGTCTTAGTGTATTTGATTCATGTTTGAGTTTGAAACTACAAAGATTAGTAAAAAAAAAATCTTTTTTATTCGTATAAACTTTTACAAGTACTTACGAATAGTCGGATGCATCTACCACTGGTTTGGAATGCCTTTCAGTCAGATTTAGTACAGTCCGTTCACAGTTATTTTACTTCTGACGTTGTATTGGCATCATTGCTTTGTTTGCTTATTCCTTAGACCTTAGGGTTTATTATTGTGTGATTTGCAATGGTGCCAAATATAACGTCAGAGGTAAAATAACTGTGAACGGACTGTAGTTACTTTCGTCGCTGATATAGCGTTGAAAATGAGGTTGTACATGGAGGAGGTTTACAGACTAGAGCTACTGGTCGGCGGGAAACCGCGGCGTTAGCGTTACGCAACTTTCATTACTTACTAACTTCCTCAAACTACTTATCTGTTATTTTCTGACGACCTCTTTATTGCTCTCAAGGTTTTAGGAGGAGTCCAGGATATCGCCGCCTCAGCGGAAAGCTTCGGGAAGCTACGAGAGCTCGCGCACCTAACGCATAAGAAGCGGAACATCTTGACAGCGTGATCGGGGACAAGTATTGTTTGAGAGAGTCTTAAAAAGAGTTGGTTGAACCAAATGCACAGAATATTGAACTCACTTGAATGAATTTTGGTAATTTAATATTATTGCTCAAAACATTTTTGCAAATCGATTCTGGCAAGTAGTTTTAGAATAATCTAAATATATAAAAAGAAAAGGTGACTGACTGACTGACTGACTGACTGACTGAATGACTGATCTATCAACGCACAGCTCAAACTACTGGACGGATCGGGCTGAAATTTGGCATGCAGATAGCTATATGACGTAGGCATCCGCTAAGAAAGGATTTTTGAAAATTCAACTCCTAAGGGGGTGAAATAGTTGAAATTTGTGTAGTCCACGCGGACGAAGTCGCGAGCATAAGCTAGTCCTTCCATAATCCCTTTGAAATTTCAAATAATATACTGAGAAATATTTATATAGAGAAATATTTTACTCAGAATTTGATGGTCATTGGGTGAGGGTCCGTTAACTTGCAGACCACATGCATCATTCGTCAAATTCTTGAAAAGCTGGCAACGCATTGTCCTCTGGTGCTGCAAATGTTCATGGGCGGTGGTAATCAGGTAACCCGTCTGCTGGTTTGCTCACTATTTTTACTAAAAACATGAAAGGAAAAGTTAGTAAGTAAGTAATAATTTGCAGTCAAATAAAATATTACTTTGCAAGGATATTTGATAACTAGTCATAATTAGGGCTCACTGTTGCAAATTCACTCGCTGCACTAGGTAAAGGTAATTATTTTATTGAAGAACTTCAATGTTAAATGAAAAATGTTATTATCTGTAACGCTGTTGATTACAAATGAATGAATAAAAATTTAAAATTAATTCAGTCAATTCGATGTTTTATTAACAACAATATTTGATATCCAATCAAAGCTTCCGCTGACAGTTGCTATAACAGACGCTCCAGTACCAGTCGTAACATTTAAAGATGTAGAGTACTCGTTACAATCTCCTTCAGAAGCGGAGTTAACACCCACTATTCCTGAAGAGTGGACAACGGGACCACCTGAATCGCCTCCGCAGATTGTAGTTTGTATGCCGCATTGTGGCATAAGACATAACATATAAATTAACCTACTATTATGATCTTTAATGCAGTCATATAACATTCCCTTAAGTACTTGCAGAGGCTTTTGATACTCCGAAGCATTAGTTGATCCAAATCCAAGAGTATAAGCCTCATGACCAGTCAGGGATCTATAGTCAACTGGACTTAACTTTCCGTAACGATCTACCATGATGCCTTCACTCCGAAATAGACAAATATCATCCTTGAAAAAATTTTCAAATTGTTGTACTACATCATCGTCGTGATAAATTTCTTGAAAGTTTGGATGAATTTTGGCTTCAAGAATGGGTCTTGTTTCTCCCAGATATTTTGGAAAATAGCTGTTATATCTTGCAACCAGTTGTTTATTTTTGTTGTTAAAGTCAGCTTCTTCGACGCAGTGTGCTGCAGACAGGATCCAAGATGGAGTAAGGGCGGCACCTGTACACCGTTGCCAAATTGTTCTCTCCGTCTTTCTATTAAAAAAATAAGTGATATGCTCCTCAATTCGGACTACATAAGGAAATTCCCCTCTAGCAGCGTCTCTGCCTCCGTATATACGCAATGAAGTCTCACAATGTAGACTGAAATATATTAAAAGAAGCACAAATAGCAGACACATTTTGGAAATAATATGCTGTATTTTATGTACTTAAGATAGCCAAAGTATTTTTTTAAATAATTAATGTTTTGATATGGCGATATAAAATAATATTATTTATTAAAATGGGCTAAAAATAAATTCCCCGTTTATGAATAAAAATGAAATTGGATACTACTTATCGGTTATTTTACTATGAGGCAATATTTATTATCCCAATAATATTTTATGGTGATGTGATTTTTAATATTATTTATTATCGATGTACCTACATACATATTTGAATTATTTATATCGGTACCTTCGAGTTTGTTATGTTTAAAAATCTGTTAAAGGTAACTGAATTCCTAGAGCAGAGTGGGATTGGTATGATGGGATTTGGAACAACTAAACCCCCTCGATGGCATGTTAAGAAGCTTCAGGATCATCGACTGACTCGTGTAACGAGCATATCATTATTATTGTGTGTATTATAGTGAAGGAAAAGAATAAAAAATGTTTCTCCCAGTCTTACAGTTCGTGGCCACCACTTTACCCGCATCAATCCCACATGCAGCCTGAGTCAGTCAAAAATATATTATTATCTATGATTGATTTATGTTTTGATTTATTTCTCATATTCAGCTGAAATAAAATTTAATAACACCGTATAATGTAGTTTGCAAAAGGTAATAATAATTATGACTACTAGTCAAATCAGTGACTTTTTATCAAATTTCAAACGCTCGCTTAGTGAGGAAGCTACAGCCTGACCAGAAATGTAAATTAATAATTTGCAGTCAAATAAAATATTACTTTGCAAGGATATTTGATAACTAGTCATAATTAGGGCTTAGTGTTGCAAATTCACTCGCTGCACTAGCTAGAGGTGATTATACTATTGAAGGACTTTAATATCAAATGAAAAATTTTATTATCTGTAACGCTGTTGATTCCAAATAAATGAATAAAAATTAAAAATTAATTCAGTCAATTAGATGTTTTATTAACAACAATATTTGATATCCAATCAAAACTTCCGCTGATCGTTGCTAAAATAGCCGCGTCAGTACCGGTCGGAAGATTTAAAGATGTAGAGTACTCGTTACAATCTCCTTTAACAGCGGAGTTAACACCCACTATTCCTGAAGAGTGGACAACGGGACCACCTGAATCGCCTCCGCAGATAGTGGTTTGTATGCCGCATTGTGGCATAAGACACAACCTATAAATATAACTCATATCCTCTTTAGTACAGTCATATAACATTCCCTTAAGTACTTGCAGAGGCTTGCTATACTCCGAAGCATTAGTTTTTCCAAATCCAAAAGTATAAGCCTCATGACCAATTAGGGATCTATAGTCAACTATACTTAACTTTCCGTAATGATCTACCACGATACCTTCGCTCCGAAGTAAGCATAGATCATTCCTGAGTGTATGTTCAGTAATGCGCTCTAAATTTTCATAGTATGATGTATACGTGGGATATATTTTGGCTTCGAAAATAGTTCTTATTTTTCCCCAATATTTTGGAAAATAGCTGTTATATCTTACAGCCAGTTTTTTATTTTTGTTGTTAAAGTCAGCTTCTTCGACGCAGTGTGCTGCAGACAGGATCCAAGATGGAGTGAGGGCAGCACCTGTACACCGTTGCAAAATTGTTCTCTCTGTCTTTCCATTAAAAAAAAGAGTAGTATGCTCCTCAATTCGGACTACATAAGGAAATTCACCTCTAACAGCGTCTCGGCCTCCGTATATACGCAATGAAGTCTCACATTGTGGAGTAAAATAATTTATAAGTAGCACAAATAGCAGACACATTTTGGAAATATTATAGTATCTTTGTAACCACTAGTGAGCGCCAGAATTTTTATTTTATGTAAAATAAGTTTGAAGAATTTGTAAAAAATATGTTGTAGTACTAAGTCTATCTATATTATATACCTATGGTTGGTTACCTGTAACTAAATAGCTTTGGAAACTGTAAAATGTTGTAAATAATAAAACGGTACGAATCTATTGAATTTATTAAATAAAATTGAAAAGTTATCGTTTATTTTTATTTGTAGCACAATTTAGGTTAGCTATATTTTATGGTGATTGTGATTTTTATTCCTTTTTATCGACTAGAACATGCCTACATGATTTACTTTAGTATCAAATCTGTTTCAATAATATTTATACAGATTTTTTGTTTATTTTGAGTTTAACACAGAGCATTTCTAGCGTGATAAAATAGTCATGTACCTTTGTACGTAAACACACACTAGATACTTTTATCGTTCATATAATATTAAGTATATTATAGTAAATTACTACGCTAAAAAAGCTGTCATAAGACATCAATGTCCTCCTCTAACCTTTCGAAGTAATATTCGTCAAGCAATCAAACTTTAACTTCAAAGCACTTGCTTTAACGGTGAAGGAAAACATCGTGAGGAAACCTACATGCCTGAGAGTTTCCCATAATGTTTTTAAAGGTGTGTCGAATCTACCAATCTGCACTGGCCCAGTGTTGTGGACTATGGCCTAAAGCCTTCTTATTCTGAGAGGAGACCTATGCTCAGAAGTGGGCTGGCGGCGATGGGTTGATCATGATGACTACGCTAATATCGTTTACGTATTTAGTTGCCTCACAGCTATCTCGATGTTATAAATTACTAGCTGATGCACACGACTTCGTTCAAATGGATTGAGGTTCTTGTAAACCCCGTGGGAACTGTTTGATTTTCCGCGATAAAAATAATCCATTATCACTCTCCAGGTCTTTGACTATACTCATGCACAAAATCTCGTCGACGCGTTGCTCCGTTGTGACGTTGATTGAAAGGCAAACCAACCGACATACCAACAAACCAACAAACAAACACACTTTCGCATTTATAAAATGGTATGATATGGTAGGTATGGGTAGTGATAGAAATACCTATCTATAAGCGAATGAGATGAAGAATATTATAACACTAGCTGTCGCCCGCGACTTCGTCCGCGTGGATTTAGGTTTTTTAATAATCCCACGGGAACTCTTTGGTTTTCCGGGTCAAAAAGTAGCCTATGTCACTCTCCAGGTCTTTGACTATACTCATGCACAAAATCAAGTCAATCCGTTCCTCCGTTGCGACGTGATTGAAGGACAAACCAACAAACCAATAAACCAACAAACCAACTTACAAACACACTTTCGCATTTATAATAAGGGTACTGATTTTATGACCAAACTTTATGATAAATATTAATAAAAGAATTAAATAAAAATATTGTCAAAAGCTTGCTTGTATCACATATCTATATGTTATGCAAAATGTCGCAATTATTCAGTTGTATACAAAGTGAAAGTAACTCACCATGAGTGTATAGCTGAGCGTGAACAGTAATTAATTACTGCATGCACGTTACCAGGCAGTCGTGGCCGAGCGGTTAAGGCGTCTGACTAGAAATCAGATTCCCTCTGGGAGCGTAGGTTCGAATCCTACCGACTGCGGATTACTTTTGTTTTATTAATAAACATTATTACGTAATTAATATATAATATTATTTTCTTTAGTTTTCTTCTTCATTAAAATATATCATCATCGATAGTAAATAATCCTCTAAGAGGGTGAAATAGGGGTTTGAAATTTGTGTAGTCCACGCGGACGAAGTCGCAAGCATAAGCTAGTTTTTTTTTTTATTTATTAATTATAGGCAAACGCTTGACCACAATCACACCTGATGGAAAGTGATGATGCGGCCTAAGATGGGACGCGTTTACCTAGAAGATGCCTATTCACTCTTGTTTTAAAGATACCCGGGTTGTAATTGTTAGGAAACACAGATCGTGGAAGAGTATTCCAAACCTCAGCCATGCGTATGAGGAATGATGACGCAAAACGTTTCGTGCGTGTAGATGGGATGTAGTATTCTATAAAATATGAGTTTAGAGAGAAAAAAAAAAAAAAAAAATATTATCATTATGTCAGACATCAAAGCTACACTAACAGATTCCCGGGTCGAGCCACAATCCAGGTCCGGATATACAACTACCGGCGTCGCCCGGTTGTACCGGATAATTGGCTTACCGGTTCTCTAGGTGAGCCGCCTTTGAAACTGTCCTTTGTAGGTAATTCCTTATTATGGAATACTGTTAGAGTATCTAACTATTTGCAACTGTTTTGAGTACCTCAATTTTGACTTTCCCATCTACATCTAGTACGCGACAGATCAAGATGGCAATCGGGGTCCGTAGGAGGCGAGGGGACGCCCCGCACACCCGCACGTCACCCGCGCTATCCCGCACCGGGTAAGTGCGGGAGCGGGGGTTTCAGCGTACGTCATTATTTTTATCCTAGTCTAAATATATAAAAGGAAAAGGTGACTGACTAACTGACTGACTGACTGACTTACTGACTGACTGACTGACTGATCTATCAACGCACAGCTCAAACTACTGGACGGATCGGGCTGAAATTTGGCATACAGATAGCTATTATGACGTAGGCATCCTCTAAGAAAGGATTTTTGAAAATTCAACTCCTAAGGGGGTGAAATAGGGTTTTGAAATTTTGTAGTCCACGCGGACGAAGTCGCGAGCATAAGCTAGTTTATAATAAAGTAATACTATTTATCAAATTCAAAAGTAGGAAAATACCCAATTATATAAAGTTAAATTAGTACCTACACAACAGTTAAATTTTAATTCAAACTTAAATCAAATCAAATCAAATCAAATCAAATATTCTTCATTGCACATGTGGGTATGTATGTATATACAGATGTTAAAGTTATTAAAGTTTCACCACAAATAGCCATATTATGGCATGCAAAAAATAAAAACTAAAACCAACTTACTGACTTAAACTACAATTGAATTATCTATTATTACTTATCTTTATACAGTTAATAATTATATTTTATACATATCTACTAGATATAACAATATAATACAATACTATTTAATTTAAAGACTGCTAATAAAAAAATGCTACAACTTATTATAAATTTGTGTCTGTTAAATACTCTTTAATGGAATAGTATCTTTTATGTAGTAAAAATTCTTTAATTTTATATTTAAAAGTTTTAATGTTTAGATTTCGGTCAGCCAATGATGCTGGTAGTTTATTGTACAACTGAGGTGCCATATTAAAGATACTATTACCAAAAAGTGCTGTTGTATGTTGCATAGGACACAGTTTATTCTGTCTACGCTCATTCTCAGAATATCTAAACAATTTAACATTTGTTTTAATGAATACAAGTACTTCATAAATGTATAAACTTGGACATGTAAGTAACTTAAAGTGTGACATGTAGCTAACATCGTATGTAACAACCCTGCAAACAGCTCATCACGGGGAAACTTGTAAAGAACTCTGTGAACTCGGTTCAAGTAGCACAGACAACTTTTGTTGAAGTTCCGTTGAACTAAGATAGAGTTTTCTGAAATTCTAAAAATCCCACCCGAGCAAAGACGTGGCAGATCAGCTAGTTTCTCTATCATCATCATCATCATGATCAACCCATCGCCGGCTCACTACAGAGGTCTCCTCTCAGAGTGAGAAGGGTTTTGGCCATAGTCTACCACGCTGGCCATGTGCGATTTGGTCGACTTCACACACCTTTGAGAACATTATGGAGAACTCTCAGGCATGCAGATTTCCTCACGATGTTTTTCCTTCACCGTTAAAGCAAGTGATATTTAATTACTTAAAACGCACATAACTTCGAAAAGTTAGAGGTGCGTGCCCGGGATCGAACCCCCGACCTCCGATTAGAAGTCGGACGTCCTACCCGCTAGGCTATCACAGCTTTTCTCTATACTTAATGCCTAATCAAAATTTAGAAACTTCAAGAATAGAGGTTTTCCCCCAGTAACTTTATGTACAAACTAATTAATTTTAGGTCTAGAGCAGAGTAATCTAAGTACTAGGGCTTAGAACTAAAAGGCCGATGGATGCCGCCCCGAACATAACTCCCGCCCTAATCTTAAACCGCCCGCCCCCAACTAAAACACTACAACAATAAATACAATACAATACTAAATTAAGGATGTCACTCAGTGTTGGGCCATGAAACTAGCGATTCAAACTAATTTGTAATTTATGTAAAACTAGCTGATGCCCGCGACTTCGTTCGCGTGGATTTAGGATTTTAAAAATCCCGTGAGAACTCGTTGATTTTCCGGGATAAAAAGTAGCCTATGTCACTCTCCAGGTCCTTTGACAACAAACCCATGCAAAAAATCACGTCAATCCGTTGCTCTGTTGCGACGTGATTGAAGGACAAACCAACAAACAAACACACTTTCGCATTTATAATAAAGGTACTGATTCAAAATAATGAGTGACTGAATGACTGACTTATATAATATACTATACCCAACCAAATTTCTGTTAGGTTGCTTAGGTTTCAACTCCCTGGAGGTCAGACGCATTTGCGACCAACTCAAAATTATGTGTCAAATTTTGCGAGGAGATGTTAATGCTCCAGAACTTCATGACCAACTGTGTCGCATACGTGTCCCTGAATCCAACAGTAATCTTCGTCCACGAAAAAATAAACTTTTCGTGGTCCCACATCATCGCACTGTTGCTAGATCTATGTCACCTATACCCCGTTCATTAGCATCATTCAACGCGCTTTTGGACAATAATGCTCAATGGAACCCATTTAATGATGGGTCTATAATACTGGTTCGGGAGTTACTGAAGTACGCTGAGAGCATTGCATGAATGTGTCATTCAATGTTCTCAGCGTACATATTCAAAATTCTTTGATCTTTTATCGTTTTGTATTTTATGTCTTTTTTCTTGTACCTTTATTTGTATTTAAATTTATTATTAATCATCTAGTTAGTGTAAGGCGACACCGCCGTTCTAATTAGATATAAAATAAATAAATAAAATAAAAATAAAATAAATATATCAACGCACAGCCTAAACCACTGGTCTTAGGGACATGAAATTTGGTGGGTATATTTTTTGAAAAGTGTAGGTATCCATTAATAAAGGATTTTTTGAAAATCCTCTCCCAAAGTGGGTTAAATGGGAGTTTGAAAGGTGAGTGAACTGTGAAGTCTACCAATCCGTACTTGGTCTTCGTAGCGGATTATGGGCTAAACCCGTCTCGTTCTGAGAGGAGACCTGTGCGCTAAATATAAGATTTTACGTCTCACCAAACGTTGCTAGAATTTGAGAGTCAAAACACAATAAAGCATGTATTCGAGCTTTGTCTGGAGCGCATTTCTTAGATAGCTGTAGACCATTATTCAGGAAACATAAGATTCTCCCACTACCAAGTTTATATATCTTCCAAATGGTTATATTTGCAAAAAAACACAGTGACATATTCCCTGTCTATAACAATAACGCGAATTTAAGAACTTACCGAAAAAATAAAATTTGCATACCTTCACAAAAACTAACGGTATACTCAAAGAGTGCGTACTGTATGGCAATCGCATTATTCAATAAATTACCTGACGATCTAAGAGAGAAGCCTTTGACAGTGTTTAAAAATAGACTTTACAAAATATTAATACATAAGAATTACTACGACATTAAGGACTATGTAACGGATAAGGATATTTTAAGTTATTAACAATAATTAATTTGGACTTCTATTATGTTGACATTTTATTCATTACTAATATTTTGTTTTGATTGTACCTATGAAGTCTATGTATAACTTGTATTTTAATTCCTGCTTATTTTTATGTTTTTAATTTAAGGTAATAATATTCAAACACCAGTTACGGTAAAATGTATAAGGCTGATCAAACATTGTTTCAACCTATTGTACCTGCATTTTATTGAATAAATAATTCATTCATTCATTCATTCATTCATTCATTCATTCATTCATTCAATAACGTCAAAGTAAAATGGACCTAAAGAGGCTTGAATTGAAGTTAAAAATTCAATGCCACTGATTTTAATTTCGCAACGTTTCCGCCACTCGAATACTATCAGCGTTAGTGAGACATCAAGTCTCGTGCTAAGCGTACTGTGCTCAGTAGTAGAAATAAAAAAATAAAAAAAATTCTCAATTAAACTTTTACAAGTACTTTTGAATCGTCAAATCCACTGATTTGGAATGTCTTTCCTACCGAAAAGAACCAGCAAGAAACTCGGCGGTTGCTCTTTGCAAAGATTTAATATACAATATTACGCCATGTACTTATAAATGTAATTTAAAAGTAGGCCAGCGATGGGTTGAGCATGATGACGATCTCTAACTCTAATATCGTGGCCCCACTGCAAAATACACTTTAATGCTGGGCTTACAGAGGCCTATTTGCTTTATTTACGATGCCCGCTAAACAGTTTAGGAGTTACAGTTCGTTACAATTTTAACCTCCCCACGCCCAGCCCCACTAGTGAAGAAGTGGAGATTACACTTCAATGAGTCGCCTGCGATCCCGACTTCCAAAGTAAATACATAAATCAGCTCTGACCCTTATAGTTTACGTTCTAATAAACCTCTAATGGGGCCCCGATTTAGATGCCGTTTTATTTCACTTTCGCTGATAAAATACGGTATTTTTGGTCAAAAATAAATGGCCCTGAACACCCGCACGTCTCCCGCCCTCGCCCGCACTAGGTTAGCTCATGGACTATGCGGGGTGTTCCCTCCCCGATTGCCATCTCGACCTGTTGCGGACAATACTCCCTTATTAGCAAGTATCTACATATCTACATTCTACACTAATTACTTACCTAGTTATTAAACTCAATCGCCCAGCTTTACTCGAGCGGAATTTTTGAATATCCATTCGAGCGAAATCGGGGTGGGGCTAGTCTAAATATATAAAACGAAAAAATTACTGACTGATTGATGTATTTCACAGCTCAAACTACTGGGCGGATCAGGCTGAAATTTGGCAGGCTGCTATTATGACGTACCTAGACATCCACTGAGAATGGATTTTTGAAAATTCAACTCCTAAAAGGGGTAGGTAAATAGGGGTTTGAAATTTGTGTAGTGGTGATTTTTTGCATGGGTATAGTTAAAGACCTGGAGAGTGACATAGACTACTTTTTATTCCGGGAAAATAAAGAGTTCCCCCGGGATTTTTAAAACCTAAATTAACGCGTACGAAGAAGCTACCTTAAATTAAAGAGGAACATACTTTCACGAACTCGGAGCGGATGAGTGCGCAACCGCCGTAAGCAATGATAAAGTTTGATGAAAGCGGGCTCAAATCAATAGATCACGCTTCTTTTACACGAATTTTAATTTAATACCCGAGAAGCGAGAATTTAGGTAAGCACGGGTTCTGCGAATTCGATTAAAAATGAGAACGACGGTATTTTTAATAAAGCGGCGCGTAAAGCCCTCAAACGAAATATGCCTTTGTGCGCGTCACCCAATACCTATCTCTGGGATTAGGTACAACGGGCGGCCTTCGGAGACGGCAGCGGTGGTATCTTCGGTGGTCTATTTCAGGTAGTGGTCCGACCGCCGCCGGAGAAAACGACTAACTATCAGCGATTTTCTCTCTCAAGAAACGGACAATAAATGTACATTCCGTGTCAACGAAAGAGATGCATACCTAGGTATATCAAAAGTTGCTCTCTGACTGTTTACACTGCCGGCGACGACTCGCTTTACTAGTTTTATGGCTGAGCGGCGAGCTTTCAAAAATAAACTCGCTCAGCGATGTTCGCTCGCTTGAACGCGCGCGCACGTTTGCAGTTTGCACAGGACTAAGCGACCGCGGGCGAATGGCGCCCGGCGACAAAACTATCGAAACTCTCGCTTCCCGCTGATCACCAACTCGTTTAAGTTTCTAGTTCTACTCGTTTCTCGTTCATCGTCGGCGGTCGGACCCCTGCCTAAGCTAAAAACAGATAATAATATATTATAGGGTAATTACATTTTTCAGCCGACATGACATAGCAGTCGTGGCCGAGTGGTTAAGGCGTCTGACTCGAAATCAGATTCCCTCTGGGAGCGTAGGTTCGAATCCTACCGGCTGCGTAATTTTTTGATTTTTTTTTATAATGCACTAGTGGACCAGGCAGACGTCATCCTGCCAAAAAAAAGCTTTTTGCCGAAAAGCAGCGCTAGGCGGGTACGCACTGCAAGCGATCCGATTTCCGAGTCCCCAATTCGGAAGAAATTCGAACCGAAGTAGCCGTACCTAGGTACTGTTAAGTACGAATGCTTTCGTATTACCTCGGATCCAAAGTGCGAAAGTAATTATCCGAATTCGGTCCGAGTTTTTATATCCGTATTTTACGGATTCAGATCGAATGAGTGCGTAACCGCTCTAAATATATTTTAAACTTAACAAAAGGAAGTTGTTAAAGTTTGATAATTATATAAGTCAGTCAATCAGTCAGGACTTTGAATTTTAGCAGATTACATTTAGTGGTCTGTGGATTACATATAAAATCCGGAGTGTGTACGCAGCCTAATCTTTGAAGGAAAGCAAGTTGTTGAAGTTTATTCCAAGTGTTAGGCTGTACCCGTAGTACAAGATTTTACGTCTCACCAAACCAAACCAAATTCGAGAGTCGAAATACTTCCGCGTTACAGTAAACTGGATCTTAAGTGCCTTGTTTTAAAGCTCAAGTTTGTCTACACTTCTACAGCCAGCGCTCCAAGCGGAAACATTGCGAAATTAAAATCAGTGGCATTGAATATTTGACTTCAATTCAAGGCTGTTTAGGTCCATTTTACTGTAACGCGGAAGTATTTCGACTCTCGAATTTGGTTTGGTTTGGTGAGACGTAAAATCTTGTACTACGGGTACTGGTAACAAATGTTTCAATGGTAGTTTAACCTTGTAAGTGATAGCCGTTAGCTGCTAAAGCCGCGTAAAGATCGCGTGCGCGTCGACAATCAGTCGCGATATCGCGCGATCTCGCGTCGACGCGATGCTCGCGCTATCCACTTAATTACTGAACAACACTATCTTCCCATCGATCGATAAGTATGGAACAAAACATATTATATACTAGCTTATTCCCGCGACTTCTTTCGCGTGGAACACCAAATTTCAAACCCCTATTTTACCCCCACAGGGGTTGAATTTTCAAAAATCCTTTCTTAGTGGATTTCTGCATTATAACAGCTATATGCATGTTAAATTTCAGCCCGATCCGCCAGTGGTTTGACTGTGCGTTGACAGATCAGTCGGTCAGCTTTTTTATATATTACTAGCTTAACATTTCGTTCATTACCTACCGATCTACATTTTACTCACACCTTGATTGCATCGATTTCTAGCTTAGTTTAGATCATAAGAGGAATGTGCAACATTCACACAAACTCTAGAGAGTTTTTGGATGTAAAGCGGATAAATGTACATTTATTATTTTGGTCAAAATAAAGAGAAAAAAATAAATGAAAAAAAGCTGATGCCCGCGACTTCGTACGCGTTGATTTAGGTTTTTAAAAATCCCTCGGGAACTCTTTGATTTTCCGGGATAAAAAGTAGCCTATGTCCTTCCCCGGGATGCAAGCTATATCTGTACCAAATTTCGTCAAAATCGGATGAACGGATGGGCCGTGAAAGGCTAGCAGACAGACAGACAGACAGAAACACTTTCGCATTTTTAATATTATATAGTATGGATAAGAAGATTAGTAAGCAGTAGTAAATTAAATTAGTTATTAAGTTAGTAAAACGTGTTGCTTAATGAAAAAACTGCCCTACTTTTTACTCTATAACTTCCATAAAATTTAACCTTTCGTTAAAAAAGAACCAATAACACTTAAAGTTAACAAACGATTAGATCTCAGTCTCTAGGTAGGTACCTCAATAAACTCGAGTAATAAAATTCGGCCTTGGCTCGAATTCGAAATGACGAATTGTTAAAATTCCGAAGTCGTACCAATTCCATAAGTCAATTTGCTGATACCTGGGGGAAATTACCCACCAATGTAGCTGCTTAGTGTCGCGAGCTTTGCTACTCATTTCAAAGACATTTTAATGTCCTCCTGATGCCTTGCGCAGATGAGGCACTATTGTGCTCCAAGGACAAAAATTGGTCACAAAGAACTACATCGCCAAATGCATATTGTGTGCATAACTAATCATCATCATCATCATCATCATCCTCGTTAACCGATAGACGTCCACTGCTGAATGTAGATCTCTTGTAGGGGCTTCCACACGCGTCGCTTGAATCCAGCGGCTGCCTGAGCGACTCGCTTGATGTTGTCTATGTAAGTTGTTAAAATTCCGAAATCGTACCAATTTCATAAGTTAATTTGCTGATACCTGGGGGAAATTACCCACCAATGTAGCTGCTTAGTGTCGCGAGCTTTGCTACTCATTTCAAAGACATTTTAATGTCCTCCTGATGCCTTGCGCAGATGAGGCACTATTGTGCTCCAAGGACAAAAATTGGTCACAAAGAACTACATCGCCAAATGCATATTGTGTGCATAACTAATCATCATCATCATCATCATCATCCTCGTTAACCGATAGACGTCCACTGCTGAATGTAGATCTCTTGTAGGGGCTTCCACACGCGTCGCTTGAATCCAGCGGCTGCCTGAGCGACTCGCTTGATGTTGTCTATGTAAGTTGTTAAAATTCCGAAATCGTACCAATTTCATAAGTTAATTTGCTGATACCTGGGGGAAATTACCCACCAATGTAGCTGCTTAGTGTCGCGAGCTTTGCTACTCATTTCAAAGACATTTTAATGTCCTCCTGATGCCTTGCGCAGATGAGGCACTATTGTGCTCCAAGGACAAAAATTGGTCACAAAGAACTACATCGCCAAATGCATATTGTGTGCATAACTAATCATCATCATCATCATCATCATCCTCGTTAACCGATAGACGTCCACTGCTGAATGTAGATCTCTTGTAGGGGCTTCCACACGCGTCGCTTGAATCCAGCGGCTGCCTGAGCGACTCGCTTGATGTTGTCTATGTAAGTTGTTAAAATTCCGAAATCGTACCAATTTCATAAGTTAATTTGCTGATACCTGGGGGAAATTACCCACCAATGTAGCTGCTTAGTGTCGCGAGCTTTGCTACTCATTTCAAAGACATTTTAATGTCCTCCTGATGCCTTGCGCAGATGAGGCACTATTGTGCTCCAAGGACAAAAATTGGTCACAAAGAACTACATCGCCAAATGCATATTGTGTGCATAACTAATCATCATCATCATCATCATCATCCTCGTTAACCGATAGACGTCCACTGCTGAATGTAGATCTCTTGTAGGGGCTTCCACACGCGTCGCTTGAATCCAGCGGCTGCCTGAGCGACTCGCTTGATGTTGTCTATGTAAGTTGTTAAAATTCCGAAATCGTACCAATTTCATAAGTTAATTTGCTGATACCTGGGGGAAATTACCCACCAATGTAGCTGCTTAGTGTCGCGAGCTTTGCTACTCATTTCAAAGACATTTTAATGTCCTCCTGATGCCTTGCGCAGATGAGGCACTATTGTGCTCCAAGGACAAAAATTGGTCACAAAGAACTACATCGCCAAATGCATATTGTGTGCATAACTAATCATCATCATCATCATCATCATCCTCGTTAACCGATAGACGTCCACTGCTGAATGTAGATCTCTTGTAGGGGCTTCCACACGCGTCGCTTGAATCCAGCGGCTGCCTGAGCGACTCGCTTGATGTTGTCTATGTAAGTTGTTAAAATTCCGAAATCGTACCAATTTCATAAGTTAATTTGCTGATACCTGGGGGAAATTACCCACCAATGTAGCTGCTTAGTGTCGCGAGCTTTGCTACTCATTTCAAAGACATTTTAATGTCCTCCTGATGCCTTGCGCAGATGAGGCACTATTGTGCTCCAAGGACAAAAATTGGTCACAAAGAACTACATCGCCAAATGCATATTGTGTGCATAACTAATCATCATCATCATCATCATCCTCGTTAACCGATAGACGTCTACTGCTGGATGTAGATCTCTTGTAGGGGGTTCCACACGCGTCGCTTGAATCCAGCGGCTGCCTGAGCGACTCGCTTGATGTTGTCTGTGTGAGTTGTTAAAATTCCGAAGTCGCACCAATTCCATAAGTCAATTTGTTAATACCTGGGGGAAATTACCCACCAATGTAGCTGCTTAGTGTCGCGAGCTTTGCTACTCATTTCAAAGACATTTTAATGTCCTCCTGATGCCTTGCGCAGATGAGGCACTATTGTGCTCCAAGGACAAAAATTGGTCACAAAGAACTACATCGCCAAATGCATATTGTGTGCATAACTAATCATCATCATCATCATCATCATCCTCGTTAACCGATAGACGTCCACTGCTGAATGTAGATCTCTTGTAGGGGCTTCCACACGCGTCGCTTGAATCCAGCGGCTGCCTGAGCGACTCGCTTGATGTTGTCTATGTAAGTTGTTAAAATTCCGAAATCGTACCAATTTCATAAGTTAATTTGCTGATACCTGGGGGAAATTACCCACCAATGTAGCTGCTTAGTGTCGCGAGCTTTGCTACTCATTTCAAAGACATTTTAATGTCCTCCTGATGCCTTGCGCAGATGAGGCACTATTGTGCTCCAAGGACAAAAATTGGTCACAAAGAACTACATCGCCAAATGCATATTGTGTGCATAACTAATCATCATCATCATCATCATCATCCTCGTTAACCGATAGACGTCCACTGCTGAATGTAGATCTCTTGTAGGGGCTTCCACACGCGTCGCTTGAATCCAGCGGCTGCCTGAGCGACTCGCTTGATGTTGTCTATGTAAGTTGTTAAAATTCCGAAATCGTACCAATTTCATAAGTTAATTTGCTGATACCTGGGGGAAATTACCCACCAATGTAGCTGCTTAGTGTCGCGAGCTTTGCTACTCATTTCAAAGACATTTTAATGTCCTCCTGATGCCTTGCGCAGATGAGGCACTATTGTGCTCCAAGGACAAAAATTGGTCACAAAGAACTACATCGCCAAATGCATATTGTGTGCATAACTAATCATCATCATCATCATCATCCTCGTTAACCGATAGACGTCTACTGCTGGATGTAGATCTCTTGTAGGGGGTTCCACACGCGTCGCTTGAATCCAGCGGCTGCCTGAGCGACTCGCTTGATGTTGTCTGTGTGAGTTGTTAAAATTCCGAAGTCGCACCAATTCCATAAGTCAATTTGTTAATACCTGGGGGAAATTACCCACCAATGTAGCTGCTTAGTGTCGCGAGCTTTGCTACTCATTTCAAAGACATTTTAATGTCCTCCTGATGCCTTGCGCAGATGAGGCACTATTGTGCTCCAAGGACAAAAATTGGTCACAAAGAACTACATCGCCAAATGCATATTGTGTGCATAACTAATCATCATCATCATCATCATCATCCTCGTTAACCGATAGACGTCCACTGCTGAATGTAGATCTCTTGTAGGGGCTTCCACACGCGTCGCTTGAATCCAGCGGCTGCCTGAGCGACTCGCTTGATGTTGTCTATGTAAGTTGTTAAAATTCCGAAATCGTACCAATTTCATAAGTTAATTTGCTGATACCTGGGGGAAATTACCCACCAATGTAGCTGCTTAGTGTCGCGAGCTTTGCTACTCATTTCAAAGACATTTTAATGTCCTCCTGATGCCTTGCGCAGATGAGGCACTATTGTGCTCCAAGGACAAAAATTGGTCACAAAGAACTACATCGCCAAATGCATATTGTGTGCATAACTAATCATCATCATCATCATCATCATCCTCGTTAACCGATAGACGTCCACTGCTGAATGTAGATCTCTTGTAGGGGCTTCCACACGCGTCGCTTGAATCCAGCGGCTGCCTGAGCGACTCGCTTGATGTTGTCTATGTAAGTTGTTAAAATTCCGAAATCGTACCAATTTCATAAGTTAATTTGCTGATACCTGGGGGAAATTACCCACCAATGTAGCTGCTTAGTGTCGCGAGCTTTGCTACTCATTTCAAAGACATTTTAATGTCCTCCTGATGCCTTGCGCAGATGAGGCACTATTGTGCTCCAAGGACAAAAATTGGTCACAAAGAACTACATCGCCAAATGCATATTGTGTGCATAACTAATCATCATCATCATCATCATCATCCTCGTTAACCGATAGACGTCCACTGCTGAATGTAGATCTCTTGTAGGGGCTTCCACACGCGTCGCTTGAATCCAGCGGCTGCCTGAGCGACTCGCTTGATGTTGTCTATGTAAGTTGTTAAAATTCCGAAATCGTACCAATTTCATAAGTTAATTTGCTGATACCTGGGGGAAATTACCCACCAATGTAGCTGCTTAGTGTCGCGAGCTTTGCTACTCATTTCAAAGACATTTTAATGTCCTCCTGATGCCTTGCGCAGATGAGGCACTATTGTGCTCCAAGGACAAAAATTGGTCACAAAGAACTACATCGCCAAATGCATATTGTGTGCATAACTAATCATCATCATCATCATCATCCTCGTTAACCGATAGACGTCTACTGCTGGATGTAGATCTCTTGTAGGGGGTTCCACACGCGTCGCTTGAATCCAGCGGCTGCCTGAGCGACTCGCTTGATGTTGTCTGTGTGAGTTGTTAAAATTCCGAAGTCGCACCAATTCCATAAGTCAATTTGTTAATACCTGGGGGAAATTACCCACCAATGTAGCTGCTTAGTGTCGCGAGCTTTGCTACTCATTTCAAAGACATTTTAATGTCCTCCTGATGCCTTGCGCAGATGAGGCACTATTGTGCTCCAAGGACAAAAATTGGTCACAAAGAACTACATCGCCAAATGCATATTGTGTGCATAACTAATCATCATCATCATCATCATCATCCTCGTTAACCGATAGACGTCCACTGCTGAATGTAGATCTCTTGTAGGGGCTTCCACACGCGTCGCTTGAATCCAGCGGCTGCCTGAGCGACTCGCTTGATGTTGTCTATGTAAGTTGTTAAAATTCCGAAATCGTACCAATTTCATAAGTTAATTTGCTGATACCTGGGGGAAATTACCCACCAATGTAGCTGCTTAGTGTCGCGAGCTTTGCTACTCATTTCAAAGACATTTTAATGTCCTCCTGATGCCTTGCGCAGATGAGGCACTATTGTGCTCCAAGGACAAAAATTGGTCACAAAGAACTACATCGCCAAATGCATATTGTGTGCATAACTAATCATCATCATCATCATCATCATCCTCGTTAACCGATAGACGTCCACTGCTGAATGTAGATCTCTTGTAGGGGCTTCCACACGCGTCGCTTGAATCCAGCGGCTGCCTGAGCGACTCGCTTGATGTTGTCTATGTAAGTTGTTAAAATTCCGAAATCGTACCAATTTCATAAGTTAATTTGCTGATACCTGGGGGAAATTACCCACCAATGTAGCTGCTTAGTGTCGCGAGCTTTGCTACTCATTTCAAAGACATTTTAATGTCCTCCTGATGCCTTGCGCAGATGAGGCACTATTGTGCTCCAAGGACAAAAATTGGTCACAAAGAACTACATCGCCAAATGCATATTGTGTGCATAACTAATCATCATCATCATCATCATCCTCGTTAACCGATAGACGTCTACTGCTGGATGTAGATCTCTTGTAGGGGGTTCCACACGCGTCGCTTGAATCCAGCGGCTGCCTGAGCGACTCGCTTGATGTTGTCTGTGTGAGTTGTTAAAATTCCGAAGTCGCACCAATTCCATAAGTCAATTTGTTAATACCTGGGGGAAATTACCCACCAATGTAGCTGCTTAGTGTCGCGAGCTTTGCTACTCATTTCAAAGACATTTTAATGTCCTCCTGATGCCTTGCGCAGATGAGGCACTATTGTGCTCCAAGGACAAAAATTGGTCACAAAGAACTACATCGCCAAATGCATATTGTGTGCATAACTAATCATCATCATCATCATCATCATCCTCGTTAACCGATAGACGTCCACTGCTGAATGTAGATCTCTTGTAGGGGCTTCCACACGCGTCGCTTGAATCCAGCGGCTGCCTGAGCGACTCGCTTGATGTTGTCTATGTAAGTTGTTAAAATTCCGAAATCGTACCAATTTCATAAGTTAATTTGCTGATACCTGGGGGAAATTACCCACCAATGTAGCTGCTTAGTGTCGCGAGCTTTGCTACTCATTTCAAAGACATTTTAATGTCCTCCTGATGCCTTGCGCAGATGAGGCACTATTGTGCTCCAAGGACAAAAATTGGTCACAAAGAACTACATCGCCAAATGCATATTGTGTGCATAACTAATCATCATCATCATCATCATCATCCTCGTTAACCGATAGACGTCCACTGCTGAATGTAGATCTCTTGTAGGGGCTTCCACACGCGTCGCTTGAATCCAGCGGCTGCCTGAGCGACTCGCTTGATGTTGTCTATGTAAGTTGTTAAAATTCCGAAATCGTACCAATTTCATAAGTTAATTTGCTGATACCTGGGGGAAATTACCCACCAATGTAGCTGCTTAGTGTCGCGAGCTTTGCTACTCATTTCAAAGACATTTTAATGTCCTCCTGATGCCTTGCGCAGATGAGGCACTATTGTGCTCCAAGGACAAAAATTGGTCACAAAGAACTACATCGCCAAATGCATATTGTGTGCATAACTAATCATCATCATCATCATCATCATCCTCGTTAACCGATAGACGTCCACTGCTGAATGTAGATCTCTTGTAGGGGCTTCCACACGCGTCGCTTGAATCCAGCGGCTGCCTGAGCGACTCGCTTGATGTTGTCTATGTAAGTTGTTAAAATTCCGAAATCGTACCAATTTCATAAGTTAATTTGCTGATACCTGGGGGAAATTACCCACCAATGTAGCTGCTTAGTGTCGCGAGCTTTGCTACTCATTTCAAAGACATTTTAATGTCCTCCTGATGCCTTGCGCAGATGAGGCACTATTGTGCTCCAAGGACAAAAATTGGTCACAAAGAACTACATCGCCAAATGCATATTGTGTGCATAACTAATCATCATCATCATCATCATCCTCGTTAACCGATAGACGTCTACTGCTGGATGTAGATCTCTTGTAGGGGGTTCCACACGCGTCGCTTGAATCCAGCGGCTGCCTGAGCGACTCGCTTGATGTTGTCTGTGTGAGTTGTTAAAATTCCGAAGTCGCACCAATTCCATAAGTCAATTTGTTAATACCTGGGGGAAATTACCCACCAATGTAGCTGCTTAGTGTCGCGAGCTTTGCTACTCATTTCAAAGACATTTTAATGTCCTCCTGATGCCTTGCGCAGATGAGGCACTATTGTGCTCCAAGGACAAAAATTGGTCACAAAGAACTACATCGCCAAATGCATATTGTGTGCATAACTAATCATCATCATCATCATCATCATCCTCGTTAACCGATAGACGTCCACTGCTGAATGTAGATCTCTTGTAGGGGCTTCCACACGCGTCGCTTGAATCCAGCGGCTGCCTGAGCGACTCGCTTGATGTTGTCTATGTAAGTTGTTAAAATTCCGAAATCGTACCAATTTCATAAGTTAATTTGCTGATACCTGGGGGAAATTACCCACCAATGTAGCTGCTTAGTGTCGCGAGCTTTGCTACTCATTTCAAAGACATTTTAATGTCCTCCTGATGCCTTGCGCAGATGAGGCACTATTGTGCTCCAAGGACAAAAATTGGTCACAAAGAACTACATCGCCAAATGCATATTGTGTGCATAACTAATCATCATCATCATCATCATCCTCGTTAACCGATAGACGTCTACTGCTGGATGTAGATCTCTTGTAGGGGGTTCCACACGCGTCGCTTGAATCCAGCGGCTGCCTGAGCGACTCGCTTGATGTTGTCTGTGTGAGTTGTTAAAATTCCGAAGTCGCACCAATTCCATAAGTCAATTTGTTAATACCTGGGGGAAATTACCCACCAATGTAGCTGCTTAGTGTCGCGAGCTTTGCTACTCATTTCAAAGACATTTTAATGTCCTCCTGATGCCTTGCGCAGATGAGGCACTATTGTGCTCCAAGGACAAAAATTGGTCACAAAGAACTACATCGCCAAATGCATATTGTGTGCATAACTAATCATCATCATCATCATCATCATCCTCGTTAACCGATAGACGTCCACTGCTGGATGTAGATCTCTTGTAGGGGCTTCCACACGCGTCGCTTGAATCCAGCGGCTGCCTGAGCGACTCGCTTGATGTTGTCTATGTAAGTTGTTAAAATTCCGAAATCGTACCAATTTCATAAGTTAATTTGCTGATACCTGGGGGAAATTACCCACCAATGTAGCTGCTTAGTGTCGCGAGCTTTGCTACTCATTTCAAAGACATTTTAATGTCCTCCTGATGCCTTGCGCAGATGAGGCACTATTGTGCTCCAAGGACAAAAATTGGTCACAAAGAACTACATCGCCAAATGCATATTGTGTGCATAACTAATCATCATCATCATCATCATCATCCTCGTTAACCGATAGACGTCCACTGCTGAATGTAGATCTCTTGTAGGGGCTTCCACACGCGTCGCTTGAATCCAGCGGCTGCCTGAGCGACTCGCTTGATGTTGTCTATGTAAGTTGTTAAAATTCCGAAATCGTACCAATTTCATAAGTTAATTTGCTGATACCTGGGGGAAATTACCCACCAATGTAGCTGCTTAGTGTCGCGAGCTTTGCTACTCATTTCAAAGACATTTTAATGTCCTCCTGATGCCTTGCGCAGATGAGGCACTATTGTGCTCCAAGGACAAAAATTGGTCACAAAGAACTACATCGCCAAATGCATATTGTGTGCATAACTAATCATCATCATCATCATCATCATCCTCGTTAACCGATAGACGTCCTCTGCTGGATGTAGATCTCTTGTAGGGACTTCCACACGCGTCGCTTGAATCCAGCGGCTGCCTGAGCGACTCGCTTGATGTTGTCTGTGTGAGGTGTTAAAATTTGAAGTCGTATCAATTCCATAAGTCAATTTGCTGATACCTGGGGGAAATTACCCACCAATGTAGCTGCTGAGTGTCGCGAGCTTTGCTACTCATTTCAAAGACATTTTAATGTCCTCCTGATGCCTTGCGCAGATGAGGCACTATTGTGCTCCAAGGACAAAAATTGGTCACAAAGAACTACATCGCCAAATGCATATTGTGTGCATAACTAATCATCATCATCATCGTCGTTAACCGATAGACGTCCTCTGCTGGATGTAGATCTCTTGTAGGGAGTTCCACACGCGTCGCTTGAATCCAGCGGCTGCCTGAGCGACTCGCTTGATGTTGTCTGTGTGAGTTGTTAAAATTCCGAAGTCGTACCAATTCCATAAGTCAATTTGCTGATACCTGGGGGAAATTACCCACCAATGTAGCTGCTTAGTGCCGCGAGCTTTGCTGCTCATTTACTTCTAATAGAACAAGATCCTAGGACCACCAGACGTTATTTATTTTCTGAGAAACAAAATGTGTGGAATAGAGTAGAGTAGTTTTTTTTTCAGATACAAGGTAGCCTTTTACTGCAATCTCACCTGGTGGTAAGTGATGATGCAGTCTAAGATGGAAGCGGGCTAACCTGGTAGGGGTATGGCAGTTTTTATTAAACCCATGCCTCTTTGGTTTCTACACAGCCTCGTACCGGAACGCTAAATCGCTTGGCGGTATACGGCTTTGCCGGTAGGGTAGTAGATAGCCACGGCCGATGCCTCCTACCAGTCCAGATTAGAAATTTGGAAATTATTAAATTCCAAACCGAATCGAACCCGGGACCTCCCACTAACAAGATCAGCGCTTACAACTGCGCCAAGGAGGTCGTCAAAAAATAGAGATAGAGCAAGCAAGCTTAAAGACAGTTTGAAAACCCATAATATACTGTATCCCCGTATAGAGGTATTACCTAGTTATCTCCCACTTGGCTCGGCATTCCGCATACATTATCGCTGTCATGTATGTATGTATGAACTGGGAGCGTCGTATTAACATACGGAACACGTCAAGCGCCCCGTTCGGTTTGTAAATGTGCTGAATCCTAATGTCACATCAGTTTTCCAGTTTGAAGACGTCAATGGATGGAAACTAGGGCAGTTACATCTAGATCTAGGCGAAAGAGATTCTAAAAATAAGTGCTACTTTTCGGATTTATGTGCGTTTTAAGTATCTAATTAAATATCACTTGATTTAACGGTGAAGGAAAACATCGTGAGGAAACCTGATTGCCTGAGAGTTCTCCATATTAAAAAATAAATTAATGCTTTTTTTTTTGACTAACAAATGGATCATATTGGTTAGTAATTACAAGTAACTTAAACCTATTTTTAGTAAAATATCTATCTACCGGCAAAACCGTGCCGCCAAGCGATTTAGTGTTCCAGTACGATGCCGTGTAGAAACCAAAGGGGTTTGGGGTTTACAAGACACGGTTTTGCCGGTAGGGTGGTAACTAGCCACGGCCAAAGCCTCCCAACACAACTCTTAGACAGCATCATCACTAACCACCAGATAAGATCGCAGTCAAGGGCTAGCTTGTATTGGAATAAAAGAAATTATTAATTTACGAAACCCACCAAACATACGCTTCCCAGTATGACGTCAGTTTTCCGACAGTAATTATTCACTCTCAACGCAACACGACACGCTGTCTCATCGAGTGTCAAGTGTCGGGACACTGATAGTGTATCGCGTCATGTCCCTCATCAACGGCAAGAGGGGTTCTGTATACATGTTTTGTGTTTGCCTCTAACTAATATTAATAGTTACCGATATTGATCAATAGAAACTCAACCCTAGCTCTCTCCACAGCCTGCTGAGTGACTGAGCTTTTTTAACCGACTTCAAAAAAAGGAGGAGGTTCTCAATTCGTCGGAATCGAATCGAATTTTTTTTTTTTTTATGTATGTTCCCCGATTACTCAAAAACGCCTGGACCGATTTTGAAAATTCTTTTTTTGTTTGAAAGGGTATACTTCAAAGTTGGTCCCATTTCAATTTGGTGAAGATCTGATGAACATCTTCGAAGATAGATACTGGAACTCCTCAACGGATAAGAGTAAATTGCTCGCGATCAGTGTAATAGCTTAGTAAACAGTAGATTTTTAACCAGTCATAGCATAATTCCATGGGGCCACTAAAAATTGTGAAATAAATTTTTTTTACAAAAAAAATAAAAACCGACTTCGTTACATAAACACTAAAAATTGAAAAATAATTTAATTTATTACCGAATATATTATGTATACAAGAGTTAATATAGTTCCATAATAATATTTTTTGGGGTCGGTGCCAATGAGGTGCCATTGTGGAGTCCCATAAAAATATGAAGTCTAGAGTCTAGACGATTCGCGCAGCTAAAGCTAATTGGCACCGGCACCAAAAAATATTATTATGGAACTATATTAACTCTTGTATACATAATATATTCGGTAATAAATTAAATTATTTTTCAATTTTTAGTGTTTATGTAATTTGAAATAAAAATGGCGAGCAAACGAGCAGGCGGTCACCTGATGTTAAGTGATTAACACCGCCCATGAACATTTGCAGTACTAGAGAAACCACCAATGCGTTGCTAGCCTTTCAGGAATTTGTTATTGTTTGTTAGGCGGGAGGACCTAATAAAAATTAGCACTTTAAAACATCATATTTTACCAACGGATCTAGAAATCGAAAAATGATGTTCCCACACCCACAGTATTTTTAAAAGACCTATTCAACTATACCCCTCACTATGGGGTAGACGAGAGAAAAAAAAAATTCATCCCCACTTTACATGTAGGGGAGCTACTACCACTTTGTCGGCGTGATGAATATTTATACTCATGCCAAATTACAGATTTCTATCACTAATAGTCTCTGATTAACCAATGACGGACGGGCGGACGGACAGACGGACGGACATGGCGAATCTATAAGGGTTCCTTGTTTACTACGGAACCCTAAAAAGTACTCTTACTTAGATTAAAAATATTCTTTCAGTGTTCCAGTATCGTTCCAGCAAACTTAAACAATGTTGTTACACCGTAGACATCAAATATTTTGGTATGTTTGGCAACTTGTAACGAAATACCATGTCGCTTATGAACTACACTCAATAGAACCTTATGGCACAAACGATAAGGTTTATATTTGAGTGGCAAATGCGAAAAGTAGCACATGTGGCCGGATATTGGGTGCTCAAAAATGCAATAAACGCACCGCGTGGACCGATGCATTGTCAAGGAGTGCACTCAACGGGCTTATAGACAGAGAGCCAGCGCGTACCGGACCTTCGTTATTTTATAAAAGATGAAAGTTTATCTGCGTATTGTCCCCAACACAGGGAGGAACGATCGGCGACTATGAAGTTTGCATCATGGTGGCTTTGGGAGATAGCAGGTAACAGGTGTAAAAAATCTTACGTCAAAGTACTTATAAAGTCTACTAGCTTCTGCCCGCGGCTTCGCCCGCGTGGCCTACAGGAAACAAATGGCATTTTTTTTCAGAAACAAACATTATAACATCAGGACACGCACTCTGAACAGCACCGAATAACACATATAACCTTCCAACCCCCATTTCACTCCTTTAGGGGGGGGGGGGATTTTTCTCATAGTCGTTTTTAGCTGACACCTAACCTCAAGAAAAAACCTACTTTCCAAATTACAAGTCAATTATAATATCAATAATTAAAACTTTCCCATAAAAACTTACAGCCCCTATTTTACCACTCTTATGGGTGAATTTTCCTAAAATCCTGAAACACGTATTTCTTCATTTGTGACCTAAAACCCAAATACCAATTTTCATGCAAATAACTTGAAAAATGACCGACTTTCATACAAACTTCCATCCCCCATTTAACCCACTTTGGGGTGGAATTTCGAAAAATCCTTTCTTAGAGGATACCTACTCTTCACAAAGAATAGACCCTCCAAATTTCATGTTATTAGGACCAGCGGTTTAGGCTGTGCGTTGATATCTATGTCAGTCAGTCAGTCAGGACTTTGAATTTTATATATTTAGATTTTTTATAATAAATGTTCTTCGGAACAGTATTAGAAATCGTGTTCCCACTAGATTACAACATGGGGTTATTCAAGGGGCGGACCAACAAATTCCTAAAAGGCCGGCAACGCATCGGCAGTTCCTCTGGTGTTGCAAATGTTCATGGGCGGCGGTAATCACTTAACATCAGGTGACCCGCCTGCTCGCTTGCTCGCTATCTCTATTTAAAAAATAAATCCCGTTATGTATTGCCAGACACTTAGTATCGTAGCAATTCCCTGACAAACACCCTTTAAAATTTTAAATTTAAGAGCGTACACTAAAGCCACCATGATCTAAACTACATAATCGCTGATCGTTCCTCCCTGTGTGGGGGACAATACGCAGATAAACTTTCAGCTTTTATTAAATAACGAAGGTCTGGCACGCTCTAGCTCTTAGTCCACTATGTACGGCACACGTCTACGTGTATGAATTTTATAGCCTTAAATATCGGGGCTATGATGCAACAAAATTGCATAATATGGAGGAACTAGCTTATTCCCGCGACTTCGTCCGTGTGGACTACACAAATTTCAAACCCCTATTTTACCCCCTTAGGGGTTGAATTTTCTAAAATACTACTTTCTTACCGGATGTCGACGTCATAATGGCTATCTGCTTGCCAAATTTTAGTCCGATCCGTCCAGTAGTTTGAGCTGTGCGTTAATAAATCAGTCAGTCAGTCAATCAGTTTTTAGTTTGTATAATATTTAGATTCAGCGTAGTTGAATCCGTTGACATTGGCTACCATAGCCAAAATTCGGTCATCATCATCATCATCATCACCATCAGCAACTGATAGACGTCACTGCTGGCATAGGTCTCTTAGGGCCGGTTGTTTCAAACCATTGGTCTTCGTAAGATACGTTCGTTAAAATTTAACAGACGTAGACGAACTTTAACATCTGTTAATTTACGTGCGTTGCTTCATTGTACAAAAAACTGTTCGTCATTGTTATTTTGGTTGCGAAACTAACTCTAAAAATTAATTTACTTTTCCGTATCCTTTTTTATTTCATTTTAAGTATATTAAATTATATACATAGTTTAATAATATTGCTACTTCGCATTTTATACACTTTTTCTTTCTTACAAATTCTCTTTCATCTTCAAAAAAACTACCATTAAAAGCTTTGAATTAAATTGACTCCATTATAATTAGTAAATAAAATATTCCGTATGTAGGAAGTATGAAGTTACGAACTGATTTGACGATCACCAATGGCGCCAGCACTGGTTAACGTAAACGTAACTTTTTAACGAACGTTAGCGCTAATAGATGCTGAATCAACGCTTTTTCTTTACTTACGTTCGTTAGCGCCATATTTAAAGGTTACGTGTCCGTCAAAGTTTGTTGAAACAACCGGCCCTTAGTAGCAACTTCCACACACCACGGTCTTGCGCCGCCTGAATCCAGCGGCTCCCTGCGACTCACCTGATTTTGTCCGTTCGCCTAGTGGTAACTGGGAGGTCCTCCAACGCTGCGTTTTCTGATGCGAGGTCGCCATTCCAGCACCTTGGGACCCCAAAGTCTATCGGTTGTACGAACTATGTGCCCTGCCCATTGCCACTTCAGCTTCGCAACCCGTTGAGCTATGTCGGTTACTCTAGTTCTCCTACGGATCTCCTCATTTCTGCGATTTGATCACGTAGAGAAACTCCGCACATAGCTCTCTCCATCGCCCGCTGAGTTTTCTTACGGGGCCACTATTATCATCATCATCATCAACGCATCTCCAACTCACTACTGAGGACGGGTTTTCTCTCAGAATGAGAAGGGTTGGATTATAGTCAACCACACTGGCCAAATGCGGATTGGTAGACTTTACCTTGAGAATTTATAGAAAACTCGCAAGTGTGCAGGTTTCCTTTTGTGGAATGTTTAAATGAAATTTGCATTTGCTATTTAGAAGGAGATAGCAGATTTGTAGAGCGTTGTTCCTGTCGTAGAGACCGACAAAACGTCATATAGGTATGAGTGACAGAGACAACGCTCTACAAAGCCGAAATGTCATTCTAAAGGCCGATGTACATTACTTTCTGTCGCGTACTGTATTTTGGTTTAAACAAAATGCAATAACAACACAACTATTATCACAAAATATCACAAAAAAGTGTGCAGGGCACATGCCCTGCTTAAAATTCAGTCAGGGGAAATTAAATAGGTAGAGACGCTTGATTTTGAATTCATGAGGCTAATTTCCAAGGTGAGGAATCCAAAAGGTCAAATTAATATCAAACGCCGCGGAACATTCTCCACTCGGCCTCAATCAAACTTCAAAGTCAAAGTAAGTATCAGATAGAATATTCATGTCGCCAACCCTCGAGTCAAATAACTCTAGAGGAGCTAATCTCATAGGTGCATAATATTAAAGATGTCAACAAAGCGCCCTTGGCGTCTGAAATTATAATTATTATGTATTAAGTAAACTTGATGATGCCCGCGACTTCGACCGCGTGGATTTAGGTTTTAAAAAATCCTATGGGAACTCTTCAAATTTTCCGGGATAAAAAAGGGTCATGTCCTTCCCCGGGAAGCAAGCCATCTTTGTACCTAATTTCGTCAAAATCTGTTGAACGGTTGAGCCGTGAAAAGGTAGCCGACAGACAGATAGACAGACAGACATACTTTAACATTTATAATATTAGTATGGATTAGTATGGATTAGTATGGATAATGACGAGTTCAGTTGCGTGGATTTAGATTTCTTAAAACCTAATGGAAACTCTTTTATTTTCCAGGATAAAAGTAAACAGTCTGTCCCGGGTTGCAAACTATCTCTGCACCAAACTATTATGTCTGTAAAGTAACTTTTTTACGGCATATCCGAAAGAAATTTAGTATGTCAGATACTTACATAAAAGTTACAGAGATCCCACGGGATTTTCAAACTCTCCATTGATTTTGACGAAAGGGAAAGAGATAGATCGCATTCCGAAATCCGATATGGGCTACTCGTATCCCGAAAAATCTGAGTTTTACATACAGGATTTTGAAAACCTCAATCCACGTGGACGAAGTGACGGGTGTCATATATATCAGTATAAATGCGAAAGTGTGTTTGTTTGTTTGTTGGTTTGTCCTTCAATCACTTCGCAACGGTGCAGGTGCAACGGATTGACGTGATTTTTTGCATGGGTATAAATAAAGACCTGGAGAGTGACATAGGCTACTTTTTATCCCGGAAAATCATAGAGGTCCCACGGGATTTTTTAAAACCTAATTCCACGCGGACGAAATCGCGGGCATCAGCTAGTAAATATATATATCCAATATATATATATATATATATATATTGGAGGGTCGATATTGAAAGAGTTCTTACTGTCTGTAGACACCGTGAAAAGAAACGTATGAGCTTTACTCTACGGAAGGTAGCCATCTTTATTTTAGTTGTCAGAGTTGGACTTTGACACGCACGCATTTGTCATTGTTCAAAATTCTCTCTCGCGTTAAATTAATTAAGTATCAGATTATAGCTTAGCTAATCTTTATTATTTGAGATAGGTAGGTAGTTTCTTAATCGTGATATTTAATTCGGTGATTGTGATATAGTTAGAACAGTAATTGTTCGATGCTAATGTACGTTGTGTTAAATCGTAACATCTAGTGCCATCCGGTGACTTTGCCTGCAAAGCACTATTAATAATGTTCGCGTAGTTGTTTGACGAATATGGAATACTAATTATTGGTGAATATTAGAGTAGTTCGTGAGTTAACGTTTGGCTCAGTGGATAGATTATTATAAGGACATCCGTTAAGGTTATTTCTGCAGACGCTAGTGATTTAGAGTGTAATATTGGAGATATACCGGCAGTTGAGATAATGATTAGTTTGAAGTGATAGTTTAGTGTGATAGTAACTTGAAGTTAACTTTGATAGTAGGTACCCGCTTTAGAATCGTATAACCCGGTTGGTAAAGAATCATTGATGACTCTCGTGTAATGTTGAAATGGATTAGACAATGAGTTGCCCATGAGATCGAATAGCTTACATTCTACCTGGTTTCTGTTGTGATCGCTTATTTGGGTGGATAGTAGTCGTGGCGCGTGTGGCGCACGATGCTATGGTGTTCTGTATGCAGATGTGCACAGAGTGGAGAAGGTAGAGCTATTGCGATATTCTGAATTAGTAATGAGAAGTCAATTATAAGATCTGGTTTAGATCGTAAGAGAGTCGATGCAATGATCCTTTTAAGAGCGTTCATGAAGTTGTGATTGATTACCTTGAGATGATTAGATAACGGAGTAGGTCGTGACTTGATTGAGAGGTTGCAATAGCAATTGCGCCCTAATCACACGATGTAGTGTTTAGCTTAGGTTAGCTAGTTTAGAGTGAGGTGAGGGGTCGCTGTGAGGGGTGGTTGGAGGCGACCATAGGTAGGGTTAGGTTAGGGTGATCTGGTTGTGTTACGTTGATGGTTTCCATGTGCGATACGTTACTGAGAACTATTTGTAAAGAACATGGATTAAAGTACCTACTTATTAATTACTACCTTCTGATGTCGGCTAAAGATGAATAATAATTATCAGCCATCCTTCTGTTCTCCGACATATATATATATATATATATAGTAAATATAAATATAAGTGATATAAACAATAATGTGATCACGCTTAAATACCAGTTAAGTTACTTGAGGCCGTTTAGAAAAAGATCACTGACTCCAGAGGTACTGTAGTTCTATGTCGTCAAATCTCAATTTTCCAAGAAAAGTTTAAAACTCTGCAAGCTTTTTCCTAGTTGCAAGGATTTCTTGCATTTTAATGCTCGTTTCAAAAGCACGTTCAACGATCGATTCAAGGGGTGTCAAGTTTTGGCTCCAAAGAACGTCCATTAAATCACTATGAAGAAAAATAATAATATCACCAAATGAAATAAGATAAGATTTTATTTGTCACAATCAGTACCCTTATTATAATCAGTACCCCTATTATAAATGAGAAAGTGTGTTTGTTTGTTGGTTTGCCCTTCAATCACGTCGCAACGGTGCAACGGATTGACGTGATTTTTTGCATGGATATAGATAAAGACCTGGAGAGTGACATGGGCTACTTTTTATCCCGGAAAATCAAAGAGTTCCCACGGGATTTTTAAAAACGTAATACCAGGCGGACGAAGTCGCGGGCATCAGCTAGTTACAAATGTAACATAAACATAATAAGATATAATATTTAACTTAAATCAGTTATACCTACTTCTAACAACAAAACATTATATTTATGTGCACCTGTTTTCACAATCAAAGGAGTCGGACTACTGTATCTCTCGTTACACTGTGGCACTAGTTCACGCCCCCCACTTTTTGCGAGTTGCAGCGACTTCTTGCATTTCAATGGCTGCTCTGAATGCATCGCCAATGAGTTCTATGAATCAATTATCGACGCAAACTGTTACAATTTTTAGGGTTCCGTACCTCAAAAGGAAAAACGGAACCCTTATAGGATCACTTTGTTGTCTGTCTGTCTGTCTGTCAAGAAACCTACAGGGTACTTCCCGTTGACCTAGAATCATGAAATTTGGCAGGTAGGTAGATCTTATAGCTGACATTTGGGGAAAATCTGAAAACCGTGAATTTAGGGTTAGATCACACAAAAAAATTAAATTGTGGTCATGAACTAATAATTAGTATTTTCAACTTTCGAAGTGAGTGACTATATCAAGTGGGGTATCATATGAAATGTCTTCACCAGTACATTCTAAAACAGATTTTTATTTATTTTTATGCAGCATAGTTTTTGAATTATCGTGCAAAATGTCGAAAAAATACGACTGTACTACGGAACCCTCGGTGCGCGAGCCTGACTCGCACTTGGCCGGTTTTTTTTTTGTACTGCGGCACTTTTGAGTTTTCTTGTAAAGTTGTGAAGGCTTGGTCACACGCAATGCACCATTACAGTGCCACGTGTGATTTCAACTATAGTGCGCGACAGATTGAGATGGCAATCGGGATAGGGACCCCCCGTCTCATATTCACAAAAGTTTCTCTATCGATTAAAAAAAAAATACTCAAATCGGTTCAGAAATCTTGGAGATTTCGGCGTAGGTATATAGGTAGAAAAGCACAACTCCTCCTTTTTTGAAAGTTTGTTAAAAATAAGCCTATGTTACTCCCTGATTAGTCCTCTACTTGCCTGTGAAAGTCCCGTCAAAATAGGTTCAGCCGTTCCGAAGTTGAATTTTTAAAAATCCTTTCTTAGCGGATGCCTATGTCATAATAGCTATCTGCACTCAAATCCAAATTCCAGCCCGATCCGTCCAGTAGTTTGAGCTGTGCGTTGATAGATCAGTCAGTCAGTCACCTTTTCATTTTATACATTTAGACTAGCTTATGCTCGCGACTTCGTCCGCGTGGACTACACAAATTTCAAACCGCTATTTCACCCCCTTAGGGGTTGAATTTTCAAAAATCCTTTCTTAGCGGACGCCTATGTCATAATAGCTATCTGCATGCCAAATTCCAGCCCGATCCGTCCAGTAGTTTGAGCTGTGCGTTGATAGATCAGTCAGTCAGTCAGTCAGTCACCTTTTCATCTATATATATAAAAGGAAAAGGTGACTGACTGACTGACTGACTGAATGACTGACTGACTGACTGACTGATCTATCAACGCACAGCTCAAACTACTGGACGGATCAGGCTGAAATTTGGCATGCAGATAGCTTTTATGACGTAGGCATCCGCTAAGAAAGGATTTTTGAAAATTCAACCCCTAAGGGAGTGAAATAGGGGTTTGAAATTTGTGTGGTCCACGCGGACGAAGTCGCGAGCATAAACTAGTTTTAAATATTTAGATTACGATTATAATGACTGTTTCTTAATTTACGATACTTTAACCAATTAAATAATCCACAATACAATATTATCCAGCGACTATCCTGTTGTCCGTAATCTCAAATGTTGGTCTCGTAGTTTTAGCAAATTACTCGCAAAGCTTTTGTAAGAGCCGATCGAATAGTTCCGAGTTGGCAAGTGGGGGACTAGAGGCACCATAATATCTTTATCTTTGCATAGTACCAATAAAATAAAGTCGCTTCCCGCTGTCTGTATGTATGTATGAACGCGTAGATCTTCGAAACTACGCAACGGATTTTAATGCGGTTTTCACCAATAGATAGAGTGATTCAAGAGCAAGGTTTATATCTATAGTTTAATATTAATTTGTATTAATTTGTTGAAATATGACGAACTAACGCGCACGCGAGACAGAGGCGGCGGTGGTCGCATTTATCTATATATATAAAAGGAAAAGGTGACTGACTGACTGACTGACTGACTGACTGACTGATCTATCAACGCACAGCTCAAACTACTGGACGGATCGGGCTGAAATTTGGCATGCAGATAGCTATTATGACGTAGGCATCCGCTAAGAAAGGATTTTCGAAAATTTGACCCCTAAGGGGATGAAATAGGGGTTTCAAATTTATTTAGTCCACGCGGACAAAGTCGCGAGCATAAGCTAGTATTAGTATGGGAGTATGGATGGAGATTAATCACTCCTCACAGACACCACATTACACCCATGCGAAGCCGGGGCGGGTCGCTAGTAATATATAATGTCACTAGTATAATCCGGGAATACTCGTATTTTTTTTAAGGTTCCGTACCTCATACTCGCCGGCCCGCCTGCCCGCCGGTCCCACCTGCTAGCCTGCCCGCCTGCCCGCCTGCCCGTTTGCTCGCCTGCTCGCCGGCCTGCCTGCCCGCCTGCCCGCCTACCTGCCTGGCCGTTTGCGCGCCTGCCTGCCTGCCCGCCTGCCCGCCTGCCCGCCTGCCCGCCTGCCCGCCTGCCCGCTTGCCCGCCTGCCCACCTGCCCGTATGTACGTCAGCCCGTCTGTCTCTCTGTCTGTTTGTCCGTCTGTCCGTATATCCGTCTGATGTAGAGTGTAGACAAGGCTGTATTGCTGTCGTCTGATGTATTTTTTTTTTTTTAATAGAATATATAGCGAGCAAACGAGCAGGCGGGTCACCTGATGTTAAGTGATTACCGCCGCCCATGAACATTTGCAGCACCAGAGGAGCCGCCGATGCGTTGCCGGCCTTTTAGGAATTTGTTGGTCCGCCCCTTGAATAACCCCATGTTATAATCTAGTGGGAACACCGCCGATGGGATTTTGACATCTCCGTGATGGCGAGGTCGTGTGTGGCTTCAGTAGGAATTAATCCTGACCCTACAGCATCATGGTTACCCCAGTGGTGGATAAAGCCGCCCAAGTTTAGCGCTGGGAGCCTTGCAAGTTTAGTTGTCCCCGCCCCCCGCAGCGCTGTCGTGCACAAGTTTAATTGCCCCACGAAACTCTGCGCCAGGGGGGTGGTCAATTGGCACAATTTGACGCGATTTGCGGCGCACTGCAAGTTCCCAGTCGATAGGTGATCTAATTCCATTAGTTGCTGAACTTCCTCCACTTACGAGTACATAGTAAGGAGTTTAGCGGTAGAGTCTACTCTCTCTCTACAGAAATAAGCTAGCTACTCCTGCGCTCCGCCTCTGGAAGGTGCGAAAGTCATTTGTGGGAATGAGTGTAATATTTTATAATAAAATTCCACAACCAATTTTAGACTTGCCTTTACACAAGTTTAAAAAATGTGTTACAAGTATGCTCCTAAAAAAAGCATATTATACAGTCGCAGACTATGTAAACGATAAAAAAGCTTGGACTTGACTCGCTCCAGCAATGCACGGGGCTGCAATGGCTTGTATAGTACGGTATAATAACATTGTAAATTGAAAAATTAAAAAGAGCAACCGCCGAGTTTCTTGCTGGTTCTTCTCGGTAGGAACGGCATTCCGAACCAGTGGTAAATTAAAACTACCTGACTATTCATAAGCACTTTTAAAAAGTTTACATGAATAAAAAAACATTCTATTCTATTCTATTCTATTCTCTCTCTCTTTCTCTGTCTATCCCATAGTTTTCATTGCTTAGAATCGTGACTCTTTTCCACTAACCACATAATAGTAAAAGTTCTTCAGCTGTTAAATTATAATACGAGGCAGAAAGTAATGTGTAAGTATGTAAAGGCCTTTACAATGACATTTCAGCTTTGTAGAGCGTTGTCTTTGTCACTCATACCTATATGACGTTTTGACGGTCTCAACGACAGAGACAATGCTCTTAAAATCTGTTATCTCCTTCTAAAGGTCGATGTACATTACTTTCTGCTGCGTGCTGTAAGTGATATCCATGCTTCAATACTAATATTATAAATTCGAAAGTGTGTCTGTCTCTCTGTCTGTCTGCTAGCTTTTCACGGCCCATCCGTTCAACCGATTTTGATGAAATTTGGTACAGAGATAGCTTGCATCCTGGGGAAGGACGTTGGCTACTTTTATCCCGGAAAATCAAAGAGTTCTCACGGAATTTTTAACACCTAAATCTACGAAGTCGCGGGCTGTGTTGCAGAAATTATTTCATTGCAACTATGTAATAGGTAAATTACAAGGAGCAATTTCTCGATGGACGTCACTAAATATAATTTATTTACAAAACTTTAGATTGAAAACACTATTTTTCTCTACTATTACAAAGTTTGTATACTTAAATAAATAAATACTTAATACTCGTGCAAAACAGAATAGAAAAGCTACCGCAATCCGAGACACTAGTCTTAGGCAGTGGTCTGACCGCCGGCGAGCAAACGACTATCGGCGATTTTCTCACTCAAGAAACGCACAATAAATGTACATTCCATGTAAACTAAAGAAAGCGCATATATCAAAAGTTGCTCTCTGACTGTTCACACCGCCGGTGACGACTCGCTTTACTAGTTTTCTTGCTGAGCGACGAGCTTTCAAAAATAAACTCGCGCAGCGATATTTTTTCAGCGATTCTCGCTTGCTGTTGTTGTGAACACGTGTAACGCGCGCGCAGGTTTGTACTGGACTGAGTGGCCACGGGCGAATGGCGCGAGTAATCGCTCGTCGCACTTGCAAACTCGCTTATAGCCCAGTGACAAAACTATCGAAACTACACACTCGCTTCCCGCTAATCGCTAACTCGTTTATAGTTTCTAGTTTTTACTAATTTCTCGTTCATCGTCGGCGGTCGGACCACTGCCTTATGAAATATCAAAACGAGTTTTTAATAAGATTCCTTCCACTACGACTAAAGTACTTTAATAACTGCAACCTATCGTCGCTTAATATTTTCTGATATTAATTAAAAATCCCCATCAAACATTTTCCCGGAAACTTCCTTGCTTCCCCTGAAAGAGGTTTCTGCAAAAATAAAATCCGCAAATCTTTCCTCCAATTTTATTTAGCGCTTAAGAAATGCATTGGAATGAAATTCGTTTTCACTATCGTTAAGTCTAGTTAGTATTTTATTAATTTTTCCAGTATTTTATGAATGAAAGTTTATATTATTAAAAAAAACCGGCCAAGTGCGAGACAGACTCGCGACCAAGAGTTCCGTAGTACACTCGTATTTGATATAAATAAAAAACTATTATGCCTACAAATAAATAAAAAACTGTTTTAGAATGTTCCTTTCATATTTTAATGAATTTTAAGCATTTATCGATCGTTTCCCGATTATAAAAATTAATTGAATTGAATTAAGTTTTAGCTCCAAATGAAAAATTCAAAATAATTTCTTAACCTGTATTTAACAGAATTATTCAGCGCTTATTTCTCGTGTTTAGCTCAGGCTATCTGTAAACAGACATAATTCTTGTGCAAATTAACCCCTTTATATAAAAAATTCGGTGCTTTACCGCTATCTTTGTTTGCGATACTATTTCACGATGATTAATCAACAACCATGCTGTTTACTTTCAGCCTACCTGTAACACTTCAATGTTTTCCACAACAGCATCACATTACATCCGATCCATTGCCTGCTACATAGGAATTTGTACAACTATTGTGCTAGTAACGCGCATTGGATATGAAACTTTTCCTTTTACAACAATAAGGTCGCATTTTCTTACATTTCGTGGTAAAGGAGCAACCACGCCTCCCGTTATCAAGTTAAAATCAGGCAGTCTTTTTACGTTGGCACCCCTTTCGAGTTTTCTGTTTACTGCAAAAGTTTTAGGCCTTAATGAATTCTAGTTTTTCGCAATAAATAAAGCTTCGTTACAAACTTTCGACTGTTTCCGCTTAATTTGATCTTTTAATTGGAAAGTAATGCGAAAATATTGGTCATTATGGTTGACTTATTAACAACTAGCTTATGCTCGCGACTTCGTCCGCGTGGACTACAAAATTTCAAAACCCTATTTCACCCCCTTAGGGGTTGAATTTCCAAAAATCCTTTCTTAGCGGATGTCTACGTCATAATAGCTATCTGCATGCCAAATTTCAGCCCGATCCGTCCAGTAGTTTGAGCTGTGCGTTGATAGATCAGTCAGTCAGTCAGTCATTCAGTCAGTCAGTCAGTCAGTCAGTCAGTCAGTCACCTTTTCCTTTTATATATATAGATTAATATATTCTGTAGAATATTTTTACAGGACAGTTTACAAAGTTATCACAAAACTTATAAATACCTACTTGTGTAGTGTTAATAAATTTTAGGGATCCGTTTGCAAACTAAACCTCCGCTGTCCATTCGTCTGTCTGTTCGCGGGCTGTACCCATCTCATGAACCGTGATAGTGTACGGAGTTGAATCACAGGGTAGGTTTATATTAATTCTGTTGCCGCTATAAAACAAACAGGTAATAAATACATATCTCATACCCGGCTTTACTCACGTGTTTAGTCAACGACCGACGCTAGCCCGACTAGTTTCGAATCCATCCGGGGTCCTTTTTCAAAGGGAGTCAGTCCGCGCACGCGTCGCGGTTAAGACTGCGCGCCGCACGCGCCGCGGCCCGCACAGCCCGCTGTGTAATTATTTCAAAATGGCTGTCATGCAAATTAAAAAGTGTTACTCGCACTTGACCTGGTTTTTTCTTCTTTTTTAAACGTTAATTTTAACAACTAAATTTATGAATACCTAACTGACGTAAAATAGAATTATTATTAACTAGCTGATGCCCGCGACTTCGTCTGCGTGGATTTACGTTTTTCAAAATCCCGCGGGAACTCTTTGATTTTCCGGGATAAAAAGTAGCCTATGTGTTAATCTAGGGTATAATCTATCTTCATTCCAAATTTCAGCCAAATCCGTCCAGTAGTTTTTGCGTGAAGGAGTAACAAACATACACACATACACACACACACACACACACACACATACAAACTTTCGCCTTTATAATATTAAGTCGGGATAAAATGCGAAAAATGAAATGAGAAAGTCAGGGAAAGTAGTCTCCCTAGATACACAAGGAGCGCGGCCTGTACCCAGCATCCGCAGATGCGCAAAATAAATCGTCAGTTCCGTTTCACGGACGCTCTCATATTTTTTCCTAAACACCATCTCCTTTAGAGAGGACTGTAATTTTCCCCCGTAATAGGCTGCTTAGTTGAATTTCTAACTGCCTTGTTTATGTGCTTGGATTTATTCTTTCTCCACCCATTAAAATGGTTAAGAATTTTACGTTAAATATTACTTAGTTGAAGTATTTAATTTAAAAACCGGCCAAGTGCGAGTCAGGCTTGTGCAACGAGGGTTCCGTACTGTATATTCAAAAACTCTGATGCATAAAATAAATAAAAAACCTGTTTCAGAATGCACAGGTAGGCAAACACCTTTCATAATGATACCCCACTTGATATAGTTATCTTACTTCGAAAATTGAAAATACTAATTATTAGTTCATGACCACAATTTAATTTTTTTATGTGATGTAACCACAAATTCACGGTTTTCAGATTTTTCCCCGAATGACTGCCATAAGATCTACCTACCTGCTAAATTTCATGATTCTAGGTCAACGGGACCCTGTAGGTTTCTTGACAGACCGACAGACAGACAACAAAGTGATCCTATAAGGGTTCCGTTTTTTTCTTCTGAGGTACGGAACTCTAAGTAGGTAAGAAAAAGCAATAAAAATAGCAAAAGCAATCCTAGACATAGGCAGAAAAAAGAAAGCCGTGATAGCCTAGTGGTTAAGACGTCCGCCTCCTATTAGGGAGGTCAGGGGTCGAATCCCAGACACGCACCTCTCACTTTTCGTAGTTACAGTACGTGGCAGGAAGTAATGTACATCGACCTTTAGAAGGGATAGCGGATTTTTAGAACATTGTCTCTGTCGTTGAGACCGATAAAACGTCATATAGGTATGAGTGACAGAGACAACGCTCTACAAAGCCGAAATGTCATACTAAACGCCGATGTACATTATTTTCTGCCGTGTACTGTATGTGCGTTTTAAGGAATTACATATCACTTTCTTTAACATTGAAGGAAAACACCGCAAGGAAATCTGCATGCCTGAAAGTTTTCCATAATGTTTTTAAAAATGTGGTAAACTATGGCCCTATCCCTGCTCATTCTGAGAGGAGACCTGTCCTCAGTAGAAAGCGGGCGATGGGTTGATCATGCTGGTGATGATGATGATGATGATATTACATGGGACGGCAGTTTTACAACGGGAGAAATATCGAAAAAACCATTTTTTCCACTCCATACAAAAGTGCCTCTACACATGCTCTACACTGTCTACGGGTCTACACGACATCGTAGCGCATTGCTACGAATTTCGCTAAAGAAACGTCGTCGCGTCGTTTCAAAATCAATAAAATAGAAAACCTCTAATATAGTTCTAATTATATGATTTTATCGTGATTATATACTGTGGTTGTATGAAATACGGATAAAATCTTCATATTATATTTTTTCCTTGTAGCTAGGTACCTACCGCATTCACCGCATCGCTATCAGTAGCCTAGTTAGAGCACGCCGGTAGTTATATTCCATAAATAACATTAAACACTCGCTTATAAATTACATACTTGACTCTTATCTACGTGAACATACTTCTAAACATCTTATTATAAATTCAAAAGTGTGTTTGTTTGTTGGTTTGTTCGTTTGTTGGTTTGTTGGTTTATTGGTTTGATCGTTTGTCCTTCAATCACGTCGCAACGGTGCAACGGATTGACGTGTTTTTTTGCATGGGTATAGATAAAGACCTGGAGAGTGACATAGGTTACTTTTTATCCCGGAAAATCAAAGAGTTTCCACGGGATTTTTAAAAACCTAATTCCACACGGACGAAGTCGCGGGCATCAGCTAGTAATTCATAATGAAGAATACGGAGCTCCTACCTGTGTAATGCAATGAAAATGATAACAATTATATTCATACTAATTATAAATGCGAAAATGTGTTTGTCTGCTAGCTTTTCACGGCCCATCTGTTTAACAGATTTTGTCGAAAGTTGTTACAGAGATAGCTTGCATCCCAGGGTAGTTTTTGTACATAGGCTTATTTTCGTCCCAGAAAATTAAAGAGTCCTCACGGGATTTTTAAGAACCTAAATCCACTCACATGCATCTTAGATAGTTAGTAGGTAAATATATCCTAGATAAAATCTATCCTAGGTAAAGTTTGAAGTTACAAAATACATATTAGTACGCGACAGGTCGCTAAGCCAGTGAGTTCGTGTGAGGGGTGACGTGTGGGTGTGCGGAGCGTCCCCCGCCTCATACCCCGATTGCCATCTCGACCTGTCGCGGACTACAGTTAATTGAAACCTCATTCGTGCCATATAAAGAAGCGGCATAGTATATGTTCCACAGTTTATGGCGGTGTCTGCTCAACGCTCGCGTGCGATGCTCGCGGTGATGCTATCGCAGAGATCTCCCATTACACCACCACGCCCACTGCTGGCCTCGGAGCCACAGACGATCACCCACATACGTTTAGCATACATTGAACGTTGGATAGAAGCAGGCATTACTTTGTGGGATTCCATGATATATGTACATGGAACAACAAGCTCAAGCCATCAAAACAGGCAAATCTGCATGGTACAACATGCAGCATGCTATATGTACCACCCGCCCTCCCACTAGTAAAGAAGCAGGTAAATGAATACACACTACTAACACACAACACTATATAAGTCTTCTAGAACACACGAGTGTGTTCTACAACAGACTACTACTAGTAGGAGGTTGGGTGGTGCATATCGCATGCTGCACGTTGTATCATATAGATTTGTCTTAGGTGTTTAGGTAAGACTAGCTTATGCCCGCGACTTCGTCCGCGTGGACAACACAAATTTCACCCCCTTAGGGGTTGAATTTTCAAAAATCCTTTCTTAGCGGATGCCTACGTCATAATAGCTATCTGCATGCCAAATTTCAGCCCGATCCGTCCAGTAGTTTGAGCTGTGCGTTGATAGATCAGTCAGTCAGTCAGTAAGTCACCTTTTCCTTGTATATATTTAGATAAGATAAGATAAGATAAGATAAGATAAGATAAGATAAGATAAGATAAGATAAGATAAGATAAGATAAGATAAGATAAGATAAGATAAGATAAGATAAGATAAGATAAGATAAGATAAGATAAGATAAGATAAGATAAGATAAGATAAGATAAGATAAGATAAGATAAGATAAGATAAGATAAGATAAGATAAGATAAGATAAGATAAGATAAGATAAGATAAGATAAGATAAGATAAGATAAGATAAGATTTATTTGCTTTTTTGGCGGTCTTCAATATTCATTTGTGATTTGAGCTATTTTGGTTCATATAAGTATACTAGCTTAAGCTCGCGACTTTGTCCGCGTGGACTACACAACTTTCAAACCCCTATTTCACCCCTTTAGGTGTACAATTTTCAATTTTTTTTTCAAGAATCATAATAGCTGCATGCCAAATTTCAGCCCGATCCGTCCAGTAGTTTGAGCTGTGCGTTGATAGATCAGTCATCAGTCACTCAGTCAGTGACCTTTTCCTTTTATATATTTAGATTAGTACCATTAGTAGTACTTCCAACTTCTTTGATTTAGATTATTCTAACATCAAAGTTTTATGTTGACCAAGCAATGTACACCAAAGTTGCGATAACGTCATATTAGTAAGTGATTGAGTCAAACCTTGGTATTGGGTTAGCGTTTCGCATTTTCTGTACTACAAATTATATCGCTTCATCTATTGCTGTTGCGTCATACATTGCTTGTTTTTCGTGATTTATACGTTTTGTTATTTGATAGCCAGTGAACTTATTTGCCTGGTTAATTTATTCCATTTGTTATCGTTCTACGCGAGCATAGGTCGATCGTAGTTTATGATCTCTGACGTGAAAACACGCCTAGATATTATCCTGGATTTGATTTCCGGCTAGGTAACCATATGCTTTAACTTATTCATCTGCGGGCTATAAGATCCCGGGTTTGAATTCGTGTTTTAAGCCAACCAATTACAATCCGGGTATTTTTAACAAGAGTGAATAGGCATATTCTAGGTAAACGTGTCCTATATTAGGCCACATCATCACTTTCCATCAGGTGTGATTGTGGTCAAGCGTGTGTCTATAATGAATTTAAAAAACGGGCCAAGTGAAAGTCAGACTCGCGCACCGAGGGTTCCGTACTACAGTCGTATTCTTTCGACGTTTTGCACGATAAATCATAAACTACTATGCATAAAAATAAATAAAAATTGTTTTAGAATGTACAGATAAAGTCCTTTCATATGATACCCCACTTGGTATGGTTATCTTGCTTTGAAAATTGAAAAAGCTAATTACATATTTTAGCGTTTAAACTATCGTGAGTGATTTTCATTACTCTATTACATTTTCCATTAAATACTCAAGTGTTTAGTCGCTAAACACTTGAGTAAAGCCGGTTGAGAGATATTATATAATATAACTAGCTTACGCTCGCGACTTCGTCCGCGTGAGCTATACAAATTTGAAACCCCTATTTCACCCCCTTAGGGGTTGAATTTTCAAAAATCCTTTCTTAGCGGATGCCTACGTCATAATAGCTATCTGCATGCCAAATTTCAGCCCGATCCGTCCAGTAGTTTGAGCTGTGCGTTGATAGATCAGTCAGTCAGTCATTCAGTCAGTCAGTCACCTTTTCCTTTTATATATATAGAAGATTACATATTTGTTCATGAACACATTTTAATTATTTTTTGTGATGTAACCACAAATACACGGTTTTCGGATTTATTCCTTTAATTGTGCTATAAGACATACATAGCAGGTACCTACCTACCAAATTTCATGATTCTAGTAGGTCAACGGGAAGTACCTTATAGGTTTTCATGACAGACACGACGGACAGACGTACAGACAGACAACAAAGTGATCCTACAAGGGTTCCTTTTTCCTTAATGGGACCCTAAAAAGTGAAAATCGCCACTAAAACCAAAACAATAAAGTTAAGTGTCATACCTACAATGACACGGCTTGTCACGATCACAGCTCGGCGACGCAACGAAGCGGCGCGGCGCGGCGGCGGCGACGCCCTAGAGATGCCGATAACAGCGCGTTAGCATTTGTATGGCGAACTGTTTGCCGCTAACCCGCCCGCCCTGACAAACGACCTATGCACTCCCTTCGATACAATAGTGTGCAGCAAGCTTTTTTTATTATTTTTGTTCAGTTAAAAATTAGCCTTTAACTGCAATCTCACTTGGTGGTAAGTGATGATGCAGTCTAAGGGAAGAATTTTAACCCACCACCTCCCATGGCCCCACCAACCTCGCGGTTATATGGGCCGAAACGCGGAAGGGCGCCCGTTCGGTACTTGCTCGGGCTCTTTCCCGGGGCGCCTTCTTGACTCCCTACAAATTCTTTCTATCCTTTCCTTGTTCCTTTGAGACTTTCTCCCCTTCCTGGGGCAGACGTGCACGAAAACGCAGATCCCAGCGTGTCCCCGCAGTCCAGATCCTTCTTCAAACACCCACTGGTCCACGATCACGGTCCGAGCTGTTCCGCCTCTTGTGCCAGTGGTGCGCAAACTCCCGTAGCTTGCCAAAGTATCCCATTCTAAATCTCGAATTCGACTGAAAAAGAGTTCCCGGAGCCACTTACCATGGCCACCGAGGGGGTTTTATCCCACATAACCCGATCTCTCCTTAAAAAGATCGGGTATCTTGAGAAGATTTCCCCACCCTCAACAAAAAAAAGGTACACGTCTTTTTTACACATTTAGTTATTCGCTTACAGATAACATATATTTGGTAAAGTTTACACAATCAGCATTTATAACCAACAGTTAAGCGACGATTTAGAAGGCACGTACTGTATTTAAGCGAACGGTATGTAGGAAGGCAACATCGATGCACTCGATGTGGCGTGCATAATGAGTGGTAACGAGTCACATTGTCACACCTGTCGACTGACGCACTGCACACTCTTTCAGATCCCTATCGTCTCTAGGTTTAGGTTTAGGTGGTTTGATACATCCAGCCGCGAAAATTCAAATTTTAGGTAGTTTTTCAAAAATAGTAGACTAATCATACACCGAAGGCTTATGGTAATTAGTTTTGCGGGCATAACGTTTATGCATCTACATGTTTTTCCATAAAAACTTTGGTCAAAAATACTCATTGACTTCATATTTGTTCCTGAAAGAATTTTTTTTTAATTATCCCAGATTTGCACGCATACGCATGCTTTATTTCAAATGCTTCAATTGGGTTCCTGTTTGTTAAAGATGATCGCAGGTTTTATTTTTTACATGATAAATTTGTTTTGCTCTATAAGAGGAAGAAAATTAGAATGAACTTTTCGGACAGTTCTAATTGCTTCCTTGTACATTTAAGGACAAAAAGTTATAAACCAATAAATCGTTTCGTCCTTAATGAATCACAAACCTCCGTCCTATCATTTGTATAGTCCCGAGTCCAAACAAAATTTAATTACGCTTTTCCTCAGACGGCTACAACTTATTTACCTTCTAATTGAATCAGGTGTTTTTGGGAATAATGAATTCGCGAGAGAGTTACCTTTTGTCTCGTCCCCGGGACAAATTGTATCTTATTATTCTCCGCGTTATTGTTTCTGAAAGTTGCCAGTTGCCACCCTGCCAGTCAATCAAGGGCACAAAGGCATCGATTTAGAAACGAGTGCTCTTTTTCCTTTCGACCCGATTTGAAATAATGTGTTAAGCATTTCTGAATAAGGGCTCTCGAGGTTCTTGCTCATTTGCAAGACTCTCGTCGTTCTTGTAGAAAAAAAAACCAGCCAAGTGCGAATTAGACTCGTGCACCGAGGGTTCCGTACTACAACCGTATTTTATCAACATTTTGCACGATAAATCAAAAACTATTATACCTAAAAATAAATAAAAATCCGTTTTAGAATGTACAAGTAAAGCCCTTTCATATGATACCCCACTTGGTATAGTAATCTTACTTTAAAAGTTGAAAATACTAATTATTTTGTTCAAAACACATTTTAATTTTTTTTTCTGTAATGTAACCATAATTCACGGTTTTCAGAGTTTTCCCCGAATGTCTGCTATAAGACCTACCTACCTGCCAAATTTTATGATTCTAGGTCAACAGGAAGTACCCTGTAGATTTCTTGATAGACAGACAGACAACAAAGTGATCCTATAAGGGTTCCGTTTTTCCTTTTGAGACACGGGACCCCAAAAAATTAAAATGTGTTCATGACCAGATTTTCAATTTCGGAAGTAAGATAACTAAGTACTTATATCAAGTACAGACAATAATGAAAACTATTGATTTTTACTTGTTTATGAACAAAATCCATTTAAAACTTAAATAAACACATAAACGAATCAATTCAATTTATTAGCAAACCACAACACTGATCGGGACAAGATGGCGTGCGTCTTGAACTTTTTTAATTTCACTCGGAACTACGAGGCGGGTGGCACGGAGTCGCTAGACGTTTTTATAATCAAGTATTAGCAATTGATTAGCAACTTGTTTACAAAGTGAGCTCGAAATTAATCTTATTAAAAAGTAAAGTAAGGGAAACCCTTGAAAGTTGTTTATTTGATAGACTTTATGAGGTAATAATCATCCATTTTTAGGGTTTCGTACCTCATAAGGAAAAAAGGAACCCTTATAGAATCACTTCGTTGTCTGACTATCTGTCTGTCCTGTGTCTGTTAATAAGCCTATAGGGTACTTCCCGTTGACCTAGAATCATGAAATTTGGCCGGTAGGTAGGTATTTTAGCACACGTAAAGGAAAAATCCGAAATTTTTGAATTTGTGGTTACATCACAAAAAAAATATTATGTGTTCATGAACAAATAATTAGTATTTTCAACTTTCAAAGTGAGATAACTATACCAAGTGGGGTATCATATTATGATTTATGAAAAGGCTTTACCTGTACATTTTAAAACAGATTTTTATTTATTTTTACGCATCCTTAGTTTTTGATTTATCGTCCAAAATGTCGAAAAATATATCCGAGGACGGAACCCTCGGTGCTCGAGCCTGTGTCGCACTTGGCTGGCTTTTTGGGTTCCGAATCTCCAGATATAAAAGGAACCATTGTCTCTAGTGCCTGTCAAGGCCCGTCAAGGGAAAAAGACGTATATGTTAAAGAATGTAAGATATCAGCCATAATAACCGGAATCGACAGTACAGAGACGAGTCAGGAAAGGAAGGCAACTGAAACGTAGAGGGAGACTCAAACGTGCAGGATGTCTTCAAAGTAAATTCTTCAGCATTTTCAGGAACTATCATGCAAAGGATGATTCCAAGAAAAAGACTACAGTTTTCAACAAGAACAAAATAATGTGACTCTTCAGGGTACAAAATAAAATGTGACAACTTGCTTCAAAAAAGGAAAAGCAACTTCATAAAAGAATTGCAGAGAATGTTGCCAGTTGCTTCGCTTGACATTATCACGGGTTGTAGATGTTTTGTGCGGAAATAAGTTTGTTTCAGCTTTTCGGGGAAATGAAACTCTTTTATTAATTTACTCGAATACTGGCGTGGATTTTGATATTTTACTAATTCGCTTTCGCCGAGCAAAATTCAAATTGTAATATGCATTTTTAGAGTTCCGTACTCGAAGGGTGCCAACGGGACCGTCTGTCCGCCCATCCGTCTGTCTGTTTGTCAGCGGGCTGTATCTAGTGTACCGTAATGAGGTAGGGAAATGAAAACTATGAGCGGACATAGGAACGCAATACACATACATACCTACAGGTCTAATACATAACCCTCCTTTTGAACTTTGCCGCGACCAGGGACAACCCACTACCTCCCACGACCCCACCAACCTATCGGTTATATGGGCCGAATCGCGGGAGGGCGCCCGTTCTTGCTCTTGGCGTTTTCCCGGCCTTCTTGACTCCCTATAAATTATTTTATGTCTCTTCCTTTTCCCTTATGCTCACTCTCCCCCTTTGGGGGCTAGACGTCACTGGCACAGGTGAGATCCCCGCTGCTGCTCCTCCGTGGTGCCGGCCTGGCACCTGTACGCTCCGAGCTGCTTCGCCTCTTATGCCAATGGTGCACGAATTCCCGTAGCCGGTTGTAGTTCCCCGTCGATGAGACGAGGTCCGTGTAGAAGCCTGGCCCCGCTTTCCCGCGTGCGATCCCATCAAATCATCAAACATCTTTGCCGCAACAGAAACTCAAATTATTTATTCAGAATTGGTAAAATTTTACGCTTCCTGATTGTCAACTTTTTTTTTATTTGTAAGATGATATTATGATATAGTGGTGATAATTAATACGTACATAAAACTAAAGCTAGGAGGGTTCCAAACGCGCCCAGGTCTGAGACGAGCCCACAACAAACTCAGCCGGATATTATTTTTATTATCACCACGTTTTATCGTTTTTTCACGTTTATTCACGTGTTTGTTATCACGAAGTTTTTATTTCAAAACTAGCTGATGCCCGCGACTTCGTGCGCTTGGAATTAGGTTATTAAGAACCCCGTGGGAACTCTTCGATTTTCCGGGATAAAACGTAGCCTATGTCCTTCCCCGGGATGCAAGCTATCTCTGTACCAAATTTCGTCAAAACCGGTTAAATGGATGTGCCGTGAAAAGCTAGCAGACAGACGGATAGACAGACAGACACACTTTCGCATTTATAATATTAGTATGGATCTATAAAATTAATATAAGACGGCGTAAAAACGTAAGATAAGCGCCCGCCGAAGTGAAAAATTCGATAGGGAGTCGATTAATTTTTCCATTGGAAGCGTTTCCGAGTCGTCATTAAGTTGCACACAAAGGCGCCAATGGTTTAATTGTCGTCGAGCGACGCCGGGAAATTAATCTTTTACGACACTGAACCAATTTGCTCCTGAAACATGAGGTATTCCTGCGATAATTGTTAGTTATATTGTATGAGGCACGAAATATTGTGTACTAGCTGATGCCCGCGACTTCGTCTGCGTGGAATTAGGTTTTTAAAAATCCCGTGGGAACTCTGATTTTTCGGTATAAAAAGTAGCCTATGTCACTCTCCAGGTCTTTATCTATACCCATGCAAAAATCACGTCAATCCGTTGCATCGCTGCGACTAACTAACTGCAGAAAAGAATTAGGCATGATTTAACGCGCAGAGGTAACGCATTGAAGGTCAAACCTCTGTGGTTTTTTTTTGCAATGTGTGCTATAAGTCCCGCAAATTGCTATTGCGCTGGAACCATGTCTCATTACTTCGAAATGACGTCATTTTGACGTCAGCCGAAATAAAAATATACCATCAGTTCAGTCAAGTGCGAGTCCGGCTCGCGCAACGAAGCTTTCGTACTACAGTCGTATTTTTTCGTCATTTTGGTGTACGGAAAAACTTATGATTTAAAGTTTATGATTACACCTAAACTTATTGTAAAATGTACATATTCTTCCTAAATAAATAAATTATTTATTATTATTATTATTATTATTTTTGTACGATAATTCAAAAACTATGATGCATAAAAATAAATAAAAATCTGTTTTAGAATGCACAGGTGAAGAGCTTTTATATGATACCCTACTTGATATAGTTATCTTACTTTGAAAATTGGAAATCCTAATTATTAGTGCATGACCACAATTTAATTTTTTTGTGTCTTGTAACCACAAATTCACAGTTTTCACATTTTTCCCCGAATGTCTGCTATAATTCCTACCTACACGTCAAATTTCATGATTCTAGGTCAACGGGAAGTACCCTGTAGGTTTCTTGACAGACCGATAGACAGACAGACAGACATACAGACAGACAGACATACAGACAACAAAGTGATCCTATAAGGGTTCCGTTTTTCCTTTTGAGGTACCTACGGAACCTTAAAAAAACTCCCCGATTTGAAGAGAACTTGAAAATTTCGGCAATCCTTGCTTACTAGACAAAACCTTTATCGATTACCAAAATAAAAGATTCGAAACTCATTTCTTTTATTGTAAGATTTCAGCGTCGTCGTTAAATTATAACAAAAGAAAGACGGGTTTAATTGCTGTCGGAAATCAGCGAGCAATTAACATTTTACGACACTTTAAAGCGGAGATGATATTAAAAAGATAAGGAGGTAATCTCTAGTATATGGACTAGTTGTTTCTCGCAGCTTCATTGTGTTTCAGATCATCGTCATAATTGTCAAATTAAATCAAATCAAATCATTTATTTGCTAATTGCAGGTACATTAGTTGCTAAAATTGATTTTGGCTATCCTTAACACAGATCTAAAAATCTAGCTAGGATAGCCAGTTCTTGATCTTGTAACATTATTAATCTAAATATATAAAAGGAAAGGGTGACTGACTGACTGACTGACTGACTGACCTATCAACGCACAGCTCAAACTACTGGACGGATCGGGCTGAAATTTGGCATGCAGATAGCTATTATGACGTAGGCATCCGCTAAGAAAGGATTTTTGAAAATTCAACCCCTAAGGGGGTGAAATAGGGGTTTGAAATTTGTGAAGTCCACGCGGACGAAGTCGCGAGCATAAGCTAGTATTGTATATGCTTATTCCAACAAGCACGCAAATTGTTCAAGATCAAATCCATGTATGTGTGTAACTAGATGATTGAAAAATAAACGTTGTATTTATTTATTTATTTATATTTTGTTTCAAGTCACAATCTACCATACCATGGCGTGCAAATTTTAAATCAGTTAAGTCAAAATGAGGTGATTATTCAAACTTTTAAGTTAATGTAATGGGGTTCCTATGTATATTAAATGAAATTAAAATGTACACTAATCATTAAATTATGCCTGAGTCATTAAAAAGATCCTGAATAGAATAAAAAGATTTGCTTATCAAAAATGTCTTTGGTGATTTTTTAAAATTGGTCATGGTTAGTTTCTTTATCTCATTTTGATACTTTGTTATAAATAATTACCGTCATAATATTAAATGTCAACCGATAGACGTCCACCGCTGGACATCTGTCTCTTGTAGGGACTTCCACACGCCACGGTCTTGCGCCTCCTGAATTCAGTGGTTCCCTGCGACTCGTTTGATGCCGCATGCCCACCTTTTTTATCGCTGGGAAATGCGTTTACGCATCCCTCCATCGCAGTGGAAGGGAGGGCTGTGCATTTCGCATGTTGCATGTTGCACCATACATATTTGATGCGTTTCAGCAAATTGAGCTTTTGGTTCACTGTACACTTTCTGATTGTTTTGCTGAACTTGAGTTGACTAACAATACTGTTGGCCCAGATACTGTTGGCTCTTCTTCTCTTTTTTTTTCTCGTGAGGAAAATCCATCATGGACACCACCGGCCACGGGGGTGCACAGTGGTTATGTCGGACTCCTACCGACTAAACACCTCACGAAGTTCCACCCCACCGCTAACGACGGAGCACAAGGGACCAACAATGCCTCGTTACTCCGCCAGCGGATGTCCACCACCACAGCTGACCCACCACTGGGGCACTAAGTGTGCCCGAACACCGTCAGAGGCATGCCGGAACCACAGCACGCCAACCAACCCGAGGACCACACTGTGAGCGACGGACCGCCCCGCGTCCGTCATCCACAGATCCTCACGAGGGCTAGGGCTCGCGGGGAGGGCCATACCCTCTCCACGTTCCCTATCCTCGACATCTCCCTCGCCCGTCACCAAACTAGACAGGTGACAGACCGGTGGAGCAGCCAGTGTTTGGATGGGTGATGAAACACTCATCACCAACCACCCACCACAGCCACACCCTCCGCTCCTGGGGCTATGCCCCATGGGTGCGTCTGCGCCCTCTGCTCACTCAGAGGGACGCGCGGACAACACCCCCTCCCTGCCAGGTCAATTAGCCATGGCTAACAATATCCCATGAAGAGAAACTGTTAACCATGTTACCAGGGTACACCGGCCCAAGCGGTGCTCTTCCCCCGGAGGGGACTCGTAACACTCAGGCACTCGGGGAGGTTACCTGGCTGGTACCCCCTCTTCTTCTCTCCTCGGACAACTGAAGGAAATACAGAAACCAAATCTTGTCACGTTTCAGAATAATGCTTCTTAAAGGAAATACTTTAGTATGAGTTATAGATTGAATCGCTAAAGAAATCTATTGATAAGGAAAAATCACTTCTTTTTTAATCAAATGTTCTTGGAAAAGACGTTCGATAACCGTCCATTAGACTTAACGGCGGACCTTTGTCATATTTTCTTTAGAAAACGCTGGTTAATACAAAAACGCAATTAATTCGCGGTTTTTCCTTTCATCTCGTCCTTACTTATAATTGATTTTCTTTCTTTCCCCGGACAAAGGAAGTGGACACAGATTTATTTAATTATTTTAATTATTACTGGTACTTTTAATCACATTAGCATACCGATTGTTTTATAACTTAATTATAAGTAACTAGCTTATGCTCGCGACTTTGTCCGCGTGGACTACACAAATTTCAAACCCCTATTTCACCCCCTTAAGGGTTGAATTTTCAAAAATCCTTTCTTAGCGAATGCCTACGTCATAATAGCTATCTACATGCCCAATTTCAGCCTGATCCGTCGAGTTGTTTGAGTTGTGCGTTGATAGATCAGTCAGTCAGTCACCTTTTCCTTTTATATATTTAGACTAGCTTATGCTCGCGACCTCGTCCGCGTGGACCACACAAATTTCAAACCCCTATTTCACCCCCTTAAGGGTTGAATTTTCAAAAATCCTTTCTTAGCGAATGCCTACGTCATAATAGCTATCTACATGCCAAATTTCAGCCCGATCCGTCGAGTTGTTTGAGTTGTGCGTTGATAGATCAGTCAGTCAGTCAGTCAGTCGCCTTTTTCTTTTATATATTTAGATAAATAATCAAGATGATTGTTTTCTATTTTCACCTAAATAAATAAACAAATTTCGCGTACTTTTAGTTACTTAGTACAAAATTACATATTTTTCCCCAAGACAAACAAGCCCACTTCTATGTTATTACAATATTGTGAATGTAGAAAAATATTCCTACGCGATGAGCTATGACTATCCTGCAGTATATTTTGCATTACCAACCTTAATATCTAAGATATAAGGTTCAGTTTGTGTTAGTACCCTGATCAAGGAAATCCAAAATGAAACAATATTGCGATCAGATGGGAACTCTTCAGAGCCCTTCCGCGATATTTGATGCATATTACTTTCTTCTATTTAAATATTAAAGAAAGTATTCCTACACTAGCTGCTTGCTGCGACTTCATACGCGTGGATTTGAAAAACTGCCATATCCCTTCCAAGGCCAACAAACTGGCCCACCAGTTTGGCGAGATAGATATGTAGGAAACTTTGTAAAATTATTATGAATAAATAAATTAAAAAAAAAAAAGGTAGCCCGCTCCCATCTTAGACTGCATCATCACTTACCACCAGATGAGATTACAGTCAAGGGCATACTTGTACCTATCTGAATATAAATTTACAATAGACAAAATAATTTTAAGAAAATCCGATCAGATCAGCCAGCCGGAGCTTTTTACAAAATCGTATTCTACAAAAAAAAACTATTCTTTGCTGGAACACAATCAATTCCAATTAAGGATAAAAGTTGAAGGATAACCGCGAATTAATTGTATTTCGCAATACCGCGACCGGCGCGTTCAAAAGAGAATATGACAAAGCCTCTCGTTAAACTTAATGGCCGATTTTCGAACGCCCCTTTCTATTCCGTTTGATTAAAAAACGCTTTTTCCGTGTCAATTGATTTTGGTTTGAGAGCCGGTCAGCGGTTTGTTCAGTGTATTTATACCAGTGGGAACGACATGGTTATTTTAAAAAAATAATTTTGAAATCGGTCCAGAAACCTCGAAAAAATCGGTGAACATACATTAAAAAAAAACTGGCCAAGTGCAAGTCGGGCTCGCGCAACGAGGGTTCCGTACTACAGTCGTATTTTTTTGACATTTTGCACGATAATTCAAAAACTATGATACATAAAAATAAATAAAAATCTGTATTAGAATGGACAGGTAAAGACCTTTCATATTATGATACCCCACTTGATATAGTTATCTTACGTCGAAAATTGAAAATACTAATTATTATTATTAGTTCATGACCTCAATTAATTTTTTTTGTGTGATATAACCACAAATTCACGTTTTTCAGATTTGTCTGCTACAAGACCTACCTACATGCCAAATTTCATGTTTCTAGGTCAGCGGGAAGTACCCTGTAGGTTTCTTGACAGAGTGACAGACAGACAGACAGACAGACAGACAGACAGACAGACAGGTAGACAGACAGACAGACAGACAGACAGACAACAAAGTGATCCTATAAGGGTTCCGTTTTTCCTTTTGAGGTACGAAACCCTAAAAAAAGTGAGGAATCTACGGAATAAAATATCTATTACTGTTTGGAATAAATCTGTCTCGTTTTAATCCATATCTATATTAATATTATAAATGCGAGAGTGTGTCTGTCCGTCTGTCTGCTAATTTTTCACGGCTCAACAGTTTAACAGATTTTGATGTAAAGTAAAGAGCTAGCTTACATCCCGGGGAAGGGCATATGCTACTTTATATCCCGGAAAGTCAAAAAGTTCCCACGGGATTCTTAAAGGCCTACCCGTCTAATAGATTTATATGAAGTTTGGTACAGAGGTAGCTTGCATCTCGGAAATTGACTACTTTTTATCCCGGATAATCAAGAGTTCCCATGGGAATTTTTTAACCAAAAAAAACCTGAATCCACGGGGATGAAGTCGCGGGCATCATCTAGTTTTAAATAAAGGACAGAATCGTTTATTTTTGTAAATTGTGCCACACATCACATCACTAGCTCTCAGCCTATTTTTGCACGATTCAATCAACAAAGTTTCCTGGCAATTCCACCCTTACCCGGAAAAGTATAAGGGTAAAAGTTGATTAATACCTCTTTCCCATGATTCCTTGCGATGAACTACTTGATTTAAAAGCCTTGATAGCTAAAGAAAGCTTTTCAGTTTTCAGATGTTCCTATCTAAGATATTTTACGTTTAATAAACAATTTTAGTTATACATCTCACACCCGGCCTTACTCACGTGTTTAGTCGACGTTAGCCAGACTAGTTTCGAACCCTTCCGGCACGGTAATATGACGGGGTCCTTTTTCAAAAAAACCCTTTTTGAAAAAGAAACCCGGAAGGGTTTGAAACTAGTCGGGCTAACGTCGACTAAACACGTGAGTAAAGCTGGGTGTGAGATATGTATAATGGAAATCACTTACGATAGTTGTCATCATCATCATCATCAACCAATAGACGTGCACTGCTGGACATAGATCTCTTGTAGGGACTTCCACACGCCACGGTCTTGCGCCGCCTGGATGCAGCGGCTCCCTGCGACTCGTCTGATGTCGTCCGTCCACCTAGTGGGGGGTCTACCAACGCTGCGTCTTCCGGTGCGAGGTCGCCATTCCAGCACCTTGGGACCCCAACGTCTATCGGTTGTACGAACTATGTGCCCTGCCAATTGCCACTCCAGCTTCGCAACCCGTTGAGCTATGTCGGTTACTATAGTTCTCCTACAGATCTCCTCATTTCTGATTTCATCACGATAGTTGTATATGTATATAAGTACAATTAGTATTAATATAAATGCGAAAGTGTGTTTGTTTGTTGGTTTTGCTTTCTACCCCAAAAAATCAAAGAGTTCTCACGGGATTTATAAATACCGCAAATCCACGTGGATATACTTAGTCGTAATTATCATCGAGTTGTAATAGATATAATAATTATGTGTTGAAGGCGTGTCATGACGTCCGCTGTCACGCCTTTGACCAGTAATGACCGTCATTGTGACCGAAATCAGCAAACAATTGTGTGAACTAAAGCGGATATTGGTATTTGCTGAAATCTAGCGCGACTGTTATCACAATATTGGATCAGTTGATACTACACAATATATTAACTGCTATTTCATTTGGGAATTCATAATCCATACTAATAGCAACTTAAGTAAGCTAGTATACAATTATATATTTATGTATTTAACGGTTCAACTCAACGTTTTTGTCGGAGGATGCCCGACTAGTTTCGAACTCATCTGGGGTCTTTCTATGCGACGTGACGAACGTCATGAAATTTATAGGGTAGGTACTTTCCGTTGACCTAGAATCATGAAATTTGGTAGGAAGGTAGGTCTTATTAAAGACATTTTGTAGTTACATCACAAAAAAAATATTTAAATGTGTTCATGAACAAATATTGCTATTTTTAACTTTCAAAGTAAGATTAGTATACCAAGTGGAGTATCATATGAAAGGACTTTACCTGTACATTCTAAAACAGATTTTTATTTAATTTTATGCATTATAGTTTTGATTTATTATGCAAAATGAGGGAAAATACGACTGTAGTACGGAACCCTCGGTATGCGAGCCTTACTCGCACTTGGTCGGTTTTTTTTACAACCAAAGCGTCGCCGACCATTAAGTTAACAAGCGACTGCTTTGTCGTATTTCATGTGGAGGGCTCGGTGATATCGATGCGCAATCAACCCGCGGTGTCCCCTTAACAGATGCCATCGATAATTGGAATCGATTGCATTCGGATCGGTCGAAGCACGTAGGCTCAATAATATAGTTCCCGGCAGTTAAATCACATGCGTAGAGGTATCACACGAGTAGATATAGGTAACTCTACTCATGTGGTTAAATAGTCGCGTCTGACCTATGATGCGAGTGCGAGCTCGCACAGGTATTGACGCACTTGTGTACTGTGTAACACTCACACTAATGCAGATGGCGAACGCGGGGTGCAGCGTGGCGCACGGGCTGGTGTGATCTGCTCCCTCGCATCGTGCGCCCCACAGACGCGACGCTTAAAAAATGCTATTGCGACGCGTCTTGCGGCTAACTTCAAGAACGACTATTTAATTGGCGCGGACTACAGAAGTTTGTACACATTGATGAAGTTGATACAGCCAGCTTTTCTGATCTCGCCGGCGCAGTGGTGAGTGGTGTGATCTTATAAGCGGGAGGTCCTGGATTCGATTCCTGGCTGGAACAATTGGGGAATTCGTACTTTTTTGTTTTTCGTCATGCATTAAACTATTACCTTCATTGACCCCAAAGTAGTTAGGTAATCTTAGAAATATGATTTGGTTGCCTTAACTCAATTCCAGACTTAATGAATTTATAGAAGTATTAATACCTAGCATATCACGCAGATCTCGTTAGTATTCAAACGGCACTAGAATTTAGATAGCCGGCTAGATGAGACCTAATCTTAGGCCCTCTGATATTAGGCCGAAAGTCATTCACCTCGAGATTACATTAACCGAAACGCACTGTCGTTCTATTTAACGGTTATTTTTGTTACTTTACTTAATAGGGAACAACACTGTTGAAATTGAAAACAAGATGAAATCTAAATTCATCATCATCATCATGATCAACCCATAGCTGGTTCACTAGACTTCATACATCTTTGAGAACATTATAGAGAACTCTCAGACATGTAGGTTTCCTCTCGATGTTTTCCTTCACTGTTAAAGCACGTGATATTTAATTGCTTAAAACGCACATAACTGAAATGTTAGAGGTGCGTGCCCGGGATCGAACCCCCGGCCCCTGAACGGCAGGCCAAAGTCTTAACCACTAGACTATATTATCTGCACCGCATTATTATGACTATTTAAAAGTAGTTTATTTCAGTAATATACAGGATGTAACCAGAACGCTAGCAAAAACGAAGACAGGTGATAGTACTGATAATTTACTGATAATATTATGATACCATAAAAAAACACGAAAAGATAAAATAAATAAAAATATCCTATATTTATGTAAAAGTTCACGATATATTGCAAATAAAACATTTGACTGACGCTAGAGGTCAACGAACGTTGCGTAAGTAAGCCACTCGGAGTCAATGCTGCGTCGTAGGTGAGGCATTGACACGAGTTTTGCACGCTATACAATATACATTGCAGGTTTGAAAAATATTAAATCACTAAAACTAGAAAATGAGGCAAATGGTTATTGGTATTGGATTGTGTTTAGGTAGTAAAACAATAACGCTAAGTTTTTGCTAGGGTTCTGGTTACACCCTGTATTATTGAGTTATATTCTAATCATTACCCTTTCTATTGTCAGGGAATTATTATTTTCAGGGTTCCGTACCTCAAAAGGAAAAACGGAACCCTTATAGGATCACTTTGTTGTCTGTCAAGAAACCAACAGGGTACTTCCCGTTGACCTAGAATCATGAAATTTGGCAGGTAGGTAGATCTTATAGCTGACATTTGGCGAAAAATCTGAAAACCGTGAATTTAGGGTTAGATCACACAAAAAAAAATTAATTGTGGTCATGAACTAATAATTAGTATTTTCAACTCAAGTGGGGTATCATATGAAAGGTCTTTACCTGTACATTCTAAAACAGATTTTTATTTATTTTTATGCATCATAGTTTTTGAATTATCGTGCAAAATGTCGAAAAAATACGACTGTAGTACGGAACCCTCATTGCGCGAGCCTGATTCGCACTTGGCCGGTTTTTTTTACCATAGCTATTCTACATGATATTATTTTTTTTGTACAGAATTGTTTGTTTGATAATACCGATAGTTATTGAGAGTAGGATTTACAATCAACAGCCAATCAGCGAGCGAGTTTGAGCGGAAGGCAAGTAATAACGGCGCCTATCTGTTATCAATCTTCTGTCTAGTTATTTGTTGAAGTTTATCGGGAAACGTAATAAGTAGAGTTCGTGATTGACTCTTAGGACAAATGAGAATAATGGTTCGCTGTTTTTAAAACGCTGATTCTACTAACTTTTGCGCGTAGGTCCTCTCTATATCTCAAACCCCATCTACAATAATAGTAAGAAAGGGTTTTCATGAATTCAACTCAAACGTATCGTGGGGCGGCTTTTTTTAGAGTTCCGTGTTCGAAGGATGCCAATGCGACTCTATTACTAAGCGTCCACTTTCCATCCGTGCGTCTGTCTGTCCGTCAGCGGACTGTATTTCGTAAACCACAATAGCTGGATAATTGAAATTTTCACAGAATGTGTATTTCTTTTGCCGCTATAACAACAAATAATTATTAAAAATTTCAAAATGGCCGATATGAAAATTAACATATAATGTTATTTCCTGTACGAGCGATGGTACGGAACGCTTCACGTGTGAGTACGACCAGCACTTGGCTGATTTTATTTAAAAAAAATTGTTTACAATAATATTGCGGTTTTTTTTGAAAACTAACAGTTTTCAGCTTAACCTTTCAAAGGTTTATGTCCAAAAAAGCTCGGTAGATAGCTACGTGTTAAAAATTCCCACAGTTTGAATATATATGGCGGATATAGTTTGAAATCTGTTGGGAGTAGAAATAGATTGAGGGAAATAGCTATCTCTGTCCATTTCGGTCTATTAAAACCCACTTTGATCTATTTTAAACTCAACGGGTAAAGAAGTGGACTGAAAACCGAAAGGTCGACGGTTCAAACCCCGCCCGTTGCACTATTGTCGTACCTACTCCTAGCACAAGATTGATGCTTAGTTGGCGAGGAAAGGGGAATATTAGTCATTTAACATGGCCTCAGAATAAGGACTGTTAGAAGTAGACCTATTGTGACACTTACTGTTAGATCGAGATAGCTAAATGCATTTAAGCTCTTGTTAGAACGTGACAAAATGATTATGTTTTTTCCTTATCACCGTGGCCACTTTTTTTTGTTTGTCAATATGTATTTGTACGTGAGTATTTGGCAAACAACGTGAAGTGTGGAAGGAATGACATTTCACAAGTAAGAAAATCTGCTTGAGCGAGAGGGACTGAGGGGGCCACGCTAGTTGCAAATCTGGACATATCTGTGGACATGGCCAATATTCTTTTTAAAAAAACACACTTCACTATCAATTTGTAGGAAGCTTTCCACAGGTGGCCTTATCATTTCTTTATCATCATGGTCAACCCATCGCTGACCCACTACTATTTTCTCAGAATGACTATGGGTTTAGGCCATAGTCCACCACGCTGTATAAGTGCGGATTGGCAAACTTCACACACGTTTAAGAACAGCATGGAGAACTCTCAGGCATGCAGGTTTCCTCACGATGTTTTCCTTCACCGTTAGAGCAAGTGATATATTTTATTTTAAAACACATAATTCCGAAAAGTTAGAGGTATGCCCAGGATCCAATCTCGACCTACCCCCTATTCAACCCCTAAGGGGATGAAATAGGGGTTTGAAATTTGTGTAGTCTACGCGGATGAAGTCGCGAGGATAAGCTAGTGTTTATTAAAACTTAGCCCGGGAAACGTACACGAAACACGGCGTTAAAGCATCAAAAATTCGTACCATTTGAATAATATGTATGGCGCCGGTTGAAGCAGGAAATCTGTTCGGAGTGCCCGTGGGCTTAGGGTTTAGGCTGGCCGGCATTTTTGTTTAGGCGATTAAAAGGATCTGTTGTTTTTCAGTTTGCTGCTTTGTTATAACATCAGAGTATTTTCTTACTTACTGTTGTCCCTATCTACTAGTTGAGCAGGCGTAAACGCGAAATCGGGTTGGCCATTGTTGCGGAGTGGCAAGCGCGCTGGACGGACGAAACAAAAGGTGGTGAGCTGCGTCGGTTCTTCCCGGACGTGGCCGGTCGGCTCAGGGCAACCTGGGTCGTGCCGGACTATGAGACCTCGCAGATCCTGACAGGCCATGGATGCTTCAACAAGCGCCTGCATGACATGTGTCTCGTGGAGAGTGGTGCATGCTTGTGCGGACTGGCGGAGGAGGACCTCTACCACGTCTTGTGGGAGTGTGCGCTATACGAGGACCTCCGGTGCGCCCTGCTGGACGGGATTGTTCGCGAGGAAGAGGGTCCGGTTTATTACCAGGACCTTGTTGCTTCGGCGGAAAACTTCGGCAAGCTACGGGAGTTCGCGCATCACTGGCACAAGAGGCGGAACAGCTCGGACCGTGATCGTGGACCAGTGGGTGTTTGAGGAAGGATCCGGACCGCGGGGCACGCGGGGATCTGCGTGTTGTGTACGTCTGCCCCAGAAAGGGGAGAAAGACCAATTAGGGACAAGGACAGGAAAGAAAGAATTTGTAGGGAGTCAAGAAGGCGCCCCGGGAAAGAGCCACCGAGCAAGTACCGAACGGGCGCCCTCCCGCGTTTCGGCCCATATAACCGCGAGGTTGGTGGGGCCATGGGAGGTGGTGGGTTGTCGTACTCAGAGTCGCTTAGCCGTTCCTTAAGTTTAGTCGAAACGAGACAGAGCTAAGTATATATCTCACATAAATATGTCTCGTTCTAACTCAATCTCAAGTTTATAAAATAAAAAGCTGACTGACTGATTGATCTATCAATGCACAGCTCAAAGTACAGTGCGACAAGGCTATCATGGCGCGTGGCGAAAATTAGAACTAACATTGCCGTCAAGTGTCCCCTTTGTTCTTGTTTGAATATTCTAAACCTTTGTTCTCCAACAGCGCCCCCCTGTCAATGTCATTCAAGTGCCAAGAGAGCGTTGTTTCACTGTACTAGACGGATTGGGTTAAAAATTGGTATGCAGATAGTTATTATGACGTAAAGCTATAATAGACTTCAGCCCTACCGTTACCCACACACATAAATCGTGTGCGGACAGACCGGTGTTCCGGTAATAGTAAGAGGTAATTAAATTACTTCGCTTTATTGGTCGGGGATGTGATATAACTAAGTAGGTCAGTCTAAGGCTGAGATCTATAGAGCGCACTTTAACTTTGCTCAGACTTAAGATTTAGTTAAAACGAGACATATTTATGTGAGAGATATAGCTCTGTCTCTATTTAACTCTGTCTTAAGTCTAAGCTAAGTCAGAGTGCATTCTATAGATCTCAACCTGATATTATAGTATCGTTAGCGAAACAAGACTGAAAGCTGGGTCGTGTAAGAAGCTTAGCTCGGCCGCAGCCCATGACTGCAATATTCCGCCGTCAGCCGCAGTGGGCTCAGTTCGGTGCTTTCTTCATACAAACGTAGGAGGGTAATTACAACATTATTTGATATTGTATGCTCAAAACTAAGTATTATATCGGTTTGTCTTGCCATTATCTAGGTTTATTGATATATTAAACATTGAAAAAAATATTGATTTTAAAGTTACAAGCCTCAAAAGATTCCTATTTTAACACTAAATTTATGACAACTTTGGGCGTAAATAAATGAGATTAGGGGTATGAAAATTCTACAACAGTTTAACATTAGACATAGTTTATTTATTCATTAGTTGAAATATCTTTATTTTGCAAATATCCATTTAGTATTTTTTTCTCAAAAATACTTTCCCTAAACCCTTGATTTCAGTGAAAATCATCGTGCCTCTCACCTTTCTCATACAATGTCAAGTGAAAAGCAAACAGGTTAGGTCGAGCGTACTGCGTCACCGACCACGATGTATTGCCTCAGCTATACGCTGACTTCCATTCGGTAACAAGCCACTGTATATGGGAATAACTACACTTGTCAGCAGCACTTCGCAACATCTGAAATATTCAAAATTCTATTTTTTTATTTTCTTATTGGACACACAAAACAGATTATGACAATAATTGATAAAGTAATACAAGCCATGAATAAAACTAGTCACTCTCCAAAAAAAAGTGTGTACAAATGCAGTTGTTAGTAATGGACGTGTACGAGTTAGTAACAGACTCACTATTAAACAATACCTATACTATAATTAAAGAACATACAACTAAAAATTTGTTGAAAATCGAAAACTAAATAAAGTACTTACGTGTTATTGTGTTAGTTATTATACAAAACAAAAACGTATTTATATGAATTATATGTAAATTATAAGAATAATTTTAAAAAATTGTTTTTTTTAAATTGCAGGATAAGCTTACGCTTGGCAATCATGCCTTTAAGAAAGCAACGATGAGGTCTAAAACAAAGAGCACTTGCATAGAAGATGTATATTCAGTCTAGCCTTTTGGATGCCGGAAGAGCGTTCCAAACCTTTGCGGTTCGATCGGCAACGACGTTGAGCAAAAACCATCATAACTATATCTTTTCATGCTTACATTTCTTATGAGGGCCTCCAACTCCAAACTTACTCTAATTTACTGAACATAATATTTGACCTTTTATTAAGGGTTTGGAGGTAGACCCGAGGCGCGGGGCGGACTGCCTCCTCCACCCTACCCTTAGCCCACCACTGCACTAGACAGCTTTTTGGTATACTATCAAAGAAAACGAAACTTCTTGTTTACTAAACAGCCAGAAAAATATAATGTGTCTATGCTGACGAATGTGTAGAGTCCCTCACATTGGATAGTCCTTTAATGATAATCCCTAGTATTGATACGGAGCTCACGTCTCGCTACTTATATGCCTCGGTACACTGGCGACTCAAATAATATCACCGGAGATTATACAAACCAATCCTTCGTCGATAACTCATGAAGTTACGATTTGGAATTTGCTAGAATTTTCATATAGGGTAATATTGGTCAGGTATATTGACTTTGGATTATGAATGTTATTATGATCTGAAGAATGAACGAGGTAATCTCCTAAACTACCCATTTGATTCAAAACAATCTTTTACTTATCGATAGCTACATTATTCTCAAGTGTACAAATAATGTATGGCAGCACATAGTTGTTTAATAACCTATTTTAACGCCAGTCATGAGTCGCCAGTAGGTAGAGACTGAAGCCTCGTTTGTGTGCGTGCTTTCTGATTTTAGTGAACAGTTACGTTATACTATACCTAGTAACTAGTTCACTCTGTCAGCGCAGCGGTGTACTGTGTGAGATTAGTGACGAAATTATGACGACTCCGTATTTTGACGGATCATCGCAATTTCTAGGACGTTTATTGACGTGAAAACTTGCTCTTAAGGGCTTAGTTGAGATTTAAACCTCGGAAATTAGCGTTGAAGACCTCGGCTGACGATAGGTCGGCGCCGCGCGATAAGCTCGCGACTTTGCATCGCGCGATTATGGCGGGGCGTGCTTTAGTGCCGGCAATGAAACAATTAGAGCCGCATCGCGCTGAGGCGTCTTTAGCGAGCACAGAGGGACTACGCACAGACACTGCGAATATTAGCATTGAAGACCTCGACTGGAATGCCTGACGATAGGTCGTCGCCGCGCGATTAGCTCGCGACTTTAGCATCGCGCGATTATGGCGGGGCGTGCTTTAGTGCCGGCAATGAAACACATCTTGCTGAAATTGTACACATAGGTTACCCACCTCAAAAGTACAACAAGGAATAAAGCTGGATTTTTCGAAATTCACTTTTCTCTATAATGTTTAGCACTATTTCCGATTCAAAGGACAATGACAGAATTTCTATAGAACCGTAGCCCATTTTATTATAAAAAAGTCGTTTACACGTATGCTTTATGCAGCATTTTGTTGCTGTTTCATCACTGATAACTAAACATAGGATTTAAGACCTTTAGAACTTGCGGTTTTTCATTAAATCTAAGTTTAAGTCACAATGATTTTAGGTTATATGCAATTTACCTATAATATTGTGAAACTAATAAAAACATCCGCAAGTTTAAAATCACAATTTTTAATTTTTAAGTGGTTGTTTAATACTAGGATAATTATCATGAATTAATATTGTGGGTAAATTAGTGGGTCAGGATCTGTCATTCTCCTTTCAAACGTTAGTTTTTCCAAACAGACAAAAAATCCTAAACTAATCTGTGTATTAACTACTCTGTGCCCTGTTGCTTGTTGCTATTTGCTGTCTCGGAGACGCATATTAATGGTGTCCTTATTTTAAATCCTACTCGGATGTAGAGCGGTTGAGTCGAATCCCGGATAAATTACTTAGCGGGCCGGGTATAGCGTCGTGTAACGGGGTATAACGGGGTACGTAGCCGGGTACAGCCGGGTATCGCGAGCCACGCACCCGCCTGACGGAATAGATAATGAAGGCACTCTCATTTTAGCCGCGGAGCTAAACGATATTTTAAGAAGGCTAGAAAAAAGGTTTTATAACTTGGACGTACGACTTGAAGGTGGACTTTGGACCAGTGACTTTTTATCTATGAAAATTATCTCAAAGTCAAAGTCAAATGATTTATTCAAAACAGGTTATAAATTACTCTTTTTGATAGTCAGATATTGGGTTTGTAAGATATAGTGGTGATAATTATTACGCAAACTTAAAACTAAAGCTACGAGGGTTATCTATGTGAAAATAGGGAGATATCGACACCGAAACTTGGGCCCGGGATGTTACGATACAATCAGGCCAAAGGTAAATGCTAGATATACCATTCCCTATTGAACACCTTGTATCCAGAAAAAAACGAACCCTTGTAGAATCACTTGAATGCACTGTCTTAGAGCACAAGTAAAGTAGTAAAATTCGAAAACCGTGAATTTGTTGTTACATCATAAAAAGTATTATTTCTTGTACTCTTCGCGTACGCTTCCTATTCAAGAATCATAATATTATTAACAAGTTTGACCTTTTATAAACTACCCCTTTCAAAATATCCACCAGTTCTTTGATCGTATATTTTAATGAAGACCCGGATTATTACGTTTTTAAGTCTCAAAAAAATGTTTAAATAAATCCATTAGCTTAAGTGTGCGCAGGACGTGGGAAGGGTAGATTGGGGGTCGAGGCAAGCTTTATTAGTTGATTTTCTCATTTTAATGGATCCCGCGCTTACTCTAGGGGGTTAAGGTAACGAACGAGATGGTTTCATTTATAGTAATAAAATTTTATTAATTACTTGGGACTAGTTTCTTATCCTGATTTCTGTGTTTTTTTATGAGCAAGATATCTTCATCATGATCAACCCATCACCGGCTCACTACAGAGCACGGGTCTCCTCGGTGAAAATGGTTTTGGCCATAGTCTACCACGCTGGCCATGTGCGGATTGGTAGACTACACACACCTTTGAGAACATCTCATCATGCAGGTTTCCTCACGATGTTTTCCTTCACCGTTAAAGCAAGTAATATTTTATTAATTAAAACGCACATAACTTCGAAAACTTAGAGGTGCGAGCCTGGGATCGAACCCCCGACCTCCAATTAGAAGGCTGACGTCTTAACCACTAGGCTATCACAGCTTCCTGTCCTAGTGGTTCATTCCTACAAAGTATAAAATTGGAACAGGTCATCTCATAAGCAAATCATGATTTTTAATTTATACACTAACACTTGGCTGCAATGAGACCTGCTGGCAAGGGATGATGTAGCTTAAGATGAAAGACTCTTGTCTAGAAGATGCCTATTATATGCCCTTAGTATAAGAGTCCATTCAGAATACTTATGTTCTATCACTTCTACTTCCTGCCGAAAACAAAGAGATTGTACTGTAGGTAACAAAAACAAAAGAGCGTTATTTAAATATTACAATAACATTGTACGCTCCCTTAACGTGCACTACATATGAGGCTTTAAGCCCACGCCAACCCGGCTTTAAGGCAATAACAGTGAAATCAAATGACTTCGCGAAAGAAATTGGAAAAAGATATTAAAATGGGCGAGCACCTTTTTTTAACTGCGTCATGTTCCGAACACAAATAATATGGCGATTGCTATGAGACTGTTGGGTGGGAATTGTTTGGATATTATTGGAGTTTTTATTCTGAATGCGATAACAAAAAAAACGGGCCAAATTGAGAACCACCTCCTTTTTGGAAGTCGGTTAAAAAGTTGACTGACTGATCTATCAACGCACAGCTCAAACTACTGGAAAGATGGAGCTGAAATTTGGCATGCAGAATGCAGATAGCTATTATGACGTAGGCATCCGCTAAGAAAGGATTTTTGAAAATTCAACCCCTAATCAAATCAAATCAAATATTTTATTCAAAGTAAGTGCATACGGAGTACACTTTTTGAATGTCATTACAAAAGTAAAATCACAAAAATAAAATAAAAATAGTATAAATCAGTTTACAATAATAAAATAAAAATAGAATAAATCAGTTTACAAATTTAAGGTACCTACTTAAGTAATTATTGTAAAAAATAGTAATTAAATTATCAAATAGTAAGTCATAAATTTCAGTTACAATTCAACGTCAGAATTAACAAAAAATAACAATAAATAATAAAACACTTAATGTTAATATGTAACATTACTTCAATGTATTAGAGCCTAGAGGAGTTGTCCAAGTGTCCCTATCCGATATATAATCGTCTAACTTGTAGTAGCCTTTCTTACACAGGCTTTTTTTGATGAAACGTGTAAACCTCCCTTCTGGTAAACTTTGAACTTCTGACGGAATTTTATTAAAAAAGCGGACACCACTGCCCAAAAATGACTCGCTAACCCCTAAGGGGGTGAAATAGGGGTTTGAAATTTGTGTAGTCCACGCGGACGAAGTCGCGAGCATAAGCTAGTTTACCTATTAAACAGCTCTCGATTGCGATTTGCGGTAGAATGTTCGTCACGATCGCAATCACCTTTTTGGTTGGCGCTCGCTCACTATTGGCTACAATGCATTGTTGCAACAAGAATCGCACAAATTCAGCCAATCACAACAATTATTGAGATTGTAATAATGATAGATTTTTTATTTTTTTATTTTTATTTATTCGGATCAACAAACAGTAGCACGCAGTGCTTGGATAAAAAACAGTAATAATATAACATAGTAATAATATACGCGCTACCCACTACGTCAACCACATAGTTATTATTATAATTTAATATACTTACATGTATAAAAATATATAAATGTAGAATAAAATATAAAGTTACATGTATAAAATAGAAACAAAGAATATATTAGTACCATACTATCTATCTTAATTCTAATTATTCTACAGGCTTAGTGTAATATAGCAATATTATTCCTAAGATAACTCATGACCAGCTTCTTGAAAGAGCCCACTCGAGTGGAAAAAATGACAATATTTCCGAAGCATGCATTGTTTCGTTGCATTCCGATTGATGCAGGTTTTACGAAATCGACCTACTGTATTGTGTATCGCTTAAAGCGTCCACCTTAAGAGGATTGTCGTGGCGTAAGAAATCCACAGCAGGCGTAATTAATCTTAGTAATGACCCGGCGCGAAGCCACGCCTTTTTTGGATCTGCTTAAGAGAATCAAGGGCTCAACTTGAATTTAAAACGAGTGAATTTTCTTCATTTCGCAAAACAGTCGTGATTAAGTGCCGCGGGCCTCCTCACAGACATGATTGATGGCGGCTGAAACTACGGAATGTATCTGGGGTTCAGGGTACTCGGCCAGATTTACTCGCTTCTTAGGCTGAGATCTATAGAACGCACTTTGACATATTATTGTATACTAATAGGCAGAATTTGGCTGTACCTTTTTGTTTTTGTAACATCTCCACTGTTTACCCATATTCGCAATAAAGAAATTTGTATTTGTATTTGACTTTGCTCACACTTAAGATCGAGTTAAATCGAGACAGATTTATGTGAGAGATATAGCTCTGTCTCGCTTTAACTCTGTCTAAAACCAGAGTGCGCTCTATAGATCTCATGCTGTTTCGTACCTCAAGAAGAAAAATGTTGTAGAGATAAGAAAATCAAGAACACGATTGCCCTGACAAAAAACAAAATAAAAAGTAAATAAAAATTCGTTAAGTGTGAGTCGGACTACCTACGAAGGGTTCCGTGCCATGGGGTGCTAGTAGAGACGTCATTGGGCAGTAGCGAACTACCCTCTTTCTTGGTCTTTTTGCTGGAACTTCATGAGCAATGTCCGGCAATATATACTCACAACGTCACTATTAACTTTCGATGTCGTACGATGCTGTCTTTCTATATTAAAATATGTCGGAAATAAGCTTAATCATCCGTGGTGCGTGCCCGGGTTCGAATCCCGAACCCCCCAACTGGGAGGTCAATCCCTAGGCTATCACCACTCTGGAACATAGGCATATCCAACATCTAATAAATAAAAACGGGCCAAATTGAGAACCACCTCCTTTTTGTAAGTCGATTAATAAATCAAATCTACGAAACTGACATGAAAAGGTCTATTAAACGTAACAGTTACCAACCAATAGTGGAGATTACCCCATCCACATTAGCCGGGCGTTCCTATTACCCCGTTCCACGTTACCCACACGTAGAACTACAAATTGGCTATCGGAATAACCCGCTCCTAATTCGACTTGGCGATATTATAATCGGATTTCTCTTAACCAAAATGTCTGTAGCACTTATATTATTATGTCGAATAATTGTGATAGTCTTGGAAACAGAATATTGGTAGGTATTATTGCTATATCTATTGTGTAAATAAAACCAGCCAAGTGCGAGTCAGGCTCGCGCAACGAGGGTTCCGTATTACAGTCGTATTTTTTCGACATTTTGCACGATAATTCAAAAACTATGATGCATAAGAATAAAAAAAAACTGTTTTAGAATGCACAGGTGAAGACCTTCCATATGATAACCCACTTGATATAGTTGTTATCTTACTTCGAAAATTGAAAATACTAATTATTAGTTCATGACCACAATTTAATTTTTTTTTGTGTGATGTAACCCTAAATTCACGGTTTTTAGATTTTCCCCCTTATGTCTGCTATAAGACCTACCTAGTACCTACCTGCCAAATTTCACGATTCTAAGTCAACCTACCTTGTAGGTTTATTGATAAGGGTTCCGTTTTTCCTTTTGAGGTACGGAACTCTAAAAATAACTTGTTTCTACACGTGTATGTATGTAAGAAGAAGATAATATAAGAAGTGTAGGTAGTTAGAAGATTACACAGATAAGAATATTGGGTGTTGTAATGTTTTGAATTATTAGGTTAGCGTGTCGCGTGAACAGCTCTCCAGGCAGCTATTGACACTTTGGCGCGGAACATTACTGGCGCCGAAATTACTTCCAAAGTTCACTACACTTGAATGGCCGACGTTCCCGCGTACACCACATTTGTTACTTTAAAAATTTATCCCTTCAAGAGAAATTTAAGGAAATAGATATCCTTACAGTAGCCTCTCAATATATTTATAATAACATAATTTTTGTAAGACAAAATATTATTCTTAGTTACAAGAAAATTGGTGATCTACACAATAGGCTAACTAGAAACAGAGACAAGCTTGCAGCTCCTACCTTCCGCCTCAGGAAAGTCCAAAAGTCATTTGTGGGTATGGGTATAACCTTTTATAATAAAATCCCGCAAACTATTTTGGACTTACCTTTGCACAAATTTAAAAAATCTATTAAAAATATGCTCCTGAAAAAGGCATATTACACAATTGAAGATTATCTAAATGATAAAAGAGCGTGGATTTGACCTGCAGCTCGTTCCAGCAACGCACAAGACTGCAAATACTTTTGTATATACATGGCATAATCTTGTACCTATATCAAATATTTGAAAAGGGCAACCGCCGAGTTTCTTGCTGGTTGTTCTAGGTAGGAAAGGCATTCCGAACCAGTGGTAGATGCATCCGACTATTCGAAAGTACTTGTAAAAGTTTATTTGAATAAAAAAGATTTTTATTTTATTTATTTATTTATTTATCCTTTTATACTTCTTAATAAGGCTTAGACTTTTATGTCATCAAATTATCGGAGTTCCGCGGTATTTTAAGAAAAACAAAATCCCACGGACAAAATCATAGGCATTAAAAGTCCTGCAAGTTACTAATGCGCGTGGCCGCCATTTTAGTGACGTCACCACTAGACTGAAGTTTCGAGCTGATGGTATATTTTTACTTAAATTTATGTCAAATGACGTCATTTCGATTGTAATGAGACATGGTTCCAGCGCAATAGCAATTTGCGTGACTTATAACTACTACAACTACTATTTATACTAGTTTTCATAAAATGTAAATTTATTGAAAACCCCTATTACAATGTAAAGGATTATTTAAATGATAAGAAAGCTTGTGAATGAGTTGCTTATAAAAGCTTTGTATTAGTTCTAATAAGTTTAAGTTGTTTTGTAAAGTGGTTGAATTGGTGATAGTAAAAAGAATACCCGGCTGAGTTTGTTGTGGGCTCTTCTCAGACCTGGGCGCGTTTGGAACCCTCGTAGCTTTAGTTTTAAGTTTGCGTAATAATATTATATCACTCGCTTTAACGGTGAAGGAAAGCATCGTGAGGAAACCTGCATACCTGATAGTTCTCCATAATGTTCTCATAGGTGTGTGAAGTCTGCCAACATATACACTTGGCCAAACCCTTCTCGTACTGAGAGGAGACCCGTGCTCTGTAGTGAGCCAGCTATGGGTTGATCATGATGATGATGATGAATATTACGAAAATAAACATCATCATTATAACAGAGTCGGATAACACAAAGAAACATTGTTATGATGAGCGAGATTTAAGCTGTAAACGGCCGAGTGCCCTTCAGCTTCCGTGTGACTGTTGACCTGGAAAAAGGGATTTTTGAGAGAGAACTGAGGATCGGGGAGGAGGGAGCTTCGGACCTTTTGTGCGCTTCATTGTTCAGTGGATTTAAATAGGTTCTGTGTCGGCACTGTTTTGTTTAGATTATTGCATTAGCTTCTTTTTATGTTCAAGAGACTTGAAATGAGGTCAAGATTTTTCTTTCAGTTCCATCAATGATAAAGCCTTTTTAATTATGTACTTTGAAACTATACCAGTATTTTTCATTTTATGTATTCAGTCTTATCACTATGAAAAGGGGAATGCTGACGTTAGGCCCAAAAGTGTCGAGCATAATATTCTTATTGTGAAAAAATGATATAATATTTGCTCAAAATTTATAAGTTTTTAATACTTTTGTATGATTCATGTATTTAAAACCATTTTCAACTCTCTTTTTTAAAATCAATTTTTTACCAATTAAAATTGTCCGTGTAAAATTAAAAATCCTGACTGACTGACTGACTGACTTATATATCACAGCCTAAACCACTGGTCTTAGAGACATGAAATTTGGAGAGTGTGTTCTTTGTAAATAGCCACTTATAAGACTTGTATCCACTAAGAAAGGATCTTTCGAAATTCTACCCCTAAGTGGGTAAATGGGGGTTTGAAACTTATGTAGTCCACGCGGACGAAGATGCGAGCATAATCTAGTGTTATATAATATGCTTAAATGGTATTTTTCACTGTATACGTACTTTTCAAGTTACTCCTATATTATTATCTGTTTTACAAAAGATTGTCTATTGCTGCATTTCCAAAAAGTTAGAGCTGAAAGCTTGAATAATAAAAACGGAGGTCGGTAATTACATAAGCACTGTTATATACGGTAGGGGAAATCTAGTGCAAAAAGTGCCTTTGTGAGTGGCGCAGTTTTAGCAAACGTTTATAATGCGCGGTGCTAAAAGGATAATATCCGCAAAAAGCCCTGCCCAGTCGCTATTATAACCCTATAACGGGGCTAGGTAAAAGTGCAACAAGCTGGTGGTACACTGAGAGTGGTGGTTGTAAACAAACGCCGAATTTTTACTCGTTCAATAAAGCATCACGTCTTTTGTAGTGCAATGGTAAGCGCTGTTGTCTTATTAGTGGGAGGTCCCGGTTTCGATTCCCGGCAGGGGTTTGGAATTTTATAGTATCTAAATTGGTCTGGTCTGGTGAGGGGCTTCAGCCGTGGCTAGTTACCGCCCTACCGGCAAAACCGTACCGCAAAGTGATTTAGCGGGTGACTGACTGACTGATCTACCAACGCACAGCTCAAACCACTAGACGGATCGTGCTGAAATTTGCCATGCAGATAGCTATTATGACGTTTGCCTTCGCTAAATTGGATTTTTGAAAGTTCAACCCCTAAGGGGGTGAAATAAGGTTTTGAAATTTTTTAAGTCCACGCGAAGGAAGTCGCGAGCATAAGCTAGTTAAGTTATTTGAACAGAGCTCACAGTGCCCCAAGCTTATAGCGACGCGCTGGTGTGTGCCCTAATTACCAGCCATTTACCGTCCGAGCGATTTTTATATTTTTTGCCACTATCCCACATAAAATATTTCAAGACAATTCTCCCGATAAACTTTCTTGCTCCGTGTTGAATATTTTTATAGTCCACGTGAACGAAGTCGCGAGCATAAGCTAGTTAAGTCAAAGTCAAAGTTCAAATGATTTATTCAAAATAGGCAAATTACTCTTTTTGATTGTCAGTTGTTGGATTTGTAAGACATAGAGGTGATAATTGTTTCGCAAACTTAAAAGTAAGAGGGTACGAGGCTACGAGGGTTCCAAACGCGCCCAAGTCTCAGAAGAGCCCACTACAAACTCAGCCTTATTTAACAGAGCTCACAGTGCCCCAAGCTTATAGCGACGCGCTGGTGTGTGCCCTAATTACCGACCATTTATAACGCCCGCGGACCGTCCGAGCGATTTTTATATTTTTTGCCACTATCCCACATAAAATATTTTAAGACAATTCTGCCGCTAAACTTTCCTTGCTCCGCGTTGAACATTTTTATAATTCCCATAAATTATACGGAACGACCGGTTGTTATACTTAAATGGTCTCTTGCTTCTCTCTAGGCCTGCTTTTTTAATTGTTTGAGGGGAACGTGGCGATTTTTTTTATTTCATTTTATTATTCATTTTATTACAAAATTGTGTCAAAAGTTTCTTCCAGTTTTTAAAGGAAATTTCAAAGGTCACGCCTAACTCCTTTATTTCCCAACTAGCTCATGTCCACGATTTCATACGAGTAGAATCCACTTTCAACCCCCTCTTTTATTTTAATTTAATTTTCAAAGATTTTTTCCTTGCGTATATCTACGTCATAATAGCTATCTGCATGACAAAATGGGCCCGATACGTCCAGAAGTTTGAACTATGTGTTGATAGATCAATCAGTCCGACAGTTTTTTATTTTATATCCATACTAATATTAGAAATGCAAAAGTGTGTCTGTATGTCTGCTAGATTTTCACGGACCAACAGTTTAACCAATTTTGATGAAATTTGGTACAGAGTTACCTTACATCCCGGGGAAGGACAGGCTACTTTTTATCCCGGAAAATTAAAGAGTTCCCACGGGATTTTTAAAAACGGGCATTATCTAGTATGTAATAAATTATTTAGATGAAATAAAGTCAACATTTCTGCTAGAAATTATATCATCCCCTGCAGATATCTTGTACTTTTAAGTATCGACAATTTCAAATTTAGGTCAAAATAGTAAATTAGGAGGAATAATAATTAAAATTGGAAGTAATTTTTTTATATATAATTTAAGCAAGTAAGTATAGCTTTCACCTCAGCCATACAATTTTTTATCCACAACTAGCTAAATGGTGGACAGCTTGATGAAAATTTATTCATTATAAGCCGCTTTAAAATAAGTGAAAAATGGTGAAAGCAACAAAGGAAGTTATATGAGGGGCGCTAAAACAATAAACTTCACGCTGAACACACTTCACCTTGTGTTCTTTATGCACAGTTGGGCTGTGCATTGTCTATTCTTTGAGAATTTTTAATATTTTAATGTCGCACGGACGTAAACTAGCGGCCATGATCGTTACGCTTACGTCACACACTTGCGCTTGTGCTGTACGGTGCACTGAAAGTGTTCTGATATTCATAAGCATTGCTGAAAAAGTGTGAGTGGAGACCGCGTTTAAGCAAGCGTAGTGTGGGACGCCCTCCAGCACGATGGACCGACGATATAAAGAGGCTGGCGGGAAGTGGCTGGGTGACCGGGTGTGGTGGCGCTCTTTATGGAAGACCTATGTCCAACAGTGGACGTCTACAGGCTGATGATGATGATAATGATTGTTGCAAAAGCGGTTATAAGCTAAGACCTTCTCGTACTCGGGGGGTCTGGGATCCTTCGGATCACATCTTCGAATATATCTCGGGAATGGGAAATTTATGGATTTTCTATATCCCACATTACGATTCCAATTCTAAAGGAGTTAGAATCTTGGAATCAGTACCCTTATTATAAATGCGAAAGTGTGTTTGTTTGTTGGTTTGTCCTTCAATCACGTCGCAACGGAGCAAGGGATCGACGTGTTTTTTTGCAAAGGTATAGTTTAAGACCTGGAGAGTGACATAGGCTAATTTTTATCCCGGAAAATTAAAGAGTTCCCACGGGATTTTCATACGTAAATCCACGCGTACGAAGTCGTCGATATCAGCTAGTTGCAAGATATTTTGAAGTCAATTTCTTGTTTAATACTACGCGAGTTGCTAACACGTTACGTAAGTACAGAAATTACGCGTTCCTATTTCGCATAAACTATGCCTAAGCGGTATTCCGTGATTATATCAGGCGGTGCTATGAGGCGACGCCGACTTAGTTCACCGACGAGATAGTTCCAAACTTTAATCTGCCTTATATTAATAGCGGCAATTATACAAGTTCTTAGAATTAATCACCGAAATATGAGCCTTTCAAGGGATTTAATTAAACCTTCGGATCACATCTTCGAATATATTTCGGGAATGTGAAATTTATGGATTTTCTATATCCCATATTACGATTCCAATTCTAAAGGAGTTAGAAGTTTGGAATATTAAAATAAAATATGCAGACAGGAATGGTACAGATGACATATTCTTCTTGACTTCTTGATATACCGTCTCTTATTGGAGGTTGGCGATCATTAGGGCTATTTGCACCTTGGACACTGCTGCTTGGAAAAGAGATCGGGCACTCTTCCCGTACCATTGGCATAAATTCTTTAGCCACGATGTTCTTTTAATTCGAAGGAAGGAGGGTGAAGGAGGTCGTATTTGCTTTTTCTCATAATGTGGCCGAAGTAGGTACTCCATATTATATTATATTATTCATGTATCAGTATTGCTCTAAACATATTCATAAATAGAAAGTAGGTAATAGACGTTGCCTTTTTAAAATATATGACTGTAGTGTGTCAAACCAATGCTGCAGCTTTAAACTCACAGGCGCTCAAAATCTACTCACTAAATAAGTGTAAGTTGACAAAATTCACGCACCTTTGAGACTCAAACTCAAACTCAAATGGTTTAATCAAAATAGGTAATAAATTACACTTTTTGATGGGCGGTTGTTGCATTTGTAAGATGATGATATAGTGGTGATAATTTTTACGTGAACTTAAAACAGACCCGTGCTCAGTAGTGGGCCGGTAATGGCTAAATCATGATGATGATGATTGCGTTAATATCACGAAAGTTTCATAACACAGCAGCTAATTTTAATAATGACCCAGTTAAATAATAATCAGGCGATTTTGACGCCACCCGCTCGCGTTGAACGCTCAAAGCGAATGGTAACGGCAAAGCCATGAAGTGAACATTGAACAGTGAACAGCGTGAAAAGTAATAGGATTAAAAGTAAATGCCTTTCATTGCGGGATTACGAGCATTATGGCGGCCGGTGTTACATCGCTATGAACAAATCCATTAAGTACTTTCAAACTAGCGCAATGGTGTTGTCGACACGATTTAAAGTGAGGCGTCATTTTTTTAAGGTTCCGTACCTCAAAAGGAAAAAGGAACTTCGTTGTCTGCCTGTCTGTCAAGAAACCTATAGGGTACTTCCCGTTTACCTAGAATCATGAAATTTGTGAAAAAAATACAACTATTAAATTATTACAACGCCTGTGAATTTATAATAGCATCCACGGCCAATTCATGGATGTTGAAAATTTTATACAGGCGCCATATTTTTTAATTTACAATTAGAAATTTAAACGTAAAATACAAGCATTGAATTAAATTAATTACTATAATCACTATTGTTGGTATAAAAAAGGCAACGTTCTTTTATCTGTCTGAGATATTTTTCCATTCCACCGTTATTAAATTATTAGAAATTCTCAAAGGATATAAAATGCAGAGCACAGGAATGCACAAAGCGCGCGCGCAACCCACGCCGAGGCATTTTTAGTAGGACTTTTATTGTTTTAGTGGCACTCATATCGCCCCTTTGTTAGGCTTTACTTATTACCACCACTCTGGTGGTATGAATAAATTCCCTTAAGCCCAACCCGTTGGTTTATTCTCTGTTAACTTTTTATTGACAACGGTTAAGTACGATGCAACAAAAGTTCAGATTTTAACTTTTTAAATCTAATGCAATTAAATATTTATTTTATGCGGATTTTTTTAAATTCCACCATAATATGCTAGGGACTCAAAATTAGCTATTTAAATCTTAATATATAAACGAAAAAGGTGACTGACTGACTGATATATCAACGCACAGCTCAAACTACTGGACGGATTTGGCTGAAATTTGGCATGCAGATAGCTATTATCACGTAGACATCCGCTAAGAAAGGATTTATGATAATTCAACCCCTAAGGGTGTGAAATGGGGGTTGTAAATTTGTGAAGTCCTGTGAAACCCAGTCTAACCTATGCCTTCCAGCCATAGGAAACAAGCTGTCTCTAGTTTTCCCTATAACACAAAATATTTGTGAAGCTCATATTGTAGGGGTGTCGGCCAGTCCCGGTTTATCTTTCCGCTACATTTGTCCAGCGCTCGCTGACGCGACCAAATGCGGCCTCCATTGAAGACCACCCATATTATCACTAGTTTATGTTACCCTAGTACCTCTGGCTTTATATCTCTACGCCATAGATTGGAACAGTATTCATTTTAAATATTAAATCATACTCCATATACTAATATTATAAATGCGAAAGTGTGTCTAGCCTAGTGGTTAGGACGTCCGCCTTCTAATCGGAGGTCGGGGGTTCGATCCCGGGCACGCACCTCTAACTTTTCGGAGTTATGTGCGTTTGAAGTAATTAAATATCACTTGCTTTAACGGTGAAGGAAAACATCGTGAGGAAACCTGCATGCCTGAGAGTTCTCCATAATGTTCTCAAAGGTGTGTGAAGTCTGCCAATCCGCACATGGCCAGCGTGGTGGCCTATAGCCCTTTCTATTCCATCAATGTGCTTTTTGCCTCAATGAAGGTAATCTTTAGTGCAAAAATGTATTTTCTCGCTGGAAAGATAGGTCAGTAAATCAATAATTTGAAAGTCCATCAAAAGATAAATTGGGTAGAGATATTATTAATTAATTTCGCGCACCCCTCTCGTAAAATTTTCAAATACAAATATAATGACAAATATGGAAATTTTGGACTACAGACCGTTCACTATAACTTGTCCCCTGACGTTGTTTATGGCATCATTGCAAATCACACAATAACAAACCCTAATTTCTAAAAAATAAAGCAAACAAATCAATGGTGCCAACATGACGGCAGGGGACAAGTTATAGTGAACGGTCTGAAGGGTAATTTGAACTTGGAATATTTTTGCTAGAAGTTTGACTACATAATATTATGCCTACGAAATTCATATTTGCTTAACATTTTAACAACTGCTACTTTAAAAAAAAAGATATATTTACCAAATCCATAAAGTATCTTTTATTGAGAAAGAAATTGTTAAAGATCCATAGATATTATCCCAAAAGTAAAAAAGCTACAAAAAGAAAATTCTTGTTCAAAAGAACCAAATAATGAAAGAAAACTTTTAAGCGTCATTCTCAGACAGGGTATCTCAACGATTGCACTAAAAGAAATTATTTCTTCGTTAAAATTAGCAACACCAATAGAAATAGTGAGTTGTCATTAACTTTTGATAATGTGTCTGCAGTCTAGACATTTTACGACTGAGTACAACCAAAGTTAGTTTCTGAACTAAAAATACGCTTGGTGCCGATTCTGTTGTCTTTCTCTAAACTAAATTTAGAGTATCTGCACTTTTTTCACCGTTCACACGGGACTTTTAAAAAGCTTATTTCGAAATCGCGCTAGTAATGAAATAATCTAAATATATAAAAGGAAAAGGTGACTGACTGACTGACTGACTGACTGATCTATCAACGCACAGCTCAAACTACTGGATGGATCGGGCTGAAATTTGGCATGCAGATAGCTATTATGACGTAGGCATCCGCTAAGAAAGGATTTTTGAAAATTCAGCCCGTAAGGGGGTGAAATAGGGGTTTGAAGTTTATGTAGTCCACGCGGACGAAGTCGCAAGCATAAGCTAGTTTTAAGATAATTAGGCAATAATTTTCAAAACAAACCGCGATTTCCGTACTTCATTAAGAACATTTCCTGCGGCAGTTGCTGCTATGATACACGAGAGATCTCGCATTCGCTTAATTAATTTGACAGCCGAGGGCTGTAACAATTAATTAATTTAATTAATTAATTTAATGATAATAAAGATGATAGAGAAAGAAAATTCAGTTCCAGCGACTATAATAGACTGTTATTTCTTTAAGCGGTCCCTCTAATTTTATCATAATAACTTACCTCAATTTGTAATTCGAGAGCTTTGAACTCATAATCTGGTTTTATTTGAGAATGTTTCAATTTGACTATTTTCATATTAAAACAGAAAACAAGAAGAAACGTAAAAGTTCAAGTTCATTATAATAATATTGTATTAATGCACCATCAACAATAATATTAATTAAGATTCATAGATAACTCATATTCGTCACAAATGTCGTACCTACTCTAAGCTCAAATTTAACGGTTAGATAGAGGATAGAAATCCATACATAATTTACATAAAATACGAAAGCGTGTCTGTCTGACTGTCGATCTGTCAATAGGTCGCTTACATTTGTACAGCTCATCCATTTAACCCATTTTGACGAAAATTGGGATCAAATAGCTTGCATCATATGCTAGGATGGACGTAGGCTACTTTTTATCACAGAAAATCTAATAAGCCTTCGGGATTTTTAAAAACCCTAAATACATACGGATGGACTCGTGGGTATTGTGTAAAGGTTGATGAAATAATATGACCACTGTTTAAAAAAACAGAATAGTAGATAATAAGGAAGAAAAGATAGAGGCAACAGCAACAAAAGAAGCAATAAATACCGCTCCATAACCACATGTCCGCGATCGGGAGTTTAATTTAATATTATCACAAAACACACCAACCCGCCGGTTTTAATTAAACAATATTGCTTGCAAGCTAGAAACGTTCCTCTGCCGACGCCAACCGATTGTAATGTACCTATATATGTATGACGTATGTGTTATATCCTTGTTTAGTTTTACTCTATAAAGAAAGTCTGCGGGATGGTCCCACAAAAATTTTGGATCCAACTTTTTAATCCTGATGCTGCAAGGTTACTGCTCGTCTAAGTCATCGGGATTCAGGAACTTTTGGAGGTGAATTGATATTGTCGATACTGCAACTAGCTACTTCATGATTGAACTCCAAGTCGCAACTCCTCAACTCTGAAGATGCAGGGTACAGCAATTTTAAACGATAGGGGTTCAGGAACGTTGATGGCCAATTTTTGGTGACAAGCATTGACTTTTTTGTTTAAATAATCAATTTTAACATTTTTATTTATAGGGATAATATCCTTGATTTTGTTAAAAAAATCAAACATATAATATTAAAACATTATTATAATTTCAAAAGTTAACACTAAGGTAATATCTTCAAGCAAACAAGATACCTCCGTATATAAAGATTTATGATTTGTAACAATAACTACTTACTACTGCAAAAATATATTCACATGTGAAAACCAAAAAGAGTCGTAAACTCTGCGATTGAGTAATGAGTAACTTTTTGTCTAGCGCAAAGATCATGCAATGGCAACACTGGACACAGCAATCATAATTTTTATATTATTGACTGGCAATTGGCATGATCAAATAGCATGCAATTTTCAATCCCACCACAAACTTTATTTGAGGAGAAAGGAATATAAGTGATAAAAAAAGTAAATAGTAAAATGCGCCTTTAATAAACGAATAGCAAAAAGTACGTTCCGTGGACCGTCATAATTGATAAGGCGCACACAATTTTTAAAACTTAATAATACAGCAGGTCATAGAATAAGGCAGGTAAAGCCGTAAAAAAAGAAATCACAATTCAAAGAAAACATTATTGACAGCCATAGGTGATCAGGCGCTTTTAGTTTGTAACATTTATGTGGATAACCAGGTTATATGGTCAATATTGCTTATGTAGGTATGCCTTATTCTATGTGGCTATTTGTGTGCCTTAAATAAAAAAATAGCAATCTAGAAAGAATATCATCGACTGCTATTTTTAATAAGGCGCTTAAATTTATTATCACATTTTAGATAGATAAATGTAATGTGGTTCAATGTAACTTCATCATCATCATCAACCGATAGACGACCACTGCTGGACATAGGTCTATTGTAAGGACTTCCACATGCCACGGTTTTGCACCGCCTGAATCCAGCGGCTCCCTGCGACTCGTCTGATGTCGTCCGTCCACCTAGTGGAGGGTCTTCCAACACTGCGTCTTCGCTATTCCAGTGCCTTGGGACCCTAATGTCTATCGGTTTTACGGACTATGTGCCCTGCCCATTGCCACTTCAGCTTCGCAATGAGATAGATAAATGTAATGTGGTTCAATGTAACTTACTACGTGTGAATAGCAACAAAATATATGCTCGTACAATAAATGGCAACACATTACGGTACGAATGCGAATTTATTCGAGGCGAACTGCGACTTGCGAGTCGGAGGTTCGAGTCAACTTTACGACAATTGTTATTGCGCTGGATGGGAAGTGAATATTATTGAATTATAAAGTTTCCGCGCCCGCAATTGCCACGTTTCCCCGGCTTTACACTTTATGTACTTACCTAGGAATAATAAAACTTTCGCACCCTTTCAGAGTGTCTTTCATAGACTTCTTTAATGTATAAATCTTATGTATTAAGTACCTACCTGCAGTACTTGGTAGGAAATATTGTTCATCGACCTTTACACGCCTTTGAGAACATTTTGGAGAACTCTCAGGCATGCAGGTTTCCTCACGATGTTTTCCTTCACCGTTAAAGCAAGTGATGTTTAATTAATTAAAACGCACAAAACAACAAAAGTTAGAGGTGCGTGCCCGGGATCGAACCCCCAATTTCCGATTAGAAGGCGGACGTCCTAACCACTAGGCTATCACAGCTTTTTTGATGATGAATCATCATCATCATCATCTGATCAGTCCGCCACTGGATTCAAGCAACATACGCAAGACCGTGGCGTGGAAGTCACTACCAGAGACCTATGTCCAGCAGAATATCCATCAGTGATGATAACGATGAAGATGATTTATTACTTTACTGGTTAAAAATCACAAGAAAATTTGAATAACATTATTAATACCTGTACAAAAGACAACAAAGAGAGAGTATCTATACTTTCTTGAAATACTTTTGGAGTGGGAATACGTTCGTATTATGTACGAGAAGATTTCATATTTAATTAATTTGACAAGAGGATGCCGTAACGAATTAATTAATTTAATGAATTTAAATTTGCCGGTGACGGGAAATGACGTTAACCCTCATTTTAACGACGGATTAACTTGGACTTTATGGTAAGCAAGGGGTCTTTGCGACCAACGTAATCTAATTATTCTGACATTAAAACTTTAGCAGTGGGAAATTGATAGGACTAAAAATCAAAACTATTTTATTTTAGCGTTTAAACTATCGTTAATGATTTCTATTATATATAATATATTTCTACGGCTATACTCACGTATCCAGTCGACGCTAGCCCGACTAGTTTCGAACCCATCCGGGGTCCTTTATCAAGGGGGTTAGCTCGCGCACGCTTCGCGTTTTAGACTGCGCCGTATAGCGTGCTTGAGTATAGCCGTAGAAATATACTATATAAAATTGTTTCTACAGATAAAATTGTGAAAAAATATCACTTTTTAACTTGTTATTTGAATATTACTTTCATCTACTAACTGTTTAAATAAATGCCTTTTTCTTATAACTTACTGCTGAAACATGAAAGTGATTAGAATAAGTATTATTTTAATTTTGTAAAAAGCAACTTCCGATAATTATGTTTACTGGTTAATTGACGTATAAAAGGCATTCCGAACCCAAATGATAGATTCACAATACAATATGATCGAAAGAAGTCAATATTATTCACTATACTTTTTTTCATTATACCTACCTACTTACTTTATTTATTTATAACCTACAAACACACTCAAGTAAAATATGGGATGATTTCAGTGAGTTGCATATTCCTCTACTCGTACCATTTAAAAGATGAACCCCACAGTGTGAATAATTTAAAACAATTTATTGGCCCCATATGTATTAGCAATGTAAATAAATAATCAAAGACAAAAGGCAAAAACTCACATTTGACGTATTATTTATTATCCGGCTAACCACGTCAATTAATAACGCGCTGTCACGCGTGCATGACAAAATAATAGCCTATAAACTGAGCCATCCTTGCCATATTCCGCTTTATATGTTACAAATTTAAATAGGGCCATTATTTTGAAAATGGTTTAGTGTGTAAATGTTAGTAGTTCATATTTGGTGATAATAATTTGTGGGCTCGCTGCATTAGTAGATTAAAAGATAGTATTTATGATTTACATTAATGTTGTAAATTGCGATAGGAATTTTGCCATTTATAATTAGTTATATTATATTATTCGTTGTTTTTATGTTTTTCAGTTAACAAAAAGTAGGTATACTTATTCACAAAAATCTTTAAATAACGTCATAAAACCACAAACAAATATATTCTTAATATGATTGGATCTGCAAATTGTACAATAATTAATTACAGCATTTATAAGTACGACCTTGGAGGAATAAAATATGAGCACAACATAATGTTATAGACCATCTAGAAAGGCATTGTTGATTTAGTTAGATTAATTTATTGTTCATTTTATTTTTCAGAAAGAGCCACTGAATGTAAAGATTTTTTTTCATATATGAATTTAATACCAAAGATAACAATAAAAAATCGGTATTTTAGACTTTTAACTAGTAGTAGCGGGTTAGGTGATAAATATGCAAAGTTTGGGATCATTTCTAGACAAATCCATATCTATAAGGAGAAATGAAGGGTAGGAAACTCGGGCAGGTGCGTTTAATATGAATTTTAGTCTCAATATTACCTCTTTGTTACCCCTGTTTGCATAATAACTATCAAATGCAAAAGATTTTCTCTATAACTAACTAAGTAAAACTAAATAAAATTGATACTATTTTTGGCTATTATTGTTCTTGATGACATTTTTTTAATATCTTTACTTATTTTTACAGGGCTTTATACAATATGTATATTACAACCCTATCGTACCTTATAACATACATAGATTAACTTAATTTAACAATTATGAATAAAATAAAAAATTCTCTTGCAGATATTTAAATTCTTATCTTTGTTTAAAAGCATTATCATAGATATATAGTTATATTATGGGCTTAAAGATTTGTATGAAAATATGATTTGTATGTTTAATCATAGACAAATAGGGCTACATTAGGTATACCTGCGTCAAATGTACTAACATTTGACGCCTGCCAGTGAAGTCGAAGCCCCCAACCACGGGCTCCTATGTCTATCTGTTTTTCGAAATTCGAATTTTGGGAATTCGAATAAAAATTAAACTTCGTTTGTATGGAACGCGCTTCAAATATTCGAGCCTTCAAATGTTCCTATTTACTTAATGTTTCAAAATATGCACTATGTTTTCTATGGTTATTTTTTCTTATATTTAACACATTATATAAACGTATGCCTTAATATACTAATTGTAATTTTTACTAAAGTTTCGTCGTGACGATATATTTGTTAATCCTAAATTAAAGCTAATTGGTATTCACTGCATCTGTAATGTACCTATATTGTATGTATAAGAGTCAACGTTATTAAATATGCAATGTAAGTGTATTTCTGAGTACAAAATCCCTGCAGAATTATGTGTTTTCTCTGTTTATACATAGTGCACAGCGCACCGGAAATTAAAAATATATCGTTAGGGCGGAAAACTTGCAGGATTTCCAGGATGCTTAGATGTAATTACAGAAAAATATACGCCAGGTTGTTGGAGTATATTGTTTGCTTAGTACTATTCTTTTTAGTTCTATTATGTTCATGATATTATTGCAATTTAGGTTTAAAGAAATTTATTCTCATAAAAGACTTCAGCGACTTACATGAGAACTTAATATAAAATAATGAAATTATTACAAAACTATTAACATTAGGCACATTTAATTAAATAGTCATTCGGCGCATTCGTTGAATTTCAATTATTATTTAACCAGGGTTAACTTATTTTTTAAGGCTTATTTCGTGGTTTAAAGAAAAAATATAATGTAATTAAATACCGAGTACGTTCTACTATTTTTTTTTGCCTGATAGCTCATGCAGTTCCTGCGAAGAAAATAAGATGGTAGGAACTGATAGATTGCAGACAGTCAATGTCAATCTAGGACCTACACAGCCCCAACAGCAGAAAGAAGAAGAATATTCCTAATCAACAGAGTGCATCAAAAGCAGGTGACTTGACGTAATAAGTGGGAACTAGAGTCAGTTGAGAACTCCACAATCCGCCAGACAAGTTATCCATATTAGCGCACGGCGATATGTAAATCAGACGACTTAACTGAGTTATGGCGAGCCAGGATTTGCGGCTGGTTTAATTATTTCTCGAGGCGAAGCTGCACGCTCCTTGCATAAAATATTTTAATTTAATCCTCGTGAATGTATTAAGACTCGCCTCTTTGCGAGCTAACTGATTATTTCGTCTATTTTTTGCGCTTCTGCCTTTTTAATGCAGATCGCCTATCAGAATTTAAAATTTGCCGTGCGCAAAGAGCGGAGCATTTCAGAAAAAAAAAATACAAAATTAGTTGAATTATCTAAGTACAATAGCATTCTTTTATTTTCATTCAAGCTGGATGTGATGCTCGAAAAATTGTCCATGAATATCTTTTTTAAACACTTTAAAAAACACTCTGGATTTTCTCAAAATCTTTTCTAAGTATGAATCTACGTTAAAGAGAGATCCTAGATGCAATTTTTAGACCTAGAGGTTGAACTGTGTGTGTGTGTGTGTGCGATGTGTGCTGAAGGGGTATCAGTCAGTGTATCTCATTTTATAAAAGGAATAAAATCATTTTTACTCCTCATGATTTTTAAGTTACATCCTAGCGTACAGCTACCTATTTGCCTCATACCTGTAAAATATAGTTGAAAACTGAATTTTGATAGAGAACGCTTCAACGAGAAAGTAGGGCCAATTGGGTTGAGGATGAAAGAATTGAAAAATAGTAAGTATGGCACGTGCGGTGTAGAAACATGTGCGATCGGTTCCATCCTCGACCTTTGTCCGACTTTTTATGCCACTTTGAATCTTTGAAATTGGGTTTCCAATTAAATTTTGTCTTAAAGCTTTTAATCAATTTAACGTTTCACAAGTGGAAATTCTCCGTTACAAATCAGCGAGCTATTTTGTTTGTCTTCTTTTATCTCGTGCTACCATAGTTACAAAGGGGAAATACGAATAAGTAAGTACTATTTTTTGTATTTATTTGAAAAAAGTGTGTTACATCATACATATTACCTATTCCATTTTATCCTTTCCGAGTAGATTTTAGGATAGTCTCTAGAATATGTACTTTGTATTCAATAAGTGAGTACCTATAGTTCGCGACAGGTCAACATGGCAATCACAGTATGAGACGGGGGATGCCCTGCACACCCGCACGTCACGCGCACTATCCCGCACTGGGTTGGTACGGGGCTGTGTGGGTGTTCGGGGCGTCCCCATCCCGATTGCCGTGTCAACCTGTCGTAAACTATAAGGTGGGTACATATTTGTGTTTAGTTTGAAAATAGGATAAATGTAACGTAATTCTCGTCGAAAGATAACAGATCGCGCGGCGAGAGTTTGGCTTTGACCTTCGGGTGGAGGGGATTACTGCGCATGGGTACTGTCACGCACACAATACTTTTCCTTTTTTATGTACCAGGTTGGATATTTGAGTGGGTCAAAATCATGTACAGTGGTAATAATGCTAGAAAATAATACGAAATAGATAAACTTCTTCATTTATTAAAACTATTGATAGTTATTTTACTTATATAAAATGTTTATTTCCTTTTAAAGTTTACAGAGACAGCGATGAAAATTCTAAATAATTGTTTTTTAATAAAATTATTTATTCCAAGATACATGTAAAATTGGTACATACAAACAAAAGAAAACTTAAAATAATTATTAAATACAAAAGTTAACATTAAAAAAAAGTCTTAGCAGCAGTGCTATTCAGATTCTTATATAATAAACAATTAACGAAAATAGCAATTCACTTGTGAACGTGATTGTACAAACAGAGGCAGGGAACGACTGGAGCAGTGGAGCGCCAATCAGAGCACCGCGTGCGCCTACACACCCGCCCCGCACCCCACTAATTGCCCGTTGATACCCAATTTCTGATTTCTGCGCAATAACGGTCAAAGCCAAACTCTCGCCGCGTAACAAAATATGCAATTTTTTTACTGTCTGCTTGTTTTTGCTAGGTTATATCCACCTTATTAGATTTACCATTTACTTTAAACACCTTATTTATCTAAATCTAATCACTAGTTTATGAGTACATACAAACAAACACACAAACATAGCTGCTAGAATCATAGCTCTTTCGTATCACGTAGTAATAAAAATAGAAATTTATTTTGGGGTAAAAAAAGAAATGAAAAGTGCTACGTTGAAAGAGTAGACAAACTGCTTTTGAAGTTGCCTTTGTGACTAAATAATTCAAAGTCGAAAGCTAATTCAAATGTTTGCGCTACAAATACCGACGGCTTAGAAATGCATTCGAATGTAGAGACGGACGGTAAATAATATATTGTATGTTGTTATTATTTTAGCGCCTGCAATAAATAAATAGCAACGGTGAACATTTTGCTCACAATATTTATACAGGCCCTTAACCAATTACCTATATAAGCAAACTTATTTTAATTACTTATATTATATTATTAGATGTTAATGAACTTTGAGATTTATTTATGTAGTGTATTTTTCAGAATTTTCATTTTACCGTTCCCGTTATATTTTCATGACTAGGTACTTATGATCGTCTCTAGATGATAAGCTATGATCTCTTATTCCGATTTTAATTCGTATTTCTCATTGTTGAGAGTTATGACGCCTTTCCTTTAATTACTTAATGATAGAGATTTTTGGGATGTTATCGTGGTGGGATTTTGGAGTCTTCCACGAATTCACATCAATCCAATTTTTTTCCAAAATTATATCAAAAGCAAAACGAAAAATGTCAATCTATTTAACTTCGTACGCGTGGATTTAGGTTTTTAAAAACCCCATGGGAACTCTTTGATTTCACGGGATAAAAAGTAGCTTATGTCATTCTCCGGGTCTTTGACTATACCCATGCAAAAAATTACGTCAATCCGTTGCTCCGTTGCGAAGTGATTGAAGGACCAAACCAACAAACCAACAAACCAATAAACCAACAAACAAACACACTTTCGCATTTATAATAAGGGTACTGATGTTCATCAAACTCGTACCTAACTTAATATTATATGGATTACAATTCCCAAAGTACAACTTCAACTATGGAGGTAGTTATTCCTCATTCCAGCTTGCACAAAGTGGATTGGTCGCAAGGACCTCGGACCACATTATTCTAATATCAATTGGCAACCATCTTTTATATTATACGGCGTACCTATATTAAGGTTTCGGCTCTATCAATTGAGAGAAGATAAAAATATTCATTGTTACAATTTTACTATTAAGAATAAAATCTATCTCTAATCTATAAAACATACAGAAAAATTTATCACTACTATTTTACTATTTATTTTACAAGTAAGCATTAACATTCCGTAAGTTACTGTACAAACATATTTTATGGAATTTTTACTCTAATTACTATCCCCTTTGTAACTCTGGTATTTGTACAGAATTTGCATACAGTTTTTTTTACTTTTAAATGATTTAACATAGTAGTGCATGATAGAAATCTTTTGAATATTTTTAAATTCGGATTCGACTGGCTAAAAATGTTAATTGTTATTATTTATTACTAGCTGATGCCCGCGACTTTGTACGCGTGGAATTAGGTTTTTAAAAATCCCGTGGGAACTCTTTAATTTTCCGGGATAAAAAGTAGCCTATGTCACTCTCCAGGTCTTTATCTATACCCATGCAAAAAAATCACGTCAATCCGTTGCACCGTTGCGACGCGATTGAAAGACAAACCAACAAACCAATAAACCAGCAAACCAACAAACAAATACACTTTAGCATTTATAATAAGGGTACTGATAGCAAAAATGTTATAAATAAGTCAAGGCTTGCCTCAGACAGTTTGAAGCCAACATCAGTATGTTGACGTATCATGAAGTGAAAGGATTATAACAATTCATCGGTATTTTTTTCTGAAATCTAGCCTATCATACAATACTATTGACAAAATGTACAATAATATTATAATCATCATGAATTGTTTAATCATTGGGTAAACAAAACATTTTTTGTAATTTTCATCAACTTAACCATACATTGTAAATTACAAGTAAACAACTAGGTATGTACTTAATTTTAAAGCTAACCATGCAACTACATCTTATATTAAGTGGTAGTACCGCGTCCTATAAAGACCGGACGCGGGCAGCTCATAGTACGAATACGATAATAAATTCAGTATTACCTGAAACCATTCTCTTTGGAATTGAAAAGCCATTATTTTATGAGATAACACATGGGGACTAGATCGTAGGATCTTTTCGGATAACGTGGGTATAATTCCGTGCAAAATTAATGCGCACTCTCTATTTTAGTCGGCTTTAGTACCTTTTTGGCTGTGTAATACTTTGATGGTGGATAAAATGTATTTGGAATTTTGCGAATCTCAACTAAGCATTCGACATACACTTTATACATACCTAAAGTATGCTTTACATATCTTTTTCTATTTAACCTTAACTATTTAAACAATTGCACCCTTAACTTGTAAAATACCGTTTCACAAGTTGAGTTCAAATCTGAGTACTACATAAAAATGTAATCATATAGAAGTGTAAAAGGCTGATCTTCTGTTTGTCTAAACTATAATTGTACCTGAACAAAGATAGTATAGGTACGTTTTACTTTTGACGTATATGTCATCATCATGATCATTATGTATAAAATAAATATTAATAATTATTACCTATTTCTCATTAGAAATTTAAATTTTACAGGCTATAAGCTTTGAAAGCTCTCGCTGAGTTTACATTTTTCTTTTATAAATTTTCTTTGATAATAGTAGTTTTCAATTTCAGTTTATCGTGATTATCGTTCATTGTCATTCATCATCATCATCATGATCAACCCTTCGCCGCCTACCACACTGGCCATGTGCGGATTGGTAGACTTCACACACCTTTGAGAACATTATGAAAAACTCTCAGGCATGCAGGTTTCCTCATGATGTTTTCCTTCACCGTTAAAGCAAGTGATATTTAATATTCATTGTCATTCGTGTAATTAATATAATTATTGTAAATGCTAGGTAACTATTGCACACCATTATAATGGTAAATGCACTGTGACCCGTGTATAAGCAATAATAAATTATGATTATGATTATGAAACTCGCACGCTGGTCTCTAACAATTTCCGCTTAACTTATTTGCATTAATATTCACTTACGAATATTAAGTATATATACCAACTGCCATGTCTGTGATTATGATTATGTCGTGAGCCATTTCCTTCACATAAACACGCGCACTCGTACCGAAACATTAATAGGTCTCCTTCACCCGAATATAAAATCAAGTATGAGCGACATCCATCGTAGGCAAAGAGCAAGTCATTGATAAGTTTTACAGTTTTGTCCTCCTACACTATAAACATCTAAATATATAAAAGGAAAAGGTGACTGACTGACTGACTGACTGATCTATCAACGCACAGCTCAAACTACTGGACGGATCGGGCTGAAATTTGGCATGCAGGTAGCTATTATGACGTAGATATCCAATGAGAAAGGATTTTTGTAAATTCAACCCGCAAGGCATCATGCTGAGGCAGTAGCCTTTTCAGCTCAAACAAGACATCATTTTTGTACTGTATTTTTGTACATACGGTCGAGCTCGTAGTTTTAAGTTTACCTAGTTTTAATTTTTTAATTTGTAACACCTGGTTTATATGTTTTGCTTTTTTTGTTTTTTTTTTGTTTTGTGAGCTGAATAAATTTTTATTTATTTATTTAAGGGGATGAAATAGGGGTTTTATATTTGTGTAATCCACGCGGACGAAGTCGCGAGCATAAGCTAGTTTCTTTATAAGAACCTTCCTACCAACTAGAAACGCTTACTTATTTTTTATTTTTTAAAGTGACAACTTTTAATCCTACATTCATTAAATTTTATGTATTGCTATTATATTTGAACAGGCAATTTGTAAAAAAAAAAGTAGTTTTAGAACAGACAGTGGTAAATAACTGGTTTATTTTTAGAAAGATTGAACTCGTAAAAAATCATATAAGTGTATCTACCTATGTAAAAACACGTCGAACATTTTACAAAATGAATATTTTTGCAGTGTTTTCAAGGCTGAATTTTTTTTTCAAAAATAATATTAAGTTTAAAAAGTTTTGAAAAATTTGGTTTAGCAGAAGGGCCGTGAAAAGGCATTAGACAGATAGACACCGTTTTAATTTTTTCATAAAAATGGCGAACTAACGAGCAGGCGGGTCACCTAATAATAAGTGAGTACCGCCGCTCGTGAACATTTGCAGCACCAGAGAAACTGCCACCATATTACTCAAATTTTTAACCTATTTTACCCCCTAGGGGTTGAATTTTCAAAAACCCTTTCTTGCCAAATTTCAGCCCAATTTGTCCAGTTATTTGAGCTGTGCGTTGATAGATCGGTCAGTCAGTCACCTTTTAGTTTTATATATTTAGACTACAATTTGGATGTTTGGTACTAATCACAGGCCAGTTCTTAGACTACCACGGCTTATCTCATTAAGCGATTAAGTCTACAGGCGAGCCCGCTTCGGAATAATAAAGCTCGAGATAAGTTTTATTGCGCCCCACCCCTCGAATATCGCGATAGCTGGAGATACACGATCGCTCCGCTGTATACCGTCTTCCAAATTAACTGCAGATTAACTAACACAAGGATCTGAAACCACAATGTTTTTTTTTTTTTTTTTTACTCAGTTACAAGTTAGCCCTTGACTGCAATCTCACCTGGTGGTAAGTGATGATGCAGTCTAAGATGATAGCGGGCTAACCTGGAAGGGGTATGGCAGTTTTTATTAAACCCATACCCCTTTGGTTTCTACACGGCATCGTACCGGAAAGCTAAATCGCTTGGCGGCACGACTTTGCCAGTAGGGTGGTAACTAGCCACGGCCGAAGCCTCCCACCAGACAAAAATGTACTTAAATAAAAAAGTATCATGATAGAATCAGTACCCTTAATATAAATGTGAAAGTGTTTGTTTGTTGGTTTGTTCATTTGTCCTTCAATCACGTCACAACGGTGCAACGGATTGACGTGATTTATTGCATGGTTATAGATAAAGAAAGTAGCTTATGTCACTCTCCAGGTGTTTATCTTTACCCATGCACAAAATCACGTCAATCCGTTGCACTGTTGCGACGTGATTGAAGGACAAACCAACAAACCAACAAACCAACACACTTTCACATTTATAATAAGGGTAGTGATTAAAAATTGACAATCAAAAAGTGTACATATCACTACCAGTATCAAAATACGAAAGTGTGTTTATTTGCTTAGTCCTTCAATCACAACGCAACAGAACAACGAATCAGTATGATTTTTTTCATTCCTACCGCCAGTTTCATCATCATCAAGTACCACCCATGACCCAGGTGAGATTGCAATCAAGGGCTAACTTGTATCTGAATTAAGAAAAAACCTAGGTAATGACATAGTAGAAAGTAGGACATGACATAGTTTATCTTGGAAAATCAAATAGTACTCATGGGATTTTTTTTAATTAAATTGTCGTACCGCGCGAGGGCCTTCCACCGCTAGACCATTATTCACTTATTGCCAAATGGTCAAATGCCTAAATTCCCCAGAGATCGACGTATAGTTTAAAAACTCTATCAAAAAGTTATATATCATAATAGGTATAGTTGGTTTATACATGCAAGAAAATAACATTGTTCCTAAACTAACTTAATATAGAATTCTATTAAATCTATTCCTCTATATCCCTTATTAAATCTCTATGCATGTTACCAGTTTGCCATTATCAAATTATACGCATGTGAGATGATTACACACAGAAAGTATCCAACTAATTAACAATGTGCCATTCGCTGAATTTATTATAACCGAACTTGTCGACGTGACGTGCCGCTCCACGTAATGAGAGGCTGAGGTGGAGTTTCCTGGTTACATCTTACATGTAGCCCAAGAGCTATTTGATAAAACAAGATTATAAGTCCCACAAATTGCTATTACGCTGTAACCATGTCTCATTAAAATCGAAATGACGTCATTTTGACGTCAGCTGAAATAAAAATATACTATCAGCTCGAAACTTCAATCTAGTTCTGACGTCACTAAAATGGCAGCCACGCGCATTAGCAATTTGTGGGACTCATCAAGTTAAACAGCACCAAGACCCAACTACCATGAAGTATGAACTCCTAAAATCACAATACAGGTGGGGAGCAAGAACTGCCGATAGATGACGCTAGTAGTAAATATAGTGTTAGTAAAAGTGTGACTTGTGTTTACGAGTGACTTTAAATTAAAGTTTTAAGTGAAAAAATAATTAATTTACGTTATAGTATTACTAAGTGAGCTTTGAAAAATACTATAATGAGCAAAGTACTATGAGCTCACATTTTTTTTAAAATTTTCTAATGAAATAACTAGTTTACTAACCATATTCGCAATTTTTCAAAATCGCGAATTTGAAGTGGTAGAGAGGGAAGAGACCACTATGCGACAGAGGCCGGATTTTATATGCCTCGACGGTCATTGGCGTTATAAAAAATAAAATCTCTGCTATTAATATTTAACTAACTAGGTATAAGAATTGTAATTACAGCGTATTAAGTAAATTAAAAGAACTATTACTATTTAGAAGTTTCAGATTACGAATGTTGAGTTAGCATGTAAGTGAGTATGCATGACAGTCTTAAGTTTATATAAGTTGTCATAATATATTAATTATTTCATTGTATACCGTTGGCTTCCTATTAAATAAAAATAAAAATATATAGTTTTTCCTTACCAACCGCTGGCGCTGGCAGAATAAAGCCCTGTTTATTACACGAGTATTAAAACTCTCACTATTATTATCTTTATAAAGCACCTCAATCCACAGTCTGTTTTTTTCCACACATCCTCTCACATTTCCGTAATCTCTTTATTGTGTGTGCCCAAACACAACTACAATAAAAGATTATTTTCATTACAATTTCAAAGGACACCAAATCCTTCCGACGCTTCTGAAACTACATGATAATAACGCCAAGTAGGTGACGTTGGTTACTGTTCGCATTATACACTAACGTTATCTCTTTTTTAAAGTTTTTTTTTTTTTTTTTTTTTTTTAACACCATTATTTTTTTTTTAATACAATAAAACTTAAAGCTAGCCTTATCTAATTACTATATAAATCATGACCGCGTGGAATGGTGCCAAGAATACTGGCTGCATTTCCGCGCTGGACAGCCAGGCTGATCCGCTGCGCAAAAAATGAGCCAGCCCTTCTGTCACCAGTTGAGGCTATTAATCGCGGTGAAATGTCTCGTAAAATTTTTTTAGCATTAAGACTCCATGGCCCCAGGGTCTCCACGGCAAACGGCACAAAAATGTAACTCTCTATAAGAGAGGCATACTTGCGCCGCTTGCCGTTTTCAGCTGTTTCTGCTGCGGCTCCCGGTCTTGATGCTGTCTTCCTGATATGACACGGGGCCAATGTGTCAACGCAAGTTGCGTCCCACATTAGCGCCCGTCCCCGTTCCCAGGGAACCAGCGTCAATCCATCAGGTCTCTTGCCATCATCCCGACTAATCCCTGCCGGCTCAATGAGCGCAGGAATATTTATGGTGGCAAGAGCTCTTTTAATTGTATCGTTAAGAGAGCCATGCCTAAACAGCCTACCGGAGCTCCTTTGGCAAGAGAGTCCGTGGATTCCAAATTTATCAACCTCTTTTCCACACGGACATCTGTGCTGATGGCACAGTGGTGTTCCCAATCTGAGACCTAGAGCCACACGAAAACTTTCGTTATCTAAAAGTGTGCCGAGATTTTTTGATGGCAAGGCATGCAGCCAATACCCAGATTCCTTTTCGGATAATGCTAGAAGCCTGGCACGATCTCTGTCACTTGTAAGATTTTGAACCAAATTCGTATGTGTCAGTTGAACCAATGGCAAATCCCAAAGTTTTTGTGTAGTACGTTCCTTCGGGATGTCGACATTGGGACATCTGACCTTCCAACTCTCTAGGGCCTCTGTGGCATAGGTCAATGAAGTTCAACGTTTTTTTAAAGTTGAATGTTAATTCAAAGATAAAAGTGACTGAAGGAATTTCTCTAGTTTATTGTCTTGAAATAGGGTCTCGGACTGTAGTACCACACTACCGCTATACAAAAAATATCTATTTACACCAAAGGATCACTTAATAATAACAAACACTAAGTGAGACCATAGTCAACTTATAACGTCATGTTCATAATAAAAAAAACTGAACAAGTGTGAGTCAAACTCGCACATAAAGCGTTCCGTACCATTGCACAAAATATAACACTTTTATGTGCAAGACTGCAAGTTAATGATGGATAGCGTGATTTATTTAAGTAACTAATTATTTAATCATGAACACATTCATTGAGTTACTTGTGCTATATATAAGACCTACCTATACCTGACAAATTTCATGATTTTGAGGTCAACTTGAAGTATCCTATAGGTTTTGATTCCCTTTTCTTAACAGACAGACAGAGAAACGAAGTGATTCTATAAGGGATAATTTTTTCCTTTTGAGGAACCCTAAAAATTATATAAATTGTATTTTTACACAATGGTTTGTCCTGTTTAAAATCCTTTACACGTCTCAACGATAAAACGTAGCACAGTGAGAACAAACTTGTATCAAATTCGTGATGGAGTCAGCTCAACGTCTTTAGAGCTATAAAAACATGAGCTCACGTGTGTCATAAACGCTACGTTGTCTCAAAGAATTCAATTTCTCCACTTACCTACTGTAGAGATAAGCTGAGCTACGTATTTATGTATACAGGGTGTAACCAGAACGCTAGCAAAACCTTAGCGTTATTGTTAAACTACCTAAACACAATCCAATACCAATAACCATTTGCCTCATTTTGTAGTTTTAGTGATTTAGTATTTTTCAAACTCTCAATGTATAGCGTGCAAAACTCGGGTCATTGCCCCATCTCCGACGCACATTGACTCCGAGTAGCCTACTTACGAAACATTTGTTGACCTCTAGCGACAATCAGATGTTTTATTTGCAATATATCGTAAACTTTTACAAAATATAGAATTTTTAGAATACTTTTTCACGTTTTTTTAGTGGTATCATATCAGTAATCCTACTATCACCCGTCTTCGTTTTTGCAAGCGTTCTAGTTACACCCTGTACATATTCTGTTGCTTTATTTTTAGAATAAAAAGTGTACTTGTTTTTCAATTACGCAGATATAATATATTATAATATGCAAAAGAATTAATGCCTGTGAAAATTTTGCGGCACTCATGTGAGATTTCGTTATTGCTATTTAGAAATAAAAGGCGTTCGAACAATTTGAAATGTCCAGGAACCCTTACCCATACCAACATTATAATATGTACCTATATTAATTCCTTACAAAATTTAGATTTCTTTTAGGAAATACGAGATAGTAGTTGTGATTGAACATGGAATAATATTGTTAACTATTATGCCTCTTCTTAATTAGATTAAAATATCATCCACCGAAGATTTACGCATAGTAAGCCGCAAAAGTGCAAACAATGAAAAAATAATTCATGATAAAAATTGTGTGAACCGTTTGTATACCAGTTATACACGAAAAATATGAAATTGCGGAAGTGCAGAACAAAAGCATACATCCTACTCTTTTATTTAGTGCATCATGCATGAATAGTTTTAATACATGCAACATTGAACTGGATATTTTATTTTGAACAAGATCGCAAAATGAATAAAATTTCTTTTCACTATTTTATTTTTAATTAACTTGTTAAACTGAAATATATAATGCTCAAAAAAGTATGGTAATATAATTAGTAGGTTAAAAAGGGCCTACTTTTAGTAAACCAGTGAAGCCATGAAGCCTTAGTTAGTAGCCCTAGTTCGTAGCCTAAAGTTTAATAAATTATTAACGTTTAAAGGTGTCTAGCGGAGGCTCCCACGGCACTAAGTGGCTGGCAATGTATGACATGATTTTTATACTACTCCAAAACAAAATATGAAAAAACTAGCTGATACCCGCGACTTCGTTCGCTTGGATTTAGCTTTTTTAAAGTCCTGTTTTTAAAAAAAGCCTATGCCACTCTCCAGGTTTTTATTTATACCCATGCAAAAAATCACGTCAATCTGTTGCACTGTTGCGACGTGATTGAAGGACAAACCAACAAACCAACAAACCAACAAACTAACAAACCAACAAATACACACACTTTCGCATTTATAATAAGGGTACTGATAATAGGGGTACTGATGATGGTAGAGTCTTGATAAATCATAAGTGACACTGGGCTAAATGAAATAAATGAATTAATTTCACTCATAGATTCAGCTATCATCATCATCAGCAGCAACAGATATAGGTCTCTGGACTTCCAAAGGTCTTGCAGTGCCTAAAAGTGGCTCCCTGTGACTCGCATGATGTCGTCCGTTCACCTAGTGAGGGGATCTTCCAATTCTGTGCTTTTCCGAGTGAAGTCGCCATTCCAGCATCTTACGCCCCAACGTCTATCGGTTTTTCGAACTATGTACCCTGCCTACATCCACTTCAGCTTCACCATCCGCTGAGCTATATCGATTACTCTGGTTCTCTTACGGATCTCCTCATTTCTGATTTGATCACGTAGAGTAACTCCAAACATAAGACTCAGCTATATAATTCAGCTATGTAAGTACGTCAAATTTAATATTATAATATGAGAGTGGTATATTATCTTTGTACGCTCACAGCTCGTCGCGGAAGGCAACGCTCACTGCACTCATTGTTTCGGTGCTCATATTTTTGCCGCGCATTGTTAGTTTTTCCTTATTATGCCCCGCCTGCCACGTATACGACCAATAAATTAATTCACATACAACCGCCTGTATTCAGCATTTTTGGCCAAAAATGTTGCCGTTATTATTTTGTAAAACTAGGCAATATTTACGCCGAAAGCATGCTAATAAATAGTTAAATACCCAACAACGCAAATACACAAAAAAGTTATGATTTTAACAGGGATCTATTGTTGTGTACTGAGTTTCTTGAATAAGAAATAGGATTATTAATTATTTGTTTTACTTACATCGAAATGGAACGGCAGTGCCACTTACACTAACTAGATGATTAAAAGACACAAAATACAAAACGATAAAATATTAAATAATTTTGAACGTACGCTGAGAACATTGAATGACCTGTTCGGTGTTCACGCAATGCTACTTCAGTAACTCCCGAATCAAAGTTATACACCCGTCATTGAACGGATACCATTGAGCATTTTTGTCCAAAAGCTCGCTGAACGATGCCAATGAACGCGGTATAGATGCCATAGCTCTAGCGACAGTGCGATGATGTGGGACCACGAAAAGTTTATTCTTTCGTGGACACGAATTTTGGCTTCACGCTGCTTCTCGCCTACCAATCTTTAGCTACTAATTGTGTAATCTATAACGAGTAAAGAGCAAGCCATTTTTGATTTTCCAAGTCCAAGTAAGTTATACGCAATAGCGCCATAAACAAAACGATCACTGCGGGCGCGCCAGATAAAGCGCTCGGCGGAATAAAACGTTTATTTACGACACGCCATTTGTTTGCGAAATGGCGGAGCGCTTCAAAACAAATCTGTTCCTCTGCTCTTATTTAATTTTTCGTCTTGGAGAGTCTAGGGGGTACTTAATATCACTTTTGGTTTGAGAGCGAAACCACTACTAGTCACTGCTAATATTACAAATGCAAAAGTGTGTTTGTTTGTTGGTTCCAGGTATTTGAACATCCTGTTTAAACTTTTCAAAATTCTTTCACAGTGATGGAGAAACCTACATGCAAAATATTAAAAAATTTAGATTGATCAAGGAATGGTTGAGAAAAATAATGAGTTAACACTCTTCGTCCAAGGTTCTCTCTATGTGTGTCGTTTACTTCATTGCTGAGGGTTGTAATCCCATCCCATTTATTACATACGTATATTATGAGTATTTACTTTATTTAATTAATACACTCTTTCCGCTTTCTTTAATTTTTATTATATCCATACCCTAAGATTGCCTGGAAGAGATCGCTATTTTAGCGATAAGGCAGTCCATTGTACTTGCAAACATTTTCGTTATATTTCTATTGTTTTGGTTTTGGTATAAAATAATGAATATTTTACTTTTACTTAACTTTACATAGAGGTATGGGTTTATTTAGGTTACATTACTAATCCTACCGTCCGATAAAATCATTTAATTTGTTGACTAATTTTCGTACTGCCTGAAACAATTTATTAGCAATGATTACTAAACGATTTTGAATGTAATAACATTACAGGTGCTTTAATTTTTTCAAAAACAAAGTTATTCAGCAACTCTTAGTTCGTAAGCGTCATGTTTTCATATACTGAGCACGAGTGTAAGTGTTGTTAAAAGCTGCAATAATTTCAAACAGAAGCGATACTACACGTTGGAGTCGCCTTTCTAGAGAGTGGAGGCGAGTCAATAAGTCTTTGTGCTTCGAGGACGCGGCATCTGCGCCGAACATTGGACAAGAAATATAATATCAGTGTTGCCTTAAACGAATAGTGTGAGTAAACTGTATACTGTGTACTCTTCATGTTTTACAAGTTACAATACGAGTTATTTCCAAGAGTTTCCTGCAGAGTCATTTAAGAAGTTTGATTCATCATCATCATCATCATCATCATCATCATCATCATCATCATCATGATCAACCCATCACCGGCTCACTACAGAGCGCGGGTCTCCTCTCAGAGTGAGAAGGGTTTTGGCCATAGTCTACCACGCTGGTCATGTGCGGATTGGTAGACTTCACACACCTTTGAGAACATTATGGAGAACTCTCAGGCATGCAGATTTCCTCACGATGTTTTCCTTCACCGTTAAAGCAAGTGATATTTAATTAATTAAAACGCACATAATTCCGAAAAGTTAGAGGTGCGTGCCCGGGATAAAACCCCCGACCTCCGATTAGAAGGCGGACGTCCTAACCACTAGGCTATCACTGCTTACTAGAAGTTTGATTGGGAACATCAAAATAAATAAATGGTTGAAAAAAAATTTACAGAATAGAATAGAATAGTTTTTTTTTTTCAAATAAACTTTTGCAAAGTTAACAAAGCAAAATAAACTTTTGCTTCTAAATGATAAAGTATGTGGAGGTGAGTGGTGGTTATAAACAACCGTATTTCATCAGCATGTATATCACAAGTAAACGAATACGAGAGGTACTTTTAAAACAATTCTCAGAATAAAACGTTTATAATATACGGCATGCGATTTGTTTGCGAAATGGCGCAGCGCTTCAAAATAAATCTGTTTTGCTGCACTCATTAAATTTTTTGCCTTGAAAAGTGTGAGGGGCACTTTATTAATGCTTCTTTGCGTTTTAAGGCGATATTCCATTCAAAGATTTATTTAAAAGACTAGTTAGAGATGGATTGTAACTTTCGTCAACGTCGTTGTAAGGGCTTCCACACTTCATAGTACTTTTTCACTTTTCTTAGTTCATGTGAACATGCTACTGAATCACCGCAGCACGGTGTGGTGGATTGCAGTGCGATGCGGTGCGCTGCGGTGCGGTGCGTTGCGGTGTGCTGTGGTGCGGTGCGGTGCGATACTGTGCACTGTGGTGCGGTGCGGTGCGCTGCGATGCTGTGCGGTGCGGTGCGTAAAGCGTTTCGGATCGCATATTTACCAAAAGCTGCCTAATATGAAAACTATTGTGACCCCAACAGATCCTGCCTGGCATTGAAGATCAAACCATGCGCTGAAAAAATTTGCAAGAAATATAATTTTTCAGATAACAGGTATATTTAGCAACGCTTTAGCTGGAGTCGCGCATTCCGAGTTCCCATCAAGTTGATACTGAATGATTTAGGTGGCACAGGTCTTCTTGCTTTTTGCCTTTTTATCTTTCCGGAACATTTGGCACCCGCTCCGACCTTCCGCTTGGTGCTCGCTTATTTTGTTCAAACTTAATACATTCCCGCCCATAATAGCTCAAAGGGTTCGCTGAATAGGTACGTTTGATTATTATTATTGTAATTTATTTTATTTTTAGCATCCGTTTTCAAAACAATATTAATTTCAGTGGAAATAATATTATGATTGTTACTTGATCTAACCTCTTATTATTTTAAAATCGGTCAGTTTAAGAAAAATATCAAACCATTTCATTATTTTCTAAACAAATAATAATAATGAAAATGTAATACGATGCCTGCGAATTAAACAATACTTACCGTTAAAAATACTTATTGCTATTACATTATCGCAGGCAGTTTGCGTTTTTATTTGGAATATAAAATTCATTCATAACACAGTGAATTGGTACTACAATAAACCTTAAAACGAATGAAATTAATCTACACGCACTTATAAGTAAAAATATACTAAATAAAGTGTAATTATTGACACTTACTTACTTATTTTTATTTGATTAAAATATTTTTGTTTGAAAATTGGTAATTATACTTCATTAACTATATCAAGTGTGGTATCATATGAAAGGACTTCACGTGTACATTCTAAAACAGATTTTTATTTATTTTTATGCATCATAGTTTTTGAATTATCGTGCAAAATGTCGAAAAATACGACTATAGTACGGAACCCTAGTGCACGAACCTGACTCGCACTTGGCAGATTTTTTTTTTTAATTAAAAATTCCAATTGAGTGAAGCCGGGGCGTGTCAACTATTTATTTTATAAAATCTTTAGTAAAATGTTAAAATAAACGTTGCTAGACGTTTCGTAATAATTAAAACAAAGAGCCAAGGAAATGCTCAAGCACAACAATTTAGAGACAGAATATTGCATTATTTGCGAAGGAAGGCAGTCAAGCTGAGTGCATTTCCTTCCTCTCTCTGGGCGCGTTCCTCACTGCCACAAAGTTCCAGTTACCGCCGTGAGATGAGACCTTTTCGCAGGAAGCGAGCAAAATGAGGGCTGTCGTTTCGAATACTATTAATTTTGCTTCCTTTGGAACGAATTGAGACTTGCTTTTTATATAAATTATTTTATTTTAGTAGAATTGCGTAGCAAGATTTTCTGAATAATTAAAGTGATGCTCAAATTTCTGTTGCAACGTAATTTTCTTTAATATGTAAAAGGAAAAGGTGACTGACTGACTGACTGACTGATCTATCAACTCACAGCTCAAACTACTGGACGGTCGGGCTGAAATTTGGCATGCAGATACTATTATGACGTAGACATCCGCTAAGAAAGGATTTTTGAAAATTCAATCCCTAAAGGGGTGAAATAGGGGTTTGAAATTTGTGTAGTCCACGTGGACTAAGTCGCGAGCATAAGCTAGTGCAAAATAAGAGGATAATCCACACTATAATATTATAAATGCGGAAATGTGTCTGTCTGTCTGTCTGTCTGCTAGCTTTTCACGGCTCAAACCAATTTTGACGAAATTTAGTACAGAGATAGCTTGCATCCCGGGAAAGGACATAGGCTACTTTTTATCCCGGAAAATTGAAGAGTTCCCACAGGATTTTTAAAAACCTACATACACGTGGATAAAGTCACGGGCATCATCTAGTAATAAATAATTATGTAAAATAATACAAGAATAAATGTATATACTTTGATAAAATTTATAGGTATAATATAGTTAATATAGAAAAACAAACTGTAAATAATTAATATTGAAAGAGACTAACAAAATACAATATCCAAAAAAGGACACAAATCGGAGGATTTCCGATAGTTTAATTTTTTTTTAAATTATGTAAATGATAGAAAGAGTTTCAGAAATTTGGCTCAGAGACGGCTTGTATCCAGAAATATTTAGTTCCCACAGGATTGTTTAATCTACGCAAACAAAATAACGGACATCAGCTAGACTTGTAGTAAGGTATCATCATGATCAACCCATCAGCGGCTCACTACAGAGCGCGGGTCTAATCTCAGAGTGAGAAGGGTTTTGGCCATAGTCTACCACGCACGATTTCCTCACGATGTTTTCCTTTACCGTTAAAGCAAGTGATATTTAATTAATTAAAACTCACATAAATCCGAAAAGTTAGAGGTGCGTGCCCGGGATCGAACCCCCGACCTCCGATTAGCCACTAGCCACTAGGCTATCACAGCTTTTTGAGTCTAAGCTCATATTATTTTCCTAATCCTTCTTTTACCATGAACCATTAATAGTTTTCATGCATCGCTTTCGGTGAGAGTGTGGGACTGTTACCTTACCTGTTAAGTAAGGTATAGGTATACAGAAAACACTAAAATAACATCAAATTATCGAGAATATTGCAAGGAATATACCGTAATATCCCACGAATCTAATCCTTGTGTTATCGCATAAAATAATAGCTTTTCAATTCAAAGGAAAATGGTTTCAGGTAATACTGAATTTATTATCGTACTCCTTCTATGAGCTGCCCACGTCCGGTCTGTGTTAGGATATGTCTGTACCACAAGCTACGAGATATAAAATACTAGCTTATGCCCGCGACTTCGTCCGCATGGAATTAAGTTTTTCAAAAATCCCGTGGTAACTCTTTGATTTTCCGGGATAAAAAGCAGCCTAAAGTATGTCACTCTCCAGGTATTTATCTATACCCATGCAAGAAATTACGTCAATCCGTTGCACGGTTGCGACGTGATTAAAGAACAAACCAACAAACTTACAAACCAATAAACAAACAAACAAACACACTTTTGCATTTAATATAAGAGTACTGATTGGACGAGCTATTGATATATAAAAGTTGTAACTTTTTATTGGTGCATGTATATCTAGATACTGTAGGTAGATATATCTAGATCTGTACCCATTATAAATATGAAAATGTGTTTGTTTGTTTGTTGGTTTCGTGCCTGGGATCGAATCCCTTAAAACCTCCGATTAGAAGGCGGACGTCCTAGCCACTAGGCTATCACAGCTTTTTGAGTTATTATTATTATTTTCCTGATCCTTCTTTTACCATGAACCATTAATAGTTTTTCGTACCACTTGCTCAAAAAAGTGACATTCAATGCCACAAAAAGTGTACATAACAATAGTCATTTTTAATCTGTTGAAAACAGGGAAAGAAAATTGTACTGAATTTTATTCATCCCCTAGGGAGAGAATGTGATTTAAATTTGGAATACTTAGGTACCGAACTTTATACTGAACTTTTTGTTTCTTTTTTTATTTATTTATTCAGATACAAGATAGCCCTTGACTGCAATCTCACCTAATGGTAAGTGACGATGCAGTCTAAGGTGGGAGCGGGCTAACCTGGAAGGAGTATGGGAGTTTTTATTAAACCACCTTTGGTTTCTACACGGCATCATACCAGAACGCTAAATTGCTTGGCGGCACGGCTTTGCCGGTAAGGTAACTAGCCACGGCCGAGGCCTCCCACCAGACAGACAGACTACATCTGTGTTTACACCATTGAGTTTGTATATAAAGCATTATACATCTTTTTGAAAAAGGAATACGCATTTATCATGCAGTTATGATTATTAAATAAAATTACGAAAACCGACGAGGCCGTATGAGCTTGATGCCGTTGCTTTTCCGACAAAAAAATATTAGTCTAGGAATTTGCCGCGTTTTTGTTTTCTTCAAATAGGTACATAAACGTTAAGTTTATTTTAATTTATTTTTATAAATAAGTTAATGTTCTAAAATACGTTTAATAAATGCTTATCTCATATTATTATTGTGTTAATTTTTTCGCAAATGGTACGAAAAGTAGAGTATTAATCTACTATTATGCATCGCTTTCGGTGAGAGTGTGAGACTGTTACCTAAAACGATATTCACCATTGAATATAAAAGATAGTCCTCAATTGATATTGGAATATGCAGCCGGGCGGAGAATGCGTTTCTAATCCACTTTGTAGTTTATTCACAAAGCCGATGCGAGTCATTAAAAGTCAGCAAATTGATAATGCGCGTGGCCGCCGTTTTAGTGACGTCAGCACTAGACTGAAGTTTCGAGCTGATGGTATATTTTTATTTCGGCTGACGTCAAAATGACGTCGTTTCAATGTTCCAGCGCAATAGCAATTTGTGGGACTTATACCTAAGTTTGCTCCTTATTTTGTTGAATTTTGTAGAAAAGAAAGAAGAAAACAATAAAGGTACAAAATCGTAGAAAATAAAATTAATACAACTTTGAATAAGCGGCAATTCTGTGACAAATCAACTATTGCCATTTATAATTCACAGGAGCAATATAATAATAGTGTTTAGACTTTAGAGTTCCGTACCTCAAAAGGAAAAAGGAATCCTCATAGGATCACTTTGATGTATGTCTGTCTGTCCGTCTATACGTATGTCCGTCGGTCCGTCTGTCGTGTCTGTCAAGAAAACCTATCAGGTACTTCCCGTTGACCTAGAATCATGAAACTTGACAGGTAGGTAGGTCTTATAGGAAAAGTAAAGGAATAAATCCAAAAACCGTGAATTTGTAGTTGCATCACAAAAAAAATATGTTCACTAAAAAATTGGAGTTTCTAGACATTATTTCTTGAAGTAACTGAGACGCAATCTCTATATCTAGATGAAACTAGCTGCCCCCGCGAACTTCGTACCGCCTTTTTTTCAGGATTTTTTTTAAATTTTTCTCTCCGTTAGAACACTCCCCGTACTTCAAGGAATATTATGAAAAAAGAATCAGCGAAATCGGTTCAGCTGTTCTCAAGGTTTGCGATCAGCAACACATTCATTTTTATATAGTTATAGAGAGAACTTTTTATTATAGAGCAACATATCCGAATCCTTTAAATGTAGGGGGTAGATTAAAGCATGCATAGTTAAAGAGGGAGCTGGAAGGGTTGCGCGTATGTTCTAGCTCTTCATTCGCCCAACATCAAATATTTAACCTGAAACATGTAATTTCCGATGGGCTTGTTTCTTTTTTAAGGGAAATTTCTTCACCTACGTTAAGTGAGAGATCAAATAGTTTGGACTGGGAAACGGTACGGAAGTACGAAACGGAAGTGACGTTATACTGCTTTTTCTTCTAATGAAAGATCTCGATTTTTAAAAAAATCCTCTTAGATTACCTTTTTCGATTACAGTGACCATAAAAAAAGTAAGGCACATCTCCCATCACTAGAATTTCTAGTTTAGAAAAGAATGAAGAAAAAAAAAATATTTTATTTCATTTCATTCCATTACATTACAATTCATTTCATTACATACATTCATTTCATTACATACATTCATTTCATTTCATTCAATCAGTTGACGGCTTATGGGCCTTTACACAATACATGCGTTGCGACGTCATGTCATCGCATAGGATTATATATTTTGTGGCATAGGTAGGTATATTATATGGCTCATTGCTATAACGCATTACAAATTTCCCCGATGCGTTGTGCGTTGTCGTAGAATTTTCGAATGCCAAGTCGCACCGCATGTATTGTGAAACGTTCCTATGCCGCTTGTTGCAAGTATTTTTGGCGGATTATAGGAAACTAGCTTATGCTCGCGACTTCGTCCACGTGGACTACACAAGTTTCAAGCCCCCATGTCGCCCCCTTAGGGGTTGAATTTTAAAAAATCCTTTCTTAGCGCATGCCTACTAGCCACAATTGCTACCTGCATGTCAAATTTCAGCCCGATACCTCCAGTAGTTTGAGCTGTGCGTTGATAGATCAGTCAGTCAGTCAGTCAGTCACCTTTTCCTGTTATATATTTAGGTTAGCTTATGCTCGCGACTTCGTCCGCGTGGACTACACAGACTTCAAACCCCTATTTCACCCCGTTAGTGGTTGAATTTTTAAAAATCCTTAGCGGTTGCCTACGTCATAATAGCTGTCTGCATGTCAAATTTCAGCCCGATCCATCCAGTACTTTGAGCTGTGCGTTGATAGATCAGTCAGTCAGTCAGTCAGTCACCTTATTCTTTTATTATATATTATATAGATAAACTGGAATAATAAATAATTCTTATTATTCCTTAAATACGTCATGGACATCCGCAAAGTAACGCTTCTTCTACCTAAATATCGTGTGAGTTAAAAACTTCCTCGTTTTAAAATTTACTTAACAAGTCAAGTAAAACTTTAAAAATTGTACTTATTCAAAGAAAAACGTTGAAAAGTTTGTTCCTCCTTCAAGATTGACTGAAGGAGAAGAAATTAAATTTCACGTGAAATAAAGTGTTGGATCTTATGTTGGGGTCGTGGGGTCGGGATCGCGGGGGAAACGAGAAGGCTTCCTTATTGCCACATTTGTTACGGACTGATTATTGCCGGATAATTTCAAAGTTGAGAAAAGTTTTTGAAGTAGGTACAGCGATTTGTAAATGTACCACTGGATGTGGCGCTTGAAGTAACAAGTTCCAACGAACATCGGTTTCCCCAGTCAGCAATCGTAATCCGCTTTGGACAAAGTCCATTTGTAAAAAACCAGACAAGTGCAAGTTGGACACGAATGGTTTCGTACCATCGTATAAGAATTGTTTTTTTTATGATGTAACCACAATTCACCGTTTTCAGATTGTTCACTGATTCCATTTATGCTATAAAACATTGTTTTAGAATGTACAGGTGAAGACCTTTCATGATACCCCACTTGATATAGTCACTCACTTCGAAAGTTGAAAATACTAATTATTAGTTCATGACCACAATTTAATTTTTTTTGCGTGATCTAACCCTAAATTCACGGTTTTCAGATTTTTCCCCAAATTTCAGCTATAAGATCTACCTACCTGCCAAATTTCATGTTTCTAGATCAACGGGAAGAACCCTATGGGTTTCGATTCCCTTGACGGATCTTGATAGGAACGACAGACAGACAGACACAACGAAGTAATCCTATAAGCATTACGCATTGAGGGTCAAACCTCTGTGGTTTTTTTTAAATCTACCTAAAACTTGGGCGGTAACTCTAAATTATTACATTTGAGTAGGTAGCCATAGTATCTAGGTATATTCTGTTCTAACTTATCTATTTTATTAGAAACTGAGCAAAGTACGATGGACAGGAGTGCGGACAGAAGTTCGTTGGAACATATTGTTACTATGAAGCGCCACATCTAGTAAAACATTTATATCGCTGCTGAAGTAAAACTTCTGTAAGCGCAACTTGATAGATTGCTTGAGAGTAACTCAGATCTTTTTTCGGACGAAAGTAAGTTCATGTCACTTCCGCCGAAAATGGCCGCCAAACATAATATTATCAGCTGTTTTGTGGCAGCCATTTTAAATCGAGGTGGTGCAAAGTAGTGCCATATAATATCTAAAAGCTCTATTTTAACAATGATTTAAAAAACGCCCAGCCCAAACCCTTGCACCTAGAAAGCTGAAATTTTGCACAGAGGTCCCTTTATAATGTACTCAAGAATAGAATAGATTGGAATGGAATGGAATGGAATAGAATATATTTTTATTCAAGTAAAATTTTGTACAATTTTACAAGTAAGTAGTATAAAACAAAAATAAGTAATTCTAAAGTATCACAGTAGGTTATTCCAAGTATGTCATACTAATTTCAGAGCTGCCATACTGATATTTTTAAAATTTGCCGCGCTTTTCCAGTCTCATCATTCGTTAGCCAGACTCTATAGGTTACGTTTAAAAATGTCTAGCATATTTCAAATACCATTCAATGAGCGAGTTCTTTCACTTAAATGCAGCTCGCAGCGAACGTCGCTAAAGGACGCCATTACCTTTGACACAGACAATATGTCTATTATCTATTAGACTATTACCCAAGCGCTGTAAAGGTCTATAGATCGTCCAAGGGTCTATAAAATGCTATGAGGACTCCCACAAACCACGTATTTTTCGTCTAGCGATGCTCGATGGTTTTGCTTTTTATTCAGTACTAACTTATGCTCGCGACTTTGTCCGCGTGGACTACACAAATTTCAAACCCCTATATTATCCCCTCAAGGGTTGAATTTTCGAAAATCCTTTCTTAGCGGATGCCTACGTCATAATAGCTATCTGCATGCCAAATTTCAGCCCGATCCGTCCAGTAGTTTGAGCTGTGCGTTGATAGATCAGTCAGTCAGTCAGCCAGTCAGTCAGTCACCTTTTCCTTTTCGAGTGGATTCGGCAGTAATCGGGACGCAAACGTTGTCTTCGACGTTGATGGAGTCTGCGCATTATGACACAATCTGGGTTACCAAGGAGACGTAAGAAAAACAATATGGTTTGTACATGATAAGAGAAAGTACTTGTGTAGAATCGTATCCCGCGTTCCTATTAAGCCTACATAATAACCCTGTAGATAAACGCCCAATAGAAGAAAATAAGACGATCCTAGAGCTCTGCCGACATCAGAAGTTTTCCATAAAAACTTTGGTCAAAAATACTCATTTATTTCATATTCGTGCAAATCTGGGAAAATTCAGAAAATTATCGTTCAGGAACAAATGTGAAGTAAATGAGTATTTTTGGCCAAAGTTCTTATGGAAAAACATGTAGGTAGATGCATAAATGTTATGTCCGCTAAACTCATTACCGCCTTCGATGTATGATTAGTCTACTATTTTCGAAAAACTAACTAAAATTTGAATTTTCGTGGCTGGGTGTATCAAACCACTTTAAGCGTTACTACACCACTTTATTAACGCCGTTAATAAAGTGGTGTAGTAACGCTATTTAGAAAATGTGTAGTCTGCGGTGCTCTAAGGCTCCTCGTAAGTATGGGGTTGGGTATAGAGCCGTCAAAGGGGTCCTGACGCGGCGGATGTGCACTGCACCTAACATCCTGCGGATAATCACGTCCGCTCCACACCGACTGAAGATGCTGTGTTCATCTAGTCTAGACCTACCTAGTGCCTCATTGATCTAGTGGTTAGCGTTAAGATCCGACTGTGGCTGACGACGTCCTGGGTACGATTCCCGGGTTGGGCCAAAATTGTTAATGGATTTTTTATAGCCTAATAGTTAAAAGTCGGCCTACTATGCAAGGGGTCCGGGTTTCGATGTGCTTAGGATCGAAAACCTGGAATTAAAAAAGCGGCCAAGTGCGAGTCAGACGCGCGCACCGAGGGTTCCAGTCGTATTGCAGTCGTATTTGTTTGACATTGTGCACAATAAATCAAAAACTATTATGCATAAAAATAAAAATAAGTATATCTGTTTTAGAATGTACAAGTAAAGCCCTTCCATACGATACCCCCCTTGTTATAGTTATCTAACTTTGAAAATTAAAAATACTAATATTTTTGTTCATAAGCACATTTTAAATTTTTTCTGTGATTTAACCACAAATTCACAGTTTTCGGATTTATTCCTTTACTTGAGTTTATCAACCAAATTTCATGATTCTAGGTCAACGGGAAGTACCCAATAGGTTTTTTGACAGACACGAGGGACAGACGGACAGACAGACAGACAAAGTGATCCTCTAAGGATTCTTTTTTTCCTTTTGAGGTACGAAACCCTATTAAAACTTTTAAAATAACAGTTTATTTAGTATCACCTACGCCACAGTAGTTTAAGCACACAATCCTTTGTGATAACACTGAACAAATAATTAAAGTTTGGTGTACAGACTGTCGCCGCGGGGCCCACAATATTTGTTTGTGGTTTGGACTCTACTCTCAACTATAGTTCGCGACAGGTCGAGGTGGCATTCGGGGTATGAGGTAGGGAGACCCCCCGCACACCCACATGTCATCCGAGCTTGCCCGCACCGGGTTATCACGGGAGCTGTGCGGGGTTTTATCAATAAATTAATTAAATTGAAAAAGTACAGAATCATAATCTTATTTTGATTGCAACAGATAAAACATTCAATGTTTTTACGAATTTAAATCGCGCGCGGTTTTCAAAACAGGTCTGATATAAATTACTCTCTTGTGATTGGACAGAAGCTCTGCTTATTAGGTCCGCCATTTGACGCACACATTGACAGATTTCTAGGAGAAATGTGAGACACACAAAGACGTTGTCTTGTGTAATTATACTAAACCGTAAGCATTCGAGACGCAGCTTTTCGTCCGATGTCGACTGCGTGATCCCGATCGCGATCGTTATGCGATCGCGATCATAGACCGGGCGGCGAGTTTTTGAAGAAGTGTACTTACCCAATATTAACATAATTATTTTATACTAATTATGTTTTAGTTTTTTTTAATAATTCTTTACTAATCATGATAATACCAATTAGATATCAAAAAAATGTTTTTTTTTTTTTTTTTTATTTAAAGGCTTTTATAATATGATTTTGAAGATCCCAAATGGTAGGGTAAGCAGTGCCTATATGCCTCTATGGCCTGCACGCCACTGATTTCAACCTGTCGCGTACTATACGTTTCTGCTTTGCTCTGTTCGTCTCCGCTTCAGTCGAAACACACCCTTAGTTACGTAGCTGGGACTGTTGGAAGGAAAAGAGTTAGACCAAAAGTTAATTATAATGTACCTGGATAGGTAGAACGTAGGCACTTAACCATTTAACCATTTAATTTTTTTTTTTTTTTTTTTTTTTTTTCAAAGAATATTAGCAATGTTAAAAGACTAATATTCCCCTTTCCTCTCCAACTAAGCGTCAGGCTTGTGCTAGGAGTAGGTACGACAATAGTGCAACGGGCGGGGTTTGAACCGTCGACCTTTCGGTTTTCAGTCCACTCCTTTACCGGTTGAGCTATTATTTAGCACTTATTCCTTAACATTGACCTAGGGACTGACAAACATATTGGACTCCCTAAATGACACATTTTCAAATGACTTTTCCTATTTAAAAGTTAAGGGGTAGATTTATGTTAGACCTTGCAAGGGCCGGGCCTGTTCGGGTATGGGATTACGTAACAGAGAGAGCGCTATACTAACTTCATTCTGCGGATAGAGTATAGCTATGTACCAATCAATGTTGTGGTCATTGATTTATGTAATATTTGAAGGCTGTGCTTGATTGATTTGATTGAGATACAAGCCCTTGACTGCAATCTCACCTGGTGGTAATGATAAGAGACAATCTAAGATGGATGCGGGCTAACCTGGAAGGGGTATAGCAGTTTTTATTAAACCCACAGAGAATTCAAATTAAATCCATACCCGTTTGGCTAATTTTTTTCATAAATACAGTGAAAGACCTGGAAAGTGATTTAAGCTCCTTTTATTCCGGAAAATCACAAAGTTCACATGAGATTTTTAAAAACCTAAATCCACGCGGACGAAGTCGCGGAGATCAACTAGTATGTAAAGTGGTAAATTAAAACTACCTGACTATTCATAAGCACTTGTAAAAAGTTTACATGATTAAAAAACATTCTATTCTATTCTATTCTATGGGATATTAATAGATTACGATGTAGTGGTATACACTATAAAGCGTAGGTATTATCTATGAGTGTCTGCGCGATCGTCGGTTTACGAGCCCTGTCGGCCGCACGCCGACAATACGACGCCGTAAACAGCGCGCTGTGGATAACGGCCTTATATTTCTGCTATATCGATAGCACTGGGTAATTTATCGATAAAAAGGTACTGCGAGCCAACACTATGTTTTAAAGATACCTGTAGAGTGTAGTGAACTGTAGTGCCATGTATAGTACGCGACAGGTCAAGATGGCAATCGGAGTATGATGCGGGGGGACGCCCCGCACACCCGCACTCTGCCGTACCGGGTTAACGCGGGGGCTGCAATGGCTTGTATAGTACGGTATAATAACATTGTAAATTGAAAAATTAAAAAGAGCAACCGCCGAGTTTCTTGCTGGTTCTTCTCGGTAGGAACGGCATTCCGAACCAGTGGTAAATTAAAACTACCTGACTATTCATAAGCACTTGTAAAAAGTTTACATGAATAAAAAAACATTCTATTCTATTCTATTCTGTGCGGGTGTGCGAAGCATTCCCTTCCCGATTGCCATCTCGACCTGTCGCGTACTATAGATAATCTCCGAGTATATTATACGTTCTTTTGTTATCTATTTCACATAAGATTCTGTGTATTGCGTGTAAATGTAAAGGTCTTCTCAGACCTGGGCGCGTTTGGAACCCTCGTAGCTTTAGTTATAAGTTTGCGTAATAATTATATACCACTATATTTTACAAATCCAACAGCTGACCATCAAAAAGAGTAATTTATTACCTATTTTGAATAAATCATTTGACTTTGACTTTGACTAAGTAGGTACTATCCAACACACTTGGTTTCTCCATTCACCAAAGGTTGCCTGGTGGAGATTGCTCTGAGCAATAAGGCCGCTTTTGCATACGATTATTTTAGTTTTTAGTTTCTTTGTTTTTTGCCTTGTTTATTTTATGTTTTGTGTGCAATAAAGTTTTTCTATACATATATCTATCTATCTATACATGTCCATTTTGTCATTAATCATGAATGTGCAGCAAACGATCGCGAAGTAATTATTTTCTAATTGCAGCCAATCATGGCAATATGTATTTCAATGCGCCACAAAACGTGCGGCCTGCTCATGCACAGGAAGAATTAACGCGGATTAGCATAATGCATTCTTTGTTATGGGGGAATTAGCCGTTTTGATCACGCTACTTGTATGGGGGTTAATTGAATTTAGATTTCAGTATTTATTGTATAGAAGCAGGCGTTACTGCGGAAGTCCACGGACGGACGACATCAGACGAGTCGCAGGGAGCCATGATATACAATGAACCAAAAGCTTAATTTGCTATAATCCGCTGAAACAGGTTGAATCTGTATGGTGCAACATGCAGCATGCGAAATGCGCCGCCCGCCCTCCCATTGCTAAACATGCAGGAGAAACCAGCCACCAGGCAAGCAACAATTTACAGCGAATTCAATTCGCTGCAGCGATCAATCCTTAATCTGAGTATAAGTTTATAAGTTAGAATATATGTTTACATACATAAGTACAATTTAATACGTAGATTATAGTTATTTTTAAGGAGCGCCAGCTCGCCAACAAACTGGCTCACCAGTTTGGCGAGAAAATAATAATGTAAATATATGGTGTACCTACGCTTGTTATAAATAATAAATAAAAAAAACTTTGCAATTGCAGATTGTAAGGTCTACACTCTACATCTCCTGAGGATGTTCTGGTGTCGCGGCGAAAAGTGCGTCGAGTGTGTTTGGGATTTGTGTGGTGCTGCGTGGTGGTGGTGCGTATTGCTTGCTTGGTTAGGCTACTTTTTATCACGAAAAATTTAAGAGTTCCTACTGGTTTTTTAAAAACTTAAATCCACGCGGACGAAGTCGCGGGCATCATCTAGTTAATAATATGTATTATATACCCATGCTAAATTACAGCTTTCTATTAGGTAAGTACTACCTTATAGTCAGTGGCGTGCAGCTCATAGAAGCATAAACACACTGCTTACCTTATTGTAATAAATCAATGCTTATTTTTCATTATAACCTGCCGTAAAATAAGTTCATACCTAAATGCATACCCTGGCTTGAACTCCTGTGCACGCCACTGCTTATACTTAGTCTCTGAGTTAAGCCACGGTTGGACGGACAGACAGGCGGACATGGTGAAACTTTAAGGGTCCCTTGTTTACAGCGGAACCCTAAAAAGGAATGTGGTAGTAGAACATGCCGGAACACTCAGAGAGTAGGTACACGATAAACAAGCCCTTTCATGTGTAACAAGAGGATACCTGTGCTCTGTCACGCCCGCTCGAGTGTTCCGTACACACGACCAGCGCCCTCTAGCGTCGAGAGCAGTCGAGAGTCAGCGCTAGTGATGTAACTACTCCTCACAGCTCGTCTTAGTATTCGTGAGTAGGTACACCGTACATGTTATAATGTATGCAAAAATAAATGTTTTTTCTTTCTTTCTTTCTTTTAAAATGAGTTCTCACACGTCATTTTAACTTTATCTGTCAACTGTCATGTCAGAAGTGCGATTTTACAGTTACAGTTACAGAACACATGAGCTAAAAAAATGGAACGCGAGAACTTTTGACATGACAGTTGACACATGAGCTAAAATAGAACGCGAGAACTCGCCTCGACTTTACGATACGAACAATTTCGTGTGCGATTGTAAAAAACCGGCCAAGTGCGAGTCAGGCTCGCGCAATGAGGATTCCGTACTACAGTCGTATTTTTTCGTCATTTTGCAGGATAATTCAAAAACTATGATACATAAAAATAAATAAAAAATCTGTTTTAGACTGCACAGGTGAAGACCTTTCATATGATACCCCACTTGATATACCTAGTTATCTTACTTAGAAAATTGAAAATACTAATTATTAGTTCATGACCACAATTTAATTTTTTTTGTGTGATGTAACCACAAATTCACGGTTTTCAGATTTTTCCGCAAATGTCAGCTATAAGATCTACCTACCTGCCAAATTTCATGATTCTAAATCAACGGGAAGTACCCTGTAGGTTTCTTGACAGACCGACAGACAGACAGACAACAAAGTGATCCTATAAGGGTTCCGTTTTTCCTTTTGAGGTACGGAACCCTAAAAACCGTATTTTTAAACATTTGAGATGAATTTACAAGCACATCACTAATGAGAAGAGCGAGATACGGTCTCTGAATTAACAGTTTAGATGTGGTTTAGAGATGGCACTTGAGCTTTCCAATTGCAGCTGCTGTTAGTATTTGATCGTGAGAACACGTGTTGTAAACCTCCATTGAAGTGATTTGTAAACATAACCCTGTTAGGCTGCGACAGAAGTTTCTGACAAGTAATTTTGAGGGTTCCGTACCTCAAAAGGAAAAAAGAACCCATAAGGGTTCCTTTTTTCCTTTTTCCGACAACGAAGTGATCTGTCTGTCGTGTCTCTCTCGTAAACCCATAGGGTACTTCCCGTTGACCTAGAGTCATGAAATTTATCATATGAAAGGGCTTTCCCTGTATATTCTAAAACAGATTTTTATTTATTTTTATGCATAATAGTTTTTGATTTATCGTGCAAAATGTCGAAAAAAATACCCGAATACGGAACCCTAGGTGCGCGAGTCTGACTCGCACTTGGCCGGTTTTTTTAATTGAAAACGTTACAATAAACCTAGCCTTATGTAATTATGTACTATGTACAAATCATGCCCGCGTGGAATGGTGCCACTGCATTTCCGCGGTGGGCAGCCAGGCTGATCCGTTGCCCAAATTGAAATAATTCTAAAACTAGATTTAGTTACAATTATTTTAAGAAAACTTTGTACTAAGCTGCATAATAAAAATAATTATTATTGATTACTTTCCTTCTACGGCAGCGTCGCGTAGCTACTATAATTTTGCGTAGCGCCTGTTTTCGTAGCGCCCATCTACGAGTAATTTATAATTTTTTCTTGTTTCTTACGAAGGTATTTCACTGTGGGATGCATGGTGGGATGTGATGTAAATATTATACCTAATTAAGTACTTATTGTATGTTAACAGAACTTTGTAGTCTTAGTGCAAAAAAAAATTACGAGACATTTACGAATAATCGATTAATTAAAACGACTCACCTTTAAAAAAACTGCCATACTTCCTTAAGCGTTCCCTTCGACGGAATATAAATGTCCGAATTAGATAAATTAATGAGAGATCAATTATTCCGGACAGACTTTACATCTCCCCGTCTCTATTAATCACGGCATGGAAAAATGCCTTCGATTTAATTAAAAATTTTGTATTTTTCAGTCATTTACATCCGTACCAATCCATAATATCCATACTAATATTATAAATGCGAATGTGTGTCTGTCTGCTAGCTTTATGCTGACATTATGCTGAGCTGTAGGTACACCCATTTGGGGTGGTGTCATAGATGAAAATGTTACATTTCTACTTTGTTTTTATCTGTGACACCAACAACAAATAAATGCATTTTCTTTTCTTTTTTCCTTCTTTCTTTCTTTATAATGTGTAGTAGATAAACCCAAAATCTACAACAAATTATAATTATAATATAAGTACTAATTAGAGATTATCTTGTATTAAAGAGCGGAGACAGCCTAGTGGCACTAAGCCACCACAAAGCAAAGAGCGAACGAACGCACACGAAGAGTTCCATGTACTATTTATTTATTTTAATTTACATGGCGGCCATTTTAAAAATTGAAATCTATGAAAATTCAACTACCTATATATTCTCATAGAACTAAAAATAAATGAAAGGCTTTCTTCGCTAGTACAATTTTGAATCCTCAAGTTCTTTGGGCACATTACAAGGAAGAGTGGTACCATCGAACACCTCGTGATACAAGGTCGAGTGGAGGGCACTTACCCACGTGGGCGTTGTCCAACTAGGTGGACGGACTTCATCCGCTCCGCAACGAACTCGCCTGTCTCCGTGTGTGCACATAATGCCACAACAGAAGTCGCTGGAGGGAGATCGCACGAGCAGCAGTGAACAATTCATAGTCACGACCATCATCAAGAGTGAACGATTGAGAAGAAGAACCTATTACGGTTTATGCGATACAGTTCGCTGACAGACACACAGACAGACGGACGGATAGACGGCACCCGGTGGCACCCTTCGGGAACGAAACTCTAAAAAGGGCTTCAATTCAAAGGAAGTCAAAATGAAAGATTAAAGTTCACATCATTATAAGTAGATTATTATAACATTTACAGGATAAAAGATTAAAGATAAGATAAAGTTAATCTCTATGAATGTTTTTATATCATAAAACAATCCATTAGTAAAATAAATCTCCCCGTAACGTTTTTTAGGGAATCCATTATCTTTATAGTAGGTAGGTACCGACTTTGTTTGTCGCGGGGCGTCTTACCTCTCGGGAGATTATGTTACCCTGGTTAATTTCATAGAAAATTCATTTCATCATTGGCTGTTGGGATGCTTCAGCCGTGGCTAGTTTTTTTTTTTCTTTTTTTTTTAATTTATTATAAACAAAGTTATTTTTAATTAACAATGATTTCTTCTTTGCTTAATTTTAGGTTAGGATTCTATTTAGGCGGCTCCTACCTCTGACATAATGTCAGAGACTTTGTTTAGTATTTAGTTTT